>NC_080686.1:1307467-1632236 GCF_030445035.2 Dasypus novemcinctus
AACTCTTTAAATGTAAATGAAACAACATGGCACATATGATTTACTTCTGAGAACTAAGCATTGTGTGCAGAGATTATTCAGCTATCTCCTTTACATCAGATTTTGTGCTAACATTCATATCTGTAAAACTAGCATTTACACTATAGGAAAGCATAACCGGCGGTATAGCAGCTAACTCTTTAAACCTTCATGAAACAACATGGCACCTATCATTTACTTCTGAGAACTAAGCATTGTGTGCAGAGATTTTGCGGCTGTCTCCTTTTCTTCAGATTTTGTGCTAACATTCCTATCTGTAAAACTAGCATTTACACTATAGGAAAGCATAACCGGCGGTATAGCAGCTAACTCTTTAAACCTAAATGAAACAACATGGCACATATGATTTACTTCTGAGAACTAAGCATTGTGTGCAGAGCTTTTTCAGTTATCTCCTTTACTTCAGTTTTGGGGCTAACATTCCTATGTTTAAAACTAGCATTTACACTATAGGAAAGCATAACCGGCGGTATAGCAGCTAACTCTTTAAACCTAAATGAAACAACATGGCACATATGATTTACTTCTGAGAACTAAGCATTGTGTGCAGAGATTTTTCAGTTATCTACTTCAGTTTTGGGGCTAACATTCCTATGTGTAAAACTAGCATTTACACTATAGGAAAGCATAACCGGCGGTATAGCAGCTAACTCTTTAAACCTAAATGAAACAACATGGCACATATGGTTTACTTCTGAAAACTAAGCATTGTGTGCAGAGATTTTGTGCCTATCTCCTTTCTTTCAGTTTTTGTGCTAACATACCTATCTGTAAAACAAGCCTTTACACTATACGAAATCCTAAACGGCGGTATAGCAGCTAACTCTTTAAACCTAAATGAAACAACATGGCACATATGATTTACTTCCGAGAATTAAGCATTGTGTGCAGAGATATTTCAGTTATCTCCTTTACTTCAGTTTTGGTGCTAACATTCCCATCTGTAAAACTAGCATTTACACTATAGGAAAGCATAACCGGCGGTATAGCAGCTAACTCTTTAAATGTAAATGAAACAACATGGCACATATGATTTACTTCTGAGAACTAAGCATTGTGTGCAGAGGTTTTGCGGCTATCTCCTTTCTTTCAGTTTTTGTGCTAACATTCCTATCTGTAAAACTAGCATTTACACAATAGGAAAGCCTAACGGGCAGTATAGCAGCTAACTCTTTAAACCTAAATGAAACAACATGGCACTTATGATTTACTTCTGAGAACTAAGCATTGTGTGCAGAGATTTTTCAGTTATCTCCTTTACTTCAGTTTTGGGGCTCACATTCCTATGTGTAAAACTAGCATTTACACTATAGGAAAGCATAACCGGCGGTATAGCAGCTAACTCTTTAAACCGAAATGAAACAACATGGCATATATGATGTACTTCTGAGAACTAAGCATTGTGTGCAGAGATTTTGCGGCTATCTCCTTTCTTTCAGTTTTTCTGCTAACATTCCTATTTGTAAAACTAGCCTTTTCTCTATAGGAAATCCTAAACGGCGGTATAGCAGCTAACTCTTTAAACCTAAATGAAACAACATGGCACATATGATTTACTTCTGAGAATTAAGCATTATGTGCAGAGATTTTTCAGTTATCTCCTTTACTTCAGTTTTGGTGCTAACATTCCTATCTGTAAAACTAGCATTTACACTATAGGAAAGCATAACCGGCAGTATAGCAGCTAACTCTTTAAACCTAAATGAAACAACATGGCACATATGATTTACTTCTGAGAACTAAGCATTGTGTGCAGAGATTTTTCAGTTTTCTCCTTTACTTCAGTTTTGTTGCTAACATTCATATTTTTATACTCACATTTACTATATCGGAAAGCATAACTGAGGGTATAGCAGCTAACTCTTTAAACCTAAATGAAACAACATGGCACATATGGTTTACTTCTGAAAACTAAGCATTGTGTGCAGAGATTTTGCAGCTATCTCCTTTCTTTCAGTTTTTGTGCTAACATTCCTGTCTGAAATACTAGCTTTTAAACTATAGGAAAGCCTAATCGGCGGTATAGCAGCTACCTCTTTAAACCTAAATGAAACAACATGGCACATATGATTTACTTCTGAGAACTAAGCATTGTGTGCAGAGATTTTTCAGTTATCTCCTTTAATTCAGTTTTGGTGCTAACATTCCTATCTGTAAAACTTGCATTTACACTATAGTAAAGCATAACAGGCGGTATAGCAGATAACTCTTTAAATGTAAATGAAACAACATGGCACATATGATTTACTTCTGAGAACTAAGCATTGTGTGCAGAAATTATTCAGCTATCTCCTTTACATCAGATTTTGTGCTAACATTAATATCTGTAAAACTAGCATTTACACTATAGGAAAGCATAACCGGCGGTATAGCAGCTAACTCTTTAAACCTTCATGAAACAACATGGCACCTATCATTTACTTCTGAGAACTAAGCATTGTGTGCAGAGATTTTGCGGCTGTCTCCTTTTCTTCAGATTTTGTGCTAACATTCCTATCTGTAAAACTAGCATTTACACTATAGGAAAGCATAACCGGCGGTATAGCAGCTAACTCTTTAAACCTAAATGAAACAACATGGCACATATGATTTACTTCTGAGAACTAAGCATTGTGTACAGAGATTTTTCAGTTATCTCCTTTACTTCAGTTTTGGGGCTAACATTCCTATGTGTAAAACTAGCATTTACACTATAGGAAACCATAACCGGCGGTATAGCAGCTAACTCTTTAAACCTAAATGAAACAACATGGCACATATGATTTACTTCTGAGAACTAACCATTGTGTGCAGAGATTTTTCAGTTATCTCCTTTACTTCAGTTTTGGGGCTAACATTCCTATGTGTAAAACTAGCATTTACACTATAGGAAACCATAACCGGCGGTATAGCAGCTAACTCTTTAAACCTAAATGAAACAACTTGGCATATATGAAGTACTTCTGAGAACTAAGCATTGTGTGTAGAGATTTTGCGGCTATCTCCTTTCTTTCAGTTTTTGTGCTAACATTCCTATCTGTAAAACTAGCTTTTACACAATAGGAAAGCCTAACCAGCTGTATACCAGCTACCTCTTTAAACCTAAATGAAACAACATGGCACATATGATTTTCTTCTGAGAACTAAGCATTGTGTGCAGAGATTTTTCAGTTATCTCCTTTACTTCAGTTTTGGGGCTAACATTCCTTTATGTAAAACTAGCCTTTACACTATAGGAAAGCATAACCGGCGGTATAGCAGCTAACTCTTTAAACCTAAAAGAAACAACATGGCACATATGGTTTACTTCTGAAAACTAAGCATTGTGTGCAGAGGTTTTGCGGCTATCTCCTTTCTTTCAGTTTTTGTGCTAACATTCATATTTTTATACTCGCATTTACTATATAAGAAAGCATAACTGAGGGTATAGCAGCTAACTCTTTAAACCTAAATGAAACAACATGGCATATATGGTGTACTTCTGAGAACTAAGCATTGTGTGCAGAGATTTTGCGCCTATCTCCTTTCTTTCAGTTTTTCTGCTAACATTCCTATCTTTAAAACCAACCTTTACTCTATAGGAAATCCTAAACGGCGGTATAGCTGCTAACTCTTTAAACCTAAATGAAACAACATGGCCCATATGATTTACTTCTGAGAACTAAGCATTGTGTGCAGAGGTTTTGCGGCTATCTCCTTTCTTTCAGTTTTTGTGCTAACATTCCTATCTGTAAAACTAGCATTTACACAATAGGAAAGCCTAACGAGCATTATAGCAGCTAACTATTTAAACCTAAATGAAACAACATGGCACTTATGATTTACTTCTGAGAACTAAGCACTGTGTGCAGAGATTATTCAGCTATCTCCTTTACTTCAGATTTTGTGCTAACATTCATATCTGTAAAACTATCATTTACACTATAGGAAAGCATAACCGGCGGTATAGCAGCTAACTCTTTAAACCTAAATGAAACAACTAGGCACATATGATTTACTTCTGAGAACTAAGCATTGTGTGCAGAGATTTTTCAGTTATCTCCTTTACTTCAGTTTTGGGGCTAACATTCCTATGTGTAAAACTAGCATTTACACTATAGGAAAGTATAACCGGCGGTATAGCAGCTAACTCTTTAAACCTAAATGAAACAACATGGCACATATGATTTACTTCTGAGAACTAAGCATTGTGTGCAGAGATTTTTCTGTTATCTCCTTTACTTCAGTTTTGGCGCTAACATTCCTATGTGTAAAACTAGCATTTACACTATAGGAAAGCATAACTGGCGGTATAGCAGCTAACTCTTTAAACCTAAATGAAACAACATGGCACATATGATTTACTTCTGAGAACTAAGCATTGTGTGCAGAGCTTTTTCAGTTATTTCCTTTACTTCAGTTTTGGTGCTAACATTCATATTTTTATACTCGCATTTACTATATAGGAAAGCATAACTGAGGGTATAGCAGCTAACTCTTTAAACCTAAATGAAACAACATGGCATATATGATGTACTTGTGAGAACTAAGCAGTGTGTGCAGAGATTTTGTGGCTATCTCCTTTCTTTCAGTTTTTGTGCTAACGTTCCTATCTGTAAAACTAGCCTTTACTCTGTAGGAAATCCTAAACGGCGGTATAGCAGCTAACTCTTTAAACCTAAATGAAACTACATGGCACATATGATTTACTTCTGAGAATTAAGCATTATGTGCAGAGATTTTTCACTTATCTCCTTTACTTCAGTTTTGGTGCTAACATTCCTATCTGTAAAACTAGCATTTACACTATAGGAAAGCATAACCGGTGGTATAGGAGCTAACTCTTTAAACCTACATGAAACAACATGGCACATATGATTTACTTCTGAGAACTAAGCATTGTCTGCAGAGATTTTTCAGTTATCTCCTTTACTTCAGTTTTAGGGCTAACATTCCTATGTGTAAAACTAGCATTTACACTATAGGAAAGCATAACCGGCAGTATAGCAGCTAACTCTTTAAACCTAAAAGAAACAACATGGCACATATGGTTTACTTCTGAGAACTAAGCATTATGTGCAGAGATTTTGTGGCTATCTCCTTTCTTTCAGTTCTTGTGCTGACATTCCTATATGTAAAACTAGCATTTACACTATAGGAAAGCATAACCGGCGGTATAGCAGCTAACTCTTTAAACATAAATGAAACAACATGGCACATATGATTTACTTCTGAGAACTAAGCATTGTGTGCAGAGATTTTTCAGCTATCTCCTTTACTTCAGATTTTGTGCTAACATTCCTATCTGTAAAACTAGCATTTACACTATAGGAAAGCCTAACGGGCAGTATAACAGCTAACTCTTTAAACCTAAATGAAACAACAAGGCACTTATGATTTACTTCTGAGAACTAAGCATTGTGTGCAGAGATTATTCAGCTATCTCCTTTACATCAGATTTTGTGCTAACATTCATATATGTAAAACAAGCATTTACACTATAGGAAAGCATAACCGGCGGTATAGCAGCTAACTCTTTAAACCTACATGAAACAACATGGTACCTATCATTTACTTCTGAGAACTAAGCATTGTGTGCAGAGATTTTGCGGCTATCTCCTTTCTTTCAGTTTTTGTGCTAACATTCCTATCTGTAAAAGTAGCATTTACACAATAGGAAATCATAACCGGCGGTATAGCAGGTAACTCTTTAAACCTAAATGAAACAACATGGCACATATGATTTACTTTTGAGAACTAAGCATTGTGTGCAGAGATTTTTCACTTATCTCCTTTACTTCAGTTTTGGGGCTAACATTCCTATGTGTAAGACTAGCATTTACACTATAGGAAAGCATAACCGGCGGTATAGCAGCTAACTCTTTAAACCTAAAGGAAACAACATGACACATATGGTTTACTTCTGAGAAATAAGCATTGTGTGCAGAGATTTTGCGGCTATCTCCTTTCTTTCAGTTTTTGTGCTAACATTCCTATCTGTAAAACTAGCATTTACACTATAGGAAAGCATAACCGGCGGTGTAGCAGCTAACTCTTTAAACCTAAATGAAACAACATTGCACCTATCATTTACTTCTGAGAACTTAGCATTGTGGGCAGAGATTTTGCGGCTATCTCCTTTCTTTCAGTTTTTGTGCTAACATTCCTATCTGTAAAACTAGTTTTTACACTATAGGAAAGCCTAACCGGCGGTATAGCAGCTACCTTTTAAACCTAAATGAAACAACATGGCACATATGATTTACTTCTGAGAACTAAGCATTGTGTGCAGAGATTTTTCAGTTATCTCCTTTACTTCAGTTTTGGGGCTAACATTCCTATGTGTAAAACTAGCATTTACACTATAGGAAAGCATAACAGGCGGTATAGCAGCTAACTCTTTAAACCTAAATGAAACAACATGGCACCTATCTTTTACTTCTGACAACTTAGAACTGTGTGCAGAGATTTTGCGGCTATCTCCTTTCTTTCAGTTTTTGTGCTAACATTCCTATTTGTAAAACTAGCTTTTACACTACAGGAAAGCCTACCCGGCGCTATAGGAGCTACCTCTTTAAACCTAAATGAAACAACATGGCACATATGATTTACTTCTGAGAACTGAGCATTGTGTGCAGAGATTATTCAGCTATCTCCTTTATTTCAGATTTTGTGCTAACATTCATATCTGTAAAACTAGCATTTACACTATAGGAAAGCATAACCGGCGGTATAGCAGCTAACTCTTTAAACCTAAATGAAACAACATGGCACATATGATTTACTTCTGAGAACTAAGCATTGTGTGCAGAGATTTTTCCGTTATCTCCTTTACTTCAGTTTTGGGGCTAACATTCCTATGTGTAAAACTAGCATTTACACTATAGGAAAGTATAACCGGCGGTATAGCAGCTAACTCTTTAAACCTAAATGAAACAACATGGCATATATGATGTACTTCTGAGAACTAAGCATTGTGTGCAGAGATTTTGCGGCTATCTCCTTTCTTTCAGTTTTTGTGCTAACATTCCTATCTGTAAAACTAGCCTTTACACAATAGGAAAGCCTAACGGGCAGTATAGCAGCTAACTCTTTAAACCTAAATGAAACAACATGGCACTTATGATTTACTTCAGAGAAGTAAGCATTGTGTGCAGAGATTTTTCAGTTATCTCCTTTACTTCAGTTTTGGGGCTAACATTCCTATGTGTAAAACTACCATTTACACTATAGGAAAGCATAACCGGCGGTATAGCAGCTAACTCTTTAAACCTAAATGAAACAACATGGCACATATGATGTACTTCTGAGAACTAAGCATTGTGTGCAGAGATTTTGCGGCTATCTCCTTACTTTCAGTTTTTGTGCTAACATTCCTATCTGTAAAACTAGCCTTTACACTATAGGAAATCGTAAACGGCAGTATAGCAACTAACTCTTTAAACCTAAATGAAACAACATGGCACATATGATTTACTTCTGAGAAGTAAGCATTGTGTGCAGAGGTTTTGCGGCTATCTCCTTTCTTTCAGTTTTTGTGCTAACATTCCTATCTGTTAATCTAGCTTTTACACAATAGGAAAGCCTAACGGGCAGTATAGCAGCTAACTCTTTAAACCTAAATGAAACAACATGGCACTTATGATTTACTTCTGAGAACTAAGCATTGTGTGCAGAGATTATTCCGCTATCTCCTTTACTTCAGATTTTGTGCTAACATTCATATCTGTAAAACTAGCATTTACACTATAGGAAAGCAAAACCGGCGGTATAGCAGCTAAGTCTTTAAACCTAAATGAAACAACATGGCACCTATCATTTACTTCTGAGAACTAAGCATTGTGTGCAGAGACTTTGCGGCTATCTCCTTTCTTTCAGTTTTTGTGGTAACTTTCTTATCTGTAAAACTAGCATTTACACTATAGGAAAGCCTAACGGGAGTATAGCAGCTAACTCTTTAAACCTAAATGAAACAACATTGCTCATATGATTTCGTTCTGAGAACTAAGCATTGTGTGCAGAGATTTTTCAGCTATCTCCTTTACTTCAGATTTTGTGCTAACATTCATACCTTTATACTCGCATTTATATATACGAAAGCATAACTGAGTGTATAGCAGCTAATTCTTTAAACCTAAATGAAACAACATGGCACATATGATTTACTTATGAGAACTAAGCATTGTGTGCAGAGATTTTTCAGTTATCTCCTTTACTTCACTTTTGGGGCTAACATTCCTATGTGTAAAACTAGCATTTACACTATAGGAAAGCATAACCGGCGGTATAGCAGCTAACTCTTTAAACCTAAATGAAACAACATGGCACATATGGTTTACTTCTGAAAACTAAGCATTGTGTGCAGAGATTTTGTGCCTATCTCCTTTCTTTCAGTTTTTGTGCTAACATTCCTATCTGTAAAACAAGCCTTTACACTATACGAAATCCTAAACGGCGGTATAGCAGCGAACTCTTTAAACCTAAATGAAACAACATGGCACATATGATTTACTTCCGAGAATTAAGCATTGTGTGCAGAGATTTTTCAGTTATCTCCTTTACTTCAGTTTTGGTGCTAACATTCCCATCTGTAAAACTAGCATTTACACTATAGGAAAGCATAACCGGCGGTATAGCAGCTAACTCTTTAAATGTAAATGAAACAACATGGCACATATGATTTACTTCTGAGAACTAAGCATTGTGTGCAGAGGTTTTGCGGCTATCTCCTTTCTTTCAGTTTTTGTGCTAACATTCCTATCTGTAAAACTAGCATTTACACAATAGGAAAGCCTAACGGGCGGTATAGCAGCTAACTCTTTAAACCTAAATGAAACAACATGGCACTTATGATTTACTTCTGAGAACTAAGCATTGTGTGCAGAGATTTTTCAGTTATCTCCTTTACTTCAGTTTTGGGGCTAACATTCCTATGTGTAAAACTAGCATTTACACTATAGGAAAGCATAACCGGCGGTATAGCAGCTAACTCTTTAAACCGAAATGAAACAACATGGCATATGTGATGTACTTCTGAGAACTAAGCATTGTGTGCAGAGATTTTGCGGCTATCTCCTTTCTTTCAGTTTTTGTGCTAACATTCCTATCTGTAAAACTAGCCTTTACTCTATAGGAAATCCTAAACGGAGGTATAGCAGCTAACTCTTTAAACCTAAATGAAACAACATGGCATATATGATTTACTTCTGAGAATTAAGCATTATGTGCAGGGATTTTTCAGTTATCTCCTTTACTTCAGTTTTGGTGCTAACATTCCTAACTGTAAAACTAGCATTTACACTATAGGAAAGCATAACCAGCGGTATAGCAGCTAACTCTTTAAACCTAAATGAAACATGGCACTTATGATTTACTTCTGAGAACTAAGCATTGTGTGCAGAGATTATTCAGCTATCTCCTTTACTTCTGATTTTGTGCTAACATTCACATCTGTAAAACTAACATTTACACTATAGGAAAGCATAACCGGCGGTATAGCAGCTAACTTTTTAAACCTAAATGAAACAACATGGCACATATGATTTACTTCTGAGAACTAAGCATTGTGTGCAGAGCTTTTTCAGTTATCTCCTTTACTTCAGTTTTGGGGCTAACATTCCTGTGTTTAAAACTAGCATTTACACTATAGGAAAGCATAACCGGCGGTATAGCAGCTAACTCTTTAAACCTAAATGAAACAACATGGCACATATGATTTACTTCTGAGAACTAAGCATTGTGTGCAGAGATTTTTCAGTTATCTCCTTTACTTCAGTTTTGGGGCTAACATTCCTATGTGTAAAACTAGCATTTACACTATAGGAAAGCATAACCGGCGGTATAGCAGCTAACTCTTTAAATGTAAATGAAACAACATGGCACATATGATTTACTTCTGAGAACTAAGCATTGTGTGCAGAGGTTTTGCGGCTATCTCCTTTCTTTCAGTTTTTGTGCTAACATTCCTATCTGTAAAACTAGCATTTACACAATAGGAAAGCCTAACGGGCAGTATAGCAGCTAACTCTTTAAACCTAAATGAAACAACATGGCACTTATGATTTACTTCTGAGAACTAAGCATTGTGTGCAGAGATTTTTCAGTTATCTCCTTTACTTCAGTTTTGGGGCTAACATTCCTATGTGTAAAACTAGCATTTACACTATAGGAAAGCATAACCGGCGGTATAGCAGCTAACTCTTTAAACCGAAATGAAACAACATGGCATATATGATGTACTTCTGAGAACTAAGCATTGTGTGCAGAGATTTTGCGGCTATCTCCTTTCTTTCAGTTTTTCTGCTAACATTCCTATTTGTAAAACTAGCCTTTTCTCTATAGGAAATCCTAAACGGCGGTATAGCAGCTAACTCTTTAAACCTAAATGAAACAACATGGCACATATGATTTACTTCTGAGAATTAAGCATTATGTGCAGAGATTTTTCAGTTATCTCCTTTACTTCAGTTTTGGTGCTAACATTCCTATCTGTAAAACTAGCATTTACACTATAGGAAAGCATAACCGGCGGTATAGCAGCTAACTCTTTAAACCTAAATGAAACAACATGGCACATATGATTTACTTCTGAGAACTAAGCATTGTGTGCAGAGATTTTTCAGTTTTCTCCTTTACTTCAGTTTTGTTGCTAACATTCATATTTTTATACTCACATTTACTATATCGGAAAGCATAACTGAGGGTATAGCAGCTAACTCTTTAAACCTAAATGAAACAACATGGCACATATGGTTTACTTCTGAAAACTAAGCATTGTGTGCAGAGATTTTGCAGCTATCTCCTTTCTTTCAGTTTTTGTGCTAACATTCCTATCTGAAATACTAGCTTTTAAACTATAGGAAAGCCTAACCGGCGGTATAGCAGCTACCTCTTTAAACCTAAATGAAACAACATGGCACATATGATTTACTTCTGAGAACTAAGCATTGTGTGCAGAGATTTTTCAGTTATCTCCTTTACTTCAGTTTTGGTGCTAACATTCATATTTTTATACTCGCATTTACTATATAGGAAAGCATAACTGAGGGTATAGCAGCTAACTCTTTAAACCGAAATGAAACAACATGGCACTTATGATTTACTTCTGAGAACTTAGCATTCTGTGCAGAGATTATTCAGCTGTCTTCTTTTCTTCAGATTTTGTGCTAACATTCATATCTGTAAAACTAGCTTTTACACTATAGGAAAGCATAACCGGCGGTATAGCAGCTAACTCTTTACCTAAATGAAAAAACATGGCACATATGATTTACTTCTGAGAACTAAGCATTGTGTACAGAGATTTTTCAGTTATCTCCTTTACTTCAGTTTTGGGGCTAACATTCCTATGTGTAAAACTAGCATTTACACTATAGGAAAGCTAACCGGCGGTATAGCAGCTAACTCTTTAAACCTAAATGAAACAACATGGCACATATGATTTACTTCTGAGAACTAAACATTGTGTGCAGAGATTTTTCAGTTATCTCCTATACTTCAGTTTTGGGGCTAACATTCCTATGTGTAAAACTAGCATTTACACTATAGGAAAGCATAACCGGCGGTATAGCAGCTAACTCTTTAAACCGAAATGAAACAACATGGCACATATGATGTACTTCTGAGAACTAAGCATTGTGGGCAGAGATTTTGCGGCTATCTCCTTTCTTTCAGTTTTTGTGCTAACATTCCTATCTGTAAAACTAGCATTTACACTATAGGAAATCATAACCGGCGGTATAGCAGCTAACTCTTTAAACCTAAATGAAACAACATGGCACATATGATTTACTTCTGAGAACTAAGCATTGTGTGCAGAGATTTTTCAGTTATCTCCTTTACTTCAGTTTTGTTGCTAACATTCATATTTTTATACTCGCATTTACTATATAGGAAAGCATAACTGAGGGTATAGCAGCTAACTCTTTAAACCTAAATGAAACAACATGGCACATATGGTTTACTTCTGAAAACTAAGCATTGTGTGCAGAGATTTTGCGGCTATCTCCTTTCTTTCAGTTTTTGTGCTAACATTCCTATCTGTAAAACTAGCCTTTACTCTAAAGGAAATCCTAAACGGCGGTATAGCAGCTAACTCTTTAAACCTAAATGAAACAACATGGCACATATGATTTACTTCTGAGAATTAAGCATTGTGTGCAGAGATTTTTCAGTTATCTCCTTTACTTCAGTTTTGGTGCTAACATTCCTATCTGTAAAACTAGCATTTACACTATAGGAAAGCATAACCGGCGGTATAGCAGCTAACTCTTTAAACCTAAATGAAACAACATGGCACCTATCATTTACTTCTGAGAACTTAGCACTGTGTGCAGAGATTTTGCGGCTATCTCCTTTCTTTCAGTTTTTGTGCTAACATTCCTATCTGTAAAACTAGCTTTTACACTACAGGAAAGCCTAACCGGCGGTATAGCAGCTACCTCTTTAAACCTAAATGAAACAACATGGCACATATGATTTACTTCTGAGAACTAAGCATTGTGTGCAGAGATTTTTCAGTTATCTCCTTTCCTTCAGTTTTGGGGCTAAGATTCCTATGTGTAAAACTAGCATTTACACTATAGGAAAGCATAACCGGCGGTATAGCAGCTAACTCTTTAAACCTAAATGAAACAACATGGCACATATGATTTACTTCTGAGAACTAAGCATTGTGTGCAGAGATTTTTCAGTTATCTCCTTTACTTCAGTTTTGGGGCTAACATTCCTATGTGTAAAACTACCATTTACACTATAGGAAAGCATAACCGGCGGTATAGCAGCTAACTCTTTAAACCTAAATGAAACAACATGGCACATATGATTTACTTCGGAGAACTAAGCATTGTGTGCAGAGATTTTTCAGCTATCTCCTTTACTTCTGATTTTGTGCTAACATTCATATTTTTATCCTCGCATTTACTATATAGGAAAGCATAACTGAGGGTATAGCAGCTAACTCTTTAAACCTAAATGAAACAACATGGCACATATGGTTTACTTCTGAAAACTAAGCATTGTGTGCAGAGATTTTGCGGCTATCTCCTTTCTTTCAGTTTTTGTGCTAACATTCCTATCTGTAAAACTAGCATTTACACTATAGGAAAGCATAACCGGCGGTATAGCAGCTAACTCTCTAAACCTAAATGAAACAACATGGCATATATGATGTACTTCTGAGAACTAAGCATTGTGTCCAGAGATTTTGCGTCTATCTCCTTTCTTTCAGTTTTTGTGCTAACATTCCTATCTGTAAAACTAGCTTTTACACTATAGGAAAGCATAACCGGCGTTATAGCAGGTAACTCTTTAAACCTAAATGAAACAACATGGCATATATGATGTACTTCTGAGAACTAAGCATTCTGTGCAGAGATTTTGCGGCTATCTCCTTTCTTTCAGTTTTTGTGCTAACATTCCTATCTGTAAAACTAGCCTTTACACTATAGGAAATCCTAAACGGCGGTATAGCAGCTAACTCTTTAAACCTAAATGAAACAACATGGCACATATAATTTACTTCTGAGAATTAAGCACTGTGTGCAGAGATTTTTCAGTTATCTCCTTTACTTCAGTTTTGGTGCTAACATTCCTATGTGTAAGACTAGCATTTACACTATAGGAAAGCATAACCGGCGGTATAGCAGCTAACTCTTTAAATGTAAATGAAAAACATGGCACATATGATTTACTTCTGAGAACTAAGCATTGTGTGCAGAGGTTTTGCGGCTATTTCCTTTCTTTCAGTTTTTGTGCTAACATTCCTATCTGTAAAACTAGATTTTACACTACAGGAAAGCCTAACCGGCGGTATAGCAGCTACCTCTTTAAACCTAAATGAAACAACATGGCACATATGATTTACTTCTGAGAACTAAGCATTGTGTGCAGAGATTTTTCAGTTATCTCCTTTAATTCAGTTTTGGTGCTAACATTCCTATCTGTAAAACTTGCATTTACACTATAGTAAAGCATAACAGGCGGTATAGCAGATAACTCTTTAAATGTAAATGAAACAACATGGCACATATGATTTACTTCTGAGAACTAAGCATTGTGTGCAGAGATTATTCAGCTATCTCCTTTACATCAGATTTTGTGCTAACATTCATATCTGTAAAACTAGCATTTACACTCTAGGAAAGCATAACCGGCGGTATAGCAGCTACCTCTTTAAACCTAAATGAAACAACATGGCACATATGATTTTCTTCTGAGAACTAAGCATTGTGTGCAGAGATTTTTCAGTTATCTCCTTTACTTCAGTTTTGGGGCTAACATTCCTTTATGTAAAACTAGCCTTTACACTATAGGAAAGCATAACCGGCGGTATAGCAGCTAACTCTTTAAACCTAAAAGAAACAACATGGCACATATGGTTTACTTCTGAAAACTAAGCATTGTGTGCAGAGGTTTTGCGGCTATCTCCTTTCTTTCAGTTTTTGTGCTAACATTCATATTTTTATACTCGCATTTACTATATAAGAAAGCATAACTGAGGGTATAGCAGCTAACTCTTTAAACCTAAATGAAACAACATGGCATATATGGTGTACTTCTGAGAACTAAGCATTGTGTGCAGAGATTTTGCGCCTATCTCCTTTCTTTCAGTTTTTCTGCTAACATTCCTATCTTTAAAACCAACCTTTACTCTATAGGAAATCCTAAACGGCGGTATAGCTGCTAACTCTTTAAACCTAAATGAAACAACATGGCCCATATGATTTACTTCTGAGAACTAAGCATTGTGTGCAGAGGTTTTGCGGCTATCTCCTTTCTTTCAGTTTTTGTGCTAACATTCCTATCTGTAAAACTAGCATTTACACAATAGGAAAGCCTAACGAGCATTATAGCAGCTAACTATTTAAACCTAAATGAAACAACATGGCACTTATGATTTACTTCTGAGAACTAAGCACTGTGTGCAGAGATTATTCAGCTATCTCCTTTACTTCAGATTTTGTGCTAACATTCATATCTGTAAAACTATCATTTACACTATAGGAAAGCATAACCGGCGGTATAGCAGCTAACTCTTTAAACCTAAATGAAACAACTAGGCACATATGATTTACTTCTGAGAACTAAGCATTGTGTGCAGAGATTTTTCAGTTATCTCCTTTACTTCAGTTTTGGGGCTAACATTCCTATGTGTAAAACTAGCATTTACACTATAGGAAAGTATAACCGGCGGTATAGCAGCTAACTCTTTAAACCTAAATGAAACAACATGGCACATATGATTTACTTCTGAGAACTAAGCATTGTGTGCAGAGATTTTTCTGTTATCTCCTTTACTTCAGTTTTGGCGCTAACATTCCTATGTGTAAAACTAGCATTTACACTATAGGAAAGCATAACTGGCGGTATAGCAGCTAACTCTTTAAACCTAAATGAAACAACATGGCACATATGATTTACTTCTGAGAACTAAGCATTGTGTGCAGAGCTTTTTCAGTTATTTCCTTTACTTCAGTTTTGGTGCTAACATTCATATTTTTATACTCGCATTTACTATATAGGAAAGCATAACTGAGGGTATAGCAGCTAACTCTTTAAACCTAAATGAAACAACATGGCATATATGATGTACTTGTGAGAACTAAGCAGTGTGTGCAGAGATTTTGTGGCTATCTCCTTTCTTTCAGTTTTTGTGCTAACGTTCCTATCTGTAAAACTAGCCTTTACTCTGTAGGAAATCCTAAACGGCGGTATAGCAGCTAACTCTTTAAACCTAAATGAAACTACATGGCACATATGATTTACTTCTGAGAATTAAGCATTATGTGCAGAGATTTTTCACTTATCTCCTTTACTTCAGTTTTGGTGCTAACATTCCTATCTGTAAAACTAGCATTTACACTATAGGAAAGCATAACCGGTGGTATAGGAGCTAACTCTTTAAACCTACATGAAACAACATGGCACATATGATTTACTTCTGAGAACTAAGCATTGTCTGCAGAGATTTTTCAGTTATCTCCTTTACTTCAGTTTTAGGGCTAACATTCCTATGTGTAAAACTAGCATTTACACTATAGGAAAGCATAACCGGCAGTATAGCAGCTAACTCTTTAAACCTAAAAGAAACAACATGGCACATATGGTTTACTTCTGAGAACTAAGCATTATGTGCAGAGATTTTGTGGCTATCTCCTTTCTTTCAGTTCTTGTGCTGACATTCCTATATGTAAAACTAGCATTTACACTATAGGAAAGCATAACCGGCGGTATAGCAGCTAACTCTTTAAACATAAATGAAACAACATGGCACATATGATTTACTTCTGAGAACTAAGCATTGTGTGCAGAGATTTTTCAGCTATCTCCTTTACTTCAGATTTTGTGCTAACATTCCTATCTGTAAAACTAGCATTTACACTATAGGAAAGCCTAACGGGCAGTATAACAGCTAACTCTTTAAACCTAAATGAAACAACAAGGCACTTATGATTTACTTCTGAGAACTAAGCATTGTGTGCAGAGATTATTCAGCTATCTCCTTTACATCAGATTTTGTGCTAACATTCATATATGTAAAACAAGCATTTACACTATAGGAAAGCATAACCGGCGGTATAGCAGCTAACTCTTTAAACCTACATGAAACAACATGGTACCTATCATTTACTTCTGAGAACTAAGCATTGTGTGCAGAGATTTTGCGGCTATCTCCTTTCTTTCAGTTTTTGTGCTAACATTCCTATCTGTAAAAGTAGCATTTACACAATAGGAAATCATAACCGGCGGTATAGCAGGTAACTCTTTAAACCTAAATGAAACAACATGGCACATATGATTTACTTTTGAGAACTAAGCATTGTGTGCAGAGATTTTTCACTTATCTCCTTTACTTCAGTTTTGGGGCTAACATTCCTATGTGTAAGACTAGCATTTACACTATAGGAAAGCATAACCGGCGGTATAGCAGCTAACTCTTTAAACCTAAAGGAAACAACATGACACATATGGTTTACTTCTGAGAAATAAGCATTGTGTGCAGAGATTTTGCGGCTATCTCCTTTCTTTCAGTTTTTGTGCTAACATTCCTATCTGTAAAACTAGCATTTACACTATAGGAAAGCATAACCGGCGGTGTAGCAGCTAACTCTTTAAACCTAAATGAAACAACATTGCACCTATCATTTACTTCTGAGAACTTAGCATTGTGGGCAGAGATTTTGCGGCTATCTCCTTTCTTTCAGTTTTTGTGCTAACATTCCTATCTGTAAAACTAGTTTTTACACTATAGGAAAGCCTAACCGGCGGTATAGCAGCTACCTTTTAAACCTAAATGAAACAACATGGCACATATGATTTACTTCTGAGAACTAAGCATTGTGTGCAGAGATTTTTCAGTTATCTCCTTTACTTCAGTTTTGGGGCTAACATTCCTATGTGTAAAACTAGCATTTACACTATAGGAAAGCATAACAGGCGGTATAGCAGCTAACTCTTTAAACCTAAATGAAACAACATGGCACCTATCTTTTACTTCTGACAACTTAGAACTGTGTGCAGAGATTTTGCGGCTATCTCCTTTCTTTCAGTTTTTGTGCTAACATTCCTATTTGTAAAACTAGCTTTTACACTACAGGAAAGCCTACCCGGCGCTATAGGAGCTACCTCTTTAAACCTAAATGAAACAACATGGCACATATGATTTACTTCTGAGAACTGAGCATTGTGTGCAGAGATTATTCAGCTATCTCCTTTATTTCAGATTTTGTGCTAACATTCATATCTGTAAAACTAGCATTTACACTATAGGAAAGCATAACCGGCGGTATAGCAGCTAACTCTTTAAACCTAAATGAAACAACATGGCACATATGATTTACTTCTGAGAACTAAGCATTGTGTGCAGAGATTTTTCCGTTATCTCCTTTACTTCAGTTTTGGGGCTAACATTCCTATGTGTAAAACTAGCATTTACACTATAGGAAAGTATAACCGGCGGTATAGCAGCTAACTCTTTAAACCTAAATGAAACAACATGGCATATATGATGTACTTCTGAGAACTAAGCATTGTGTGCAGAGATTTTGCGGCTATCTCCTTTCTTTCAGTTTTTGTGCTAACATTCCTATCTGTAAAACTAGCCTTTACACAATAGGAAAGCCTAACGGGCAGTATAGCAGCTAACTCTTTAAACCTAAATGAAACAACATGGCACTTATGATTTACTTCAGAGAAGTAAGCATTGTGTGCAGAGATTTTTCAGTTATCTCCTTTACTTCAGTTTTGGGGCTAACATTCCTATGTGTAAAACTACCATTTACACTATAGGAAAGCATAACCGGCGGTATAGCAGCTAACTCTTTAAACCTAAATGAAACAACATGGCACATATGATGTACTTCTGAGAACTAAGCATTGTGTGCAGAGATTTTGCGGCTATCTCCTTACTTTCAGTTTTTGTGCTAACATTCCTATCTGTAAAACTAGCCTTTACACTATAGGAAATCGTAAACGGCAGTATAGCAACTAACTCTTTAAACCTAAATGAAACAACATGGCACATATGATTTACTTCTGAGAAGTAAGCATTGTGTGCAGAGGTTTTGCGGCTATCTCCTTTCTTTCAGTTTTTGTGCTAACATTCCTATCTGTTAATCTAGCTTTTACACAATAGGAAAGCCTAACGGGCAGTATAGCAGCTAACTCTTTAAACCTAAATGAAACAACATGGCACTTATGATTTACTTCTGAGAACTAAGCATTGTGTGCAGAGATTATTCCGCTATCTCCTTTACTTCAGATTTTGTGCTAACATTCATATCTGTAAAACTAGCATTTACACTATAGGAAAGCAAAACCGGCGGTATAGCAGCTAAGTCTTTAAACCTAAATGAAACAACATGGCACCTATCATTTACTTCTGAGAACTAAGCATTGTGTGCAGAGACTTTGCGGCTATCTCCTTTCTTTCAGTTTTTGTGGTAACTTTCTTATCTGTAAAACTAGCATTTACACTATAGGAAAGCCTAACGGGAGTATAGCAGCTAACTCTTTAAACCTAAATGAAACAACATTGCTCATATGATTTCGTTCTGAGAACTAAGCATTGTGTGCAGAGATTTTTCAGCTATCTCCTTTACTTCAGATTTTGTGCTAACATTCATACCTTTATACTCGCATTTATATATACGAAAGCATAACTGAGTGTATAGCAGCTAATTCTTTAAACCTAAATGAAACAACATGGCACATATGATTTACTTATGAGAACTAAGCATTGTGTGCAGAGATTTTTCAGTTATCTCCTTTACTTCACTTTTGGGGCTAACATTCCTATGTGTAAAACTAGCATTTACACTATAGGAAAGCATAACCGGCGGTATAGCAGCTAACTCTTTAAACCTAAATGAAACAACATGGCACATATGGTTTACTTCTGAAAACTAAGCATTGTGTGCAGAGATTTTGTGCCTATCTCCTTTCTTTCAGTTTTTGTGCTAACATTCCTATCTGTAAAACAAGCCTTTACACTATACGAAATCCTAAACGGCGGTATAGCAGCGAACTCTTTAAACCTAAATGAAACAACATGGCACATATGATTTACTTCCGAGAATTAAGCATTGTGTGCAGAGATTTTTCAGTTATCTCCTTTACTTCAGTTTTGGTGCTAACATTCCCATCTGTAAAACTAGCCTTTACACTATAGGAAAGCATAACCGGCGGTATAGCAGCTAACTCTTTAAATGTAAATGAAACAACATGGCACATATGATTTACTTCTGAGAACTAAGCATTGTGTGCAGAGGTTTTGCGGCTATCTCCTTTCTTTCAGTTTTTGTGCTAACATTCCTATCTGTAAAACTAGCATTTACACAATAGGAAAGCCTAACGGGCGGTATAGCAGCTAACTCTTTAAACCTAAATGAAACAACATGGCACTTATGATTTACTTCTGAGAACTAAGCATTGTGTGCAGAGATTTTTCAGTTATCTCCTTTACTTCAGTTTTGGGGCTAACATTCCTATGTGTAAAACTAGCATTTACACTATAGGAAAGCATAACCGGCGGTATAGCAGCTAACTCTTTAAACCGAAATGAAACAACATGGCATATGTGATGTACTTCTGAGAACTAAGCATTGTGTGCAGAGATTTTGCGGCTATCTCCTTTCTTTCAGTTTTTGTGCTAACATTCCTATCTGTAAAACTAGCCTTTACTCTATAGGAAATCCTAAACGGAGGTATAGCAGCTAACTCTTTAAACCTAAATGAAACAACATGGCATATATGATTTACTTCTGAGAATTAAGCATTATGTGCAGGGATTTTTCAGTTATCTCCTTTACTTCAGTTTTGGTGCTAACATTCCTAACTGTAAAACTAGCATTTACACTATAGGAAAGCATAACCAGCGGTATAGCAGCTAACTCTTTAAACCTAAATGAAACATGGCACTTATGATTTACTTCTGAGAACTAAGCATTGTGTGCAGAGATTATTCAGCTATCTCCTTTACTTCTGATTTTGTGCTAACATTCACATCTGTAAAACTAACATTTACACTATAGGAAAGCATAACCGGCGGTATAGCAGCTAACTTTTTAAACCTAAATGAAACAACATGGCACATATGATTTACTTCTGAGAACTAAGCATTGTGTGCAGAGCTTTTTCAGTTATCTCCTTTACTTCAGTTTTGGGGCTAACATTCCTGTGTTTAAAACTAGCATTTACACTATAGGAAAGCATAACCGGCGGTATAGCAGCTAACTCTTTAAACCTAAATGAAACAACATGGCACATATGATTTACTTCTGAGAGCTAAGCATTGTGTGCAGAGATTTTTCAGTTATCTCCTTTACTTCAGTTTTGGGGCTAACATTCCTATGTGTAAAACTAGCATTTACACTATAGGAAAGCATAACCGGCGGTATAGCAGCTAACTCTTTAAATGTAAATGAAACAACATGGCACATATGATTTACTTCTGAGAACTAAGCATTGTGTGCAGAGGTTTTGCGGCTATCTCCTTTCTTTCAGTTTTTGTGCTAACATTCCTATCTGTAAAACTAGCATTTACACAATAGGAAAGCCTAACGGGCAGTATAGCAGCTAACTCTTTAAACCTAAATGAAACAACATGGCACTTATGATTTACTTCTGAGAACTAAGCATTGTGTGCAGAGATTTTTCAGTTATCTCCTTTACTTCAGTTTTGGGGCTAACATTCCTATGTGTAAAACTAGCATTTACACTATAGGAAAGCATAACCGGCGGTATAGCAGCTAACTCTTTAAACCGAAATGAAACAACATGGCATATATGATGTACTTCTGAGAACTAAGCATTGTGTGCAGAGATTTTGCGGCTATCTCCTTTCTTTCAGTTTTTCTGCTAACATTCCTATTTGTAAAACTAGCCTTTTCTCTATAGGAAATCCTAAACGGCGGTATAGCAGCTAACTCTTTAAACCTAAATGAAACAACATGGCACATATGATTTACTTCTGAGAATTAAGCATTATGTGCAGAGATTTTTCAGTTATCTCCTTTACTTCAGTTTTGGTGCTAACATTCCTATCTGTAAAACTAGCATTTACACTATAGGAAAGCATAACCGGCGGTATAGCAGCTAACTCTTTAAACCTAAATGAAACAACATGGCACATATGATTTACTTCTGAGAACTAAGCATTGTGTGCAGAGATTTTTCAGTTTTCTCCTTTACTTCAGTTTTGTTGCTAACATTCATATTTTTATACTCACATTTACTATATCGGAAAGCATAACTGAGGGTATAGCAGCTAACTCTTTAAACCTAAATGAAACAACATGGCACATATGGTTTACTTCTGAAAACTAAGCATTGTGTGCAGAGATTTTGCAGCTATCTCCTTTCTTTCAGTTTTTGTGCTAACATTCCTATCTGAAATACTAGCTTTTAAACTATAGGAAAGCCTAACCGGCGGTATAGCAGCTACCTCTTTAAACCTAAATGAAACAACATGGCACATATGATTTACTTCTGAGAACTAAGCATTGTGTGCAGAGATTTTTCAGTTATCTCCTTTACTTCAGTTTTGGTGCTAACATTCATATTTTTATACTCGCATTTACTATATAGGAAAGCATAACTGAGGGTATAGCAGCTAACTCTTTAAACCGAAATGAAACAACATGGCACTTATGATTTACTTCTGAGAACTTAGCATTCTGTGCAGAGATTATTCAGCTGTCTTCTTTTCTTCAGATTTTGTGCTAACATTCATATCTGTAAAACTAGCTTTTACACTATAGGAAAGCATAACCGGCGGTATAGCAGCTAACTCTTTACCTAAATGAAAAAACATGGCACATATGATTTACTTCTGAGAACTAAGCATTGTGTACAGAGATTTTTCAGTTATCTCCTTTACTTCAGTTTTGGGGCTAACATTCCTATGTGTAAAACTAGCATTTACACTATAGGAAAGCTAACCGGCGGTATAGCAGCTAACTCTTTAAACCTAAATGAAACAACATGGCACATATGATTTACTTCTGAGAACTAAACATTGTGTGCAGAGATTTTTCAGTTATCTCCTATACTTCAGTTTTGGGGCTAACATTCCTATGTGTAAAACTAGCATTTACACTATAGGAAAGCATAACCGGCGGTATAGCAGCTAACTCTTTAAACCGAAATGAAACAACATGGCACATATGATGTACTTCTGAGAACTAAGCATTGTGGGCAGAGATTTTGCGGCTATCTCCTTTCTTTCAGTTTTTGTGCTAACATTCCTATCTGTAAAACTAGCATTTACACTATAGGAAATCATAACCGGCGGTATAGCAGCTAACTCTTTAAACCTAAATGAAACAACATGGCACATATGATTTACTTCTGAGAACTAAGCATTGTGTGCAGAGATTTTTCAGTTATCTCCTTTACTTCAGTTTTGTTGCTAACATTCATATTTTTATACTCGCATTTACTATATAGGAAAGCATAACTGAGGGTATAGCAGCTAACTCTTTAAACCTAAATGAAACAACATGGCACATATGGTTTACTTCTGAAAACTAAGCATTGTGTGCAGAGATTTTGCGGCTATCTCCTTTCTTTCAGTTTTTGTGCTAACATTCCTATCTGTAAAACTAGCCTTTACTCTAAAGGAAATCCTAAACGGCGGTATAGCAGCTAACTCTTTAAACCTAAATGAAACAACATGGCACATATGATTTACTTCTGAGAATTAAGCATTGTGTGCAGAGATTTTTCAGTTATCTCCTTTACTTCAGTTTTGGTGCTAACATTCCTATCTGTAAAACTAGCATTTACACTATAGGAAAGCATAACCGGCGGTATAGCAGCTAACTCTTTAAACCTAAATGAAACAACATGGCACCTATCATTTACTTCTGAGAACTTAGCACTGTGTGCAGAGATTTTGCGGCTATCTCCTTTCTTTCAGTTTTTGTGCTAACATTCCTATCTGTAAAACTAGCTTTTACACTACAGGAAAGCCTAACCGGCGGTATAGCAGCTACCTCTTTAAACCTAAATGAAACAACATGGCACATATGATTTACTTCTGAGAACTAAGCATTGTGTGCAGAGATTTTTCAGTTATCTCCTTTCCTTCAGTTTTGGGGCTAAGATTCCTATGTGTAAAACTAGCATTTACACTATAGGAAAGCATAACCGGCGGTATAGCAGCTAACTCTTTAAACCTAAATGAAACAACATGGCACATATGATTTACTTCTGAGAACTAAGCATTGTGTGCAGAGATTTTTCAGTTATCTCCTTTACTTCAGTTTTGGGGCTAACATTCCTATGTGTAAAACTACCATTTACACTATAGGAAAGCATAACCGGCGGTATAGCAGCTAACTCTTTAAACCTAAATGAAACAACATGGCACATATGATTTACTTCGGAGAACTAAGCATTGTGTGCAGAGATTTTTCAGCTATCTCCTTTACTTCTGATTTTGTGCTAACATTCATATTTTTATCCTCGCATTTACTATATAGGAAAGCATAACTGAGGGTATAGCAGCTAACTCTTTAAACCTAAATGAAACAACATGGCACTTATGATTTACTTCTGAGAACTAAGCATTGTGTGCAGAGATTTTTCAGTTATCTCCTTTACTTCAGTTTTGGGGCTAACATTCCTATGTGTAAAACTAGCATTTACACTATAGGAAAGCATAACCGGCGGTATAGCAGCTAACTCTTTAAACCGAAATGAAACAACATGGCATATGTGATGTACTTCTGAGAACTAAGCATTGTGTGCAGAGATTTTGCGGCTATCTCCTTTCTTTCAGTTTTTGTGCTAACATTCCTATCTGTAAAACTAGCCTTTACTCTATAGGAAATCCTAAACGGAGGTATAGCAGCTAACTCTTTAAACCTAAATGAAACAACATGGCATATATGATTTACTTCTGAGAATTAAGCATTATGTGCAGGGATTTTTCAGTTATCTCCTTTACTTCAGTTTTGGTGCTAACATTCCTAACTGTAAAACTAGCATTTACACTATAGGAAAGCATAACCAGCGGTATAGCAGCTAACTCTTTAAACCTAAATGAAACATGGCACTTATGATTTACTTCTGAGAACTAAGCATTGTGTGCAGAGATTATTCAGCTATCTCCTTTACTTCTGATTTTGTGCTAACATTCACATCTGTAAAACTAACATTTACACTATAGGAAAGCATAACCGGCGGTATAGCAGCTAACTTTTTAAACCTAAATGAAACAACATGGCACATATGATTTACTTCTGAGAACTAAGCATTGTGTGCAGAGCTTTTTCAGTTATCTCCTTTACTTCAGTTTTGGGGCTAACATTCCTGTGTTTAAAACTAGCATTTACACTATAGGAAAGCATAACCGGCGGTATAGCAGCTAACTCTTTAAACCTAAATGAAACAACATGGCACATATGATTTACTTCTGAGAGCTAAGCATTGTGTGCAGAGATTTTTCAGTTATCTCCTTTACTTCAGTTTTGGGGCTAACATTCCTATGTGTAAAACTAGCATTTACACTATAGGAAAGCATAACCGGCGGTATAGCAGCTAACTCTTTAAATGTAAATGAAACAACATGGCACATATGATTTACTTCTGAGAACTAAGCATTGTGTGCAGAGGTTTTGCGGCTATCTCCTTTCTTTCAGTTTTTGTGCTAACATTCCTATCTGTAAAACTAGCATTTACACAATAGGAAAGCCTAACGGGCAGTATAGCAGCTAACTCTTTAAACCTAAATGAAACAACATGGCACTTATGATTTACTTCTGAGAACTAAGCATTGTGTGCAGAGATTTTTCAGTTATCTCCTTTACTTCAGTTTTGGGGCTAACATTCCTATGTGTAAAACTAGCATTTACACTATAGGAAAGCATAACCGGCGGTATAGCAGCTAACTCTTTAAACCGAAATGAAACAACATGGCATATATGATGTACTTCTGAGAACTAAGCATTGTGTGCAGAGATTTTGCGGCTATCTCCTTTCTTTCAGTTTTTCTGCTAACATTCCTATTTGTAAAACTAGCCTTTTCTCTATAGGAAATCCTAAACGGCGGTATAGCAGCTAACTCTTTAAACCTAAATGAAACAACATGGCACATATGATTTACTTCTGAGAATTAAGCATTATGTGCAGAGATTTTTCAGTTATCTCCTTTACTTCAGTTTTGGTGCTAACATTCCTATCTGTAAAACTAGCATTTACACTATAGGAAAGCATAACCGGCGGTATAGCAGCTAACTCTTTAAACCTAAATGAAACAACATGGCACATATGATTTACTTCTGAGAACTAAGCATTGTGTGCAGAGATTTTTCAGTTTTCTCCTTTACTTCAGTTTTGTTGCTAACATTCATATTTTTATACTCACATTTACTATATCGGAAAGCATAACTGAGGGTATAGCAGCTAACTCTTTAAACCTAAATGAAACAACATGGCACATATGGTTTACTTCTGAAAACTAAGCATTGTGTGCAGAGATTTTGCAGCTATCTCCTTTCTTTCAGTTTTTGTGCTAACATTCCTATCTGAAATACTAGCTTTTAAACTATAGGAAAGCCTAACCGGCGGTATAGCAGCTACCTCTTTAAACCTAAATGAAACAACATGGCACATATGATTTACTTCTGAGAACTAAGCATTGTGTGCAGAGATTTTTCAGTTATCTCCTTTACTTCAGTTTTGGTGCTAACATTCATATTTTTATACTCGCATTTACTATATAGGAAAGCATAACTGAGGGTATAGCAGCTAACTCTTTAAACCGAAATGAAACAACATGGCACTTATGATTTACTTCTGAGAACTTAGCATTCTGTGCAGAGATTATTCAGCTGTCTTCTTTTCTTCAGATTTTGTGCTAACATTCATATCTGTAAAACTAGCTTTTACACTATAGGAAAGCATAACCGGCGGTATAGCAGCTAACTCTTTACCTAAATGAAAAAACATGGCACATATGATTTACTTCTGAGAACTAAGCATTGTGTACAGAGATTTTTCAGTTATCTCCTTCACTTCAGTTTTGGGGCTAACATTCCTATGTGTAAAACTAGCATTTACACTATAGGAAAGCTAACCGGCGGTATAGCAGCTAACTCTTTAAACCTAAATGAAACAACATGGCACATATGATTTACTTCTGAGAACTAAACATTGTGTGCAGAGATTTTTCAGTTATCTCCTATACTTCAGTTTTGGGGCTAACATTCCTATGTGTAAAACTAGCATTTACACTATAGGAAAGCATAACCGGCGGTATAGCAGCTAACTCTTTAAACCGAAATGAAACAACATGGCACATATGATGTACTTCTGAGAACTAAGCATTGTGGGCAGAGATTTTGCGGCTATCTCCTTTCTTTCAGTTTTTGTGCTAACATTCCTATCTGTAAAACTAGCATTTACACTATAGGAAATCATAACCGGCGGTATAGCAGCTAACTCTTTAAACCTAAATGAAACAACATGGCACATATGATTTACTTCTGAGAACTAAGCATTGTGTGCAGAGATTTTTCAGTTATCTCCTTTACTTCAGTTTTGTTGCTAACATTCATATTTTTATACTCGCATTTACTATATAGGAAAGCATAACTGAGGGTATAGCAGCTAACTCTTTAAACCTAAATGAAACAACATGGCACATATGGTTTACTTCTGAAAACTAAGCATTGTGTGCAGAGATTTTGCGGCTATCTCCTTTCTTTCAGTTTTTGTGCTAACATTCCTATCTGTAAAACTAGCCTTTACTCTAAAGGAAATCCTAAACGGCGGTATAGCAGCTAACTCTTTAAACCTAAATGAAACAACATGGCACATATGATTTACTTCTGAGAATTAAGCATTGTGTGCAGAGATTTTTCAGTTATCTCCTTTACTTCAGTTTTGGTGCTAACATTCCTATCTGTAAAACTAGCATTTACACTATAGGAAAGCATAACCGGCGGTATAGCAGCTAACTCTTTAAACCTAAATGAAACAACATGGCACCTATCATTTACTTCTGAGAACTTAGCACTGTGTGCAGAGATTTTGCGGCTATCTCCTTTCTTTCAGTTTTTGTGCTAACATTCCTATCTGTAAAACTAGCTTTTACACTACAGGAAAGCCTAACCGGCGGTATAGCAGCTACCTCTTTAAACCTAAATGAAACAACATGGCACATATGATTTACTTCTGAGAACTAAGCATTGTGTGCAGAGATTTTTCAGTTATCTCCTTTCCTTCAGTTTTGGGGCTAAGATTCCTATGTGTAAAACTAGCATTTACACTATAGGAAAGCATAACCGGCGGTATAGCAGCTAACTCTTTAAACCTAAATGAAACAACATGGCACATATGATTTACTTCTGAGAACTAAGCATTGTGTGCAGAGATTTTTCAGTTATCTCCTTTACTTCAGTTTTGGGGCTAACATTCCTATGTGTAAAACTACCATTTACACTATAGGAAAGCATAACCGGCGGTATAGCAGCTAACTCTTTAAACCTAAATGAAACAACATGGCACATATGATTTACTTCGGAGAACTAAGCATTGTGTGCAGAGATTTTTCAGCTATCTCCTTTACTTCTGATTTTGTGCTAACATTCATATTTTTATCCTCGCATTTACTATATAGGAAAGCATAACTGAGGGTATAGCAGCTAACTCTTTAAACCTAAATGAAACAACATGGCACATATGGTTTACTTCTGAAAACTAAGCATTGTGTGCAGAGATTTTGCGGCTATCTCCTTTCTTTCAGTTTTTGTGCTAACATTCCTATCTGTAAAACTAGCATTTACACTATAGGAAAGCATAACCGGCGGTATAGCAGCTAACTCTCTAAACCTAAATGAAACAACATGGCATATATGATGTACTTCTGAGAACTAAGCATTGTGTCCAGAGATTTTGCGTCTATCTCCTTTCTTTCAGTTTTTGTGCTAACATTCCTATCTGTAAAACTAGCTTTTACACTATAGGAAAGCATAACCGGCGTTATAGCAGGTAACTCTTTAAACCTAAATGAAACAACATGGCATATATGATGTACTTCTGAGAACTAAGCATTCTGTGCAGAGATTTTGCGGCTATCTCCTTTCTTTCAGTTTTTGTGCTAACATTCCTATCTGTAAAACTAGCCTTTACACTATAGGAAATCCTAAACGGCGGTATAGCAGCTAACTCTTTAAACCTAAATGAAACAACATGGCACATATAATTTACTTCTGAGAATTAAGCACTGTGTGCAGAGATTTTTCAGTTATCTCCTTTACTTCAGTTTTGGTGCTAACATTCCTATGTGTAAGACTAGCATTTACACTATAGGAAAGCATAACCGGCGGTATAGCAGCTAACTCTTTAAATGTAAATGAAAAACATGGCACATATGATTTACTTCTGAGAACTAAGCATTGTGTGCAGAGGTTTTGCGGCTATTTCCTTTCTTTCAGTTTTTGTGCTAACATTCCTATCTGTAAAACTAGATTTTACACTACAGGAAAGCCTAACCGGCGGTATAGCAGCTACCTCTTTAAACCTAAATGAAACAACATGGCACATATGATTTACTTCTGAGAACTAAGCATTGTGTGCAGAGATTTTTCAGTTATCTCCTTTAATTCAGTTTTGGTGCTAACATTCCTATCTGTAAAACTTGCATTTACACTATAGTAAAGCATAACAGGCGGTATAGCAGATAACTCTTTAAATGTAAATGAAACAACATGGCACATATGATTTACTTCTGAGAACTAAGCATTGTGTGCAGAGATTATTCAGCTATCTCCTTTACATCAGATTTTGTGCTAACATTCATATCTGTAAAACTAGCATTTACACTCTAGGAAAGCATAACCGGCGGTATAGCAGCTAACTCTTTAAACCTTCATGAAACAACATGGCACCTATCATTTACTTCTGAGAACTAAGCATTGTGTGCAGAGATTTTGCGGCTGTCTCCTTTTCTTCAGATTTTGTGCTAACATTCCTATCTGTAAAACAAGCATTTACACTATAGGAAAGCATAACCGGCGGTATAGCAGCTAACTCTTTAAACCTAAATGAAACAACATGGCACATATGATTTACTTCTGAGAACTAAGCATTGTGTGCAGAGCTTTTTCAGTTATCTCCTTTACTTCAGTTTTGGGGCTAACATTCCTATGTTTAAAACTAGCATTTACACTATAGGAAAGCATAACCGGCGGTATAGCAGCTAACTCTTTAAACCTAAATGAAACAACATGGCACATATGATTTACTTCTGAGAACTAAGCATTGTGTGCAGAGATTTTTCAGTTATCTCCTTTACTTCAGTTTTGGGGCTAACATTCCTATGTGTAAAACTAGCATTTACACTATAGGAAAGCATAACCGGCGGTATAGCAGCTAACTCTTTAAACCTAAATGAAACAACATGGCACATATGGTTTACTTCTGAAAACTAAGCATTGTGTGCAGAGATTTTGTGCCTATCTCCTTTCTTTCAGTTTTTGTGCTAACATACCTATCTGTAAAACAAGCCTTTACACTATACGAAATCCTAAACGGCGGTATAGCAGCTAACTCTTTAAACCTAAATGAAACAACATGGCACATATGATTTACTTCCGAGAATTAAGCATTGTGTGCAGAGATATTTCAGTTATCTCCTTTACTTCAGTTTTGGTGCTAACATTCCCATCTGTAAAACTAGCATTTACACTATAGGAAAGCATAACCGGCGGTATAGCAGCTAACTCTTTAAATGTAAATGAAACAACATGGCACATATGATTTACTTCTGAGAACTAAGCATTGTGTGCAGAGGTTTTGCGGCTATCTCCTTTCTTTCAGTTTTTGTGCTAACATTCCTATCTGTAAAACTAGCATTTACACAATAGGAAAGCCTAACGGGCAGTATAGCAGCTAACTCTTTAAACCTAAATGAAACAACATGGCACTTATGATTTACTTCTGAGAACTAAGCATTGTGTGCAGAGATTTTTCAGTTATCTCCTTTACTTCAGTTTTGGGGCTCACATTCCTATGTGTAAAACTAGCATTTACACTATAGGAAAGCATAACCGGCGGTATAGCAGCTAACTCTTTAAACCGAAATGAAACAACATGGCATATATGATGTACTTCTGAGAACTAAGCATTGTGTGCAGAGATTTTGCGGCTATCTCCTTTCTTTCAGTTTTTCTGCTAACATTCCTATTTGTAAAACTAGCCTTTTCTCTATAGGAAATCCTAAACGGCGGTATAGCAGCTAACTCTTTAAACCTAAATGAAACAACATGGCACATATGATTTACTTCTGAGAATTAAGCATTATGTGCAGAGATTTTTCAGTTATCTCCTTTACTTCAGTTTTGGTGCTAACATTCCTATCTGTAAAACTAGCATTTACACTATAGGAAAGCATAACCGGCAGTATAGCAGCTAACTCTTTAAACCTAAATGAAACAACATGGCACATATGATTTACTTCTGAGAACTAAGCATTGTGTGCAGAGATTTTTCAGTTTTCTCCTTTACTTCAGTTTTGTTGCTAACATTCATATTTTTATACTCACATTTACTATATCGGAAAGCATAACTGAGGGTATAGCAGCTAACTCTTTAAACCTAAATGAAACAACATGGCACATATGGTTTACTTCTGAAAACTAAGCATTGTGTGCAGAGATTTTGCAGCTATCTCCTTTCTTTCAGTTTTTGTGCTAACATTCCTGTCTGAAATACTAGCTTTTAAACTATAGGAAAGCCTAATCGGCGGTATAGCAGCTACCTCTTTAAACCTAAATGAAACAACATGGCACATATGATTTACTTCTGAGAACTAAGCATTGTGTGCAGAGATTTTTCAGTTATCTCCTTTAATTCAGTTTTGGTGCTAACATTCCTATCTGTAAAACTTGCATTTACACTATAGTAAAGCATAACAGGCGGTATAGCAGATAACTCTTTAAATGTAAATGAAACAACATGGCACATATGATTTACTTCTGAGAACTAAGCATTGTGTGCAGAAATTATTCAGCTATCTCCTTTACATCAGATTTTGTGCTAACATTAATATCTGTAAAACTAGCATTTACACTATAGGAAAGCATAACCGGCGGTATAGCAGCTAACTCTTTAAACCTTCATGAAACAACATGGCACCTATCATTTACTTCTGAGAACTAAGCATTGTGTGCAGAGATTTTGCGGCTGTCTCCTTTTCTTCAGATTTTGTGCTAACATTCCTATCTGTAAAACTAGCATTTACACTATAGGAAAGCATAACCGGCGGTATAGCAGCTAACTCTTTAAACCTAAATGAAACAACATGGCACATATGATTTACTTCTGAGAACTAAGCATTGTGTACAGAGATTTTTCAGTTATCTCCTTTACTTCAGTTTTGGGGCTAACATTCCTATGTGTAAAACTAGCATTTACACTATAGGAAACCATAACCGGCGGTATAGCAGCTAACTCTTTAAACCTAAATGAAACAACATGGCACATATGATTTACTTCTGAGAACTAACCATTGTGTGCAGAGATTTTTCAGTTATCTCCTTTACTTCAGTTTTGGGGCTAACATTCCTATGTGTAAAACTAGCATTTACACTATAGGAAACCATAACCGGCGGTATAGCAGCTAACTCTTTAAACCTAAATGAAACAACTTGGCATATATGAAGTACTTCTGAGAACTAAGCATTGTGTGTAGAGATTTTGCGGCTATCTCCTTTCTTTCAGTTTTTGTGCTAACATTCCTATCTGTAAAACTAGCTTTTACACAATAGGAAAGCCTAACCAGCTGTACACCAGCTACCTCTTTAAACCTAAATGAAACAACATGGCACATATGATTTTCTTCTGAGAACTAAGCATTGTGTGCAGAGATTTTTCAGTTATCTCCTTTACTTCAGTTTTGGGGCTAACATTCCTTTATGTAAAACTAGCCTTTACACTATAGGAAAGCATAACCGGCGGTATAGCAGCTAACTCTTTAAACCTAAAAGAAACAGCATGGCACATATGGTTTACTTCTGAAAACTAAGCATTGTGTGCAGAGGTTTTGCGGCTATCTCCTTTCTTTCAGTTTTTGTGCTAACATTCATATTTTTATACTCGCATTTACTATATAAGAAAGCATAACTGAGGGTATAGCAGCTAACTCTTTAAACCTAAATGAAACAACATGGCATATATGGTGTGTGTGCAGAGATTTTGCGCCTATCTCCTTTCTTTCAGTTTTTCTGCTAACATTCCTATCTTTAAAACCAACCTTTACTCTATAGGAAATCCTAAACGGCGGTATAGCTGCTAACTCTTTAAACCTAAATGAAACAACATGGCCCATATGATTTACTTCTGAGAACTAAGCATTGTGTGCAGAGGTTTTGCGGCTATCTCCTTTCTTTCAGTTTTTGTGCTAACATTCCTATCTGTAAAACTAGCATTTACACAATAGGAAAGCCTAACGAGCATTATAGCAGCTAACTATTTAAACCTAAATGAAACAACATGGCACTTATGATTTACTTCTGAGAACTAAGCACTGTGTGCAGAGATTATTCAGCTATCTCCTTTACTTCAGATTTTGTGCTAACATTCATATCTGTAAAACTATCATTTACACTATAGGAAAGCATAACCGGCGGTATAGCAGCTAACTCTTTAAACCTAAATGAAACAACTAGGCACATATGATTTACTTCTGAGAACTAAGCATTGTGTGCAGAGATTTTTCAGTTATCTCCTTTACTTCAGTTTTGGGGCTAACATTCCTATGTGTAAAACTAGCATTTACACTATAGGAAAGTATAACCGGCGGTATAGCAGCTAACTCTTTAAACCTAAATGAAACAACATGGCACATATGATTTACTTCTGAGAACTAAGCATTGTGTGCAGAGATTTTTCTGTTATCTCCTTTACTTCAGTTTTGGCGCTAACATTCCTATGTGTAAAACTAGCATTTACACTATAGGAAAGCATAACTGGCGGTATAGCAGCTAACTCTTTAAACCTAAATGAAACAACATGGCACATATGATTTACTTCTGAGAACTAAGCATTGTGTGCAGAGCTTTTTCAGTTATTTCCTTTACTTCAGTTTTGGTGCTAACATTCATATTTTTATACTCGCATTTACTATATAGGAAAGCATAACTGAGGGTATAGCAGCTAACTCTTTAAACCTAAATGAAACAACATGGCATATATGATGTACTTGTGAGAACTAAGCAGTGTGTGCAGAGATTTTGTGGCTATCTCCTTTCTTTCAGTTTTTGTGCTAACGTTCCTATCTGTAAAACTAGCCTTTACTCTGTAGGAAATCCTAAACGGCGGTATAGCAGCTAACTCTTTAAACCTAAATGAAACTACATGGCACATATGATTTACTTCTGAGAATTAAGCATTATGTGCAGAGATTTTTCACTTATCTCCTTTACTTCAGTTTTGGTGCTAACATTCCTATCTGTAAAACTAGCATTTACACTATATGAAAGCATAACCGGCGGTATAGCAGCTAACTCTTTAAACCTACATGAAACAACATGGCACATATGATTTACTTCTGAGAACTAAGCATTGTCTGCAGAGATTTTTCAGTTATCTCCTTTACTTCAGTTTTAGGGCTAACATTCCTATGTGTAAAACTAGCATTTACACTATAGGAAAGCATAACCGGCAGTATAGCAGCTAACTCTTTAAACCTAAAAGAAACAACATGGCACATATGGTTTACTTCTGAGAACTAAGCATTATGTGCAGAGATTTTGTGGCTATCTCCTTTCTTTCAGTTCTTGTGCTGACATTCCTATCTGTAAAACTAGCATTTACACTATAGGAAAGCATAACCGGCGGTATAGCAGCTAACTCTTTAAACATAAATGAAACAACATGGCACATATGATTTACTTCTGAGAACTAAGCATTGTGTGCAGAGATTTTTCAGCTATCTCCTTTACTTCAGATTTTGTGCTAACATTCCTATCTGTAAAACTAGCATTTACACTATAGGAAAGCCTAACGGGCAGTATAACAGCTAACTCTTTAAACCTAAATGAAACAACATGGCACTTATGATTTACTTCTGAGAACTAAGCATTGTGTGCAGAGATTATTCAGCTATCTCCTTTACATCAGATTTTGTGCTAACATTCATATATGTAAAACAAGCATTTACACTATAGGAAAGCATAACCGGCGGTATAGCAGCTAACTCTTTAAACCTACATGAAACAACATGGTACCTATCATTTACTTCTGAGAACTAAGCATTGTGTGCAGAGATTTTGCGGCTATCTCCTTTCTTTCAGTTTTTGTGCTAACATTCCTATCTGTAAAAGTAGCATTTACACAATAGGAAATCATAACCGGCGGTATAGCAGGTAACTCTTTAAACCTAAATGAAACAACATGGCACATATGATTTACTTTTGAGAACTAAGCATTGTGTGCAGAGATTTTTCACTTATCTCCTTTACTTCAGTTTTGGGGCTAACATTCCTATGTGTAAGACTAGCATTTACACTATAGGAAAGCATAACCGGCGGTATAGCAGCTAACTCTTTAAACCTAAAGGAAACAACATGACACATATGGTTTACTTCTGAGAAATAACCATTGTGTGCAGAGATTTTGCGGCTATCTCCTTTCTTTCAGTTTTTGTGCTAACATTCCTATCTGTAACACTAGCATTTACACTATAGGAAAGCATAACCGGCGGTGTAGCAGCTAACTCTTTAAACCTAAATGAAACAACATGGCACCTATCATTTACTTCTGAGAACTTAGCATTGTGGGCAGAGATTTTGCGGCTATCTCCTTTCTTTCAGTTTTTGTGCTAACATTCCTATCTGTAAAACTAGTTTTTACACTATAGGAAAGCCTAACCGGCGGTATAGCAGCTACCTTTTAAACCTAAATGAAACAACATGGCACATATGATTTACTTCTGAGAACTAAGCATTGTGTGCAGAGATTTTTCAGTTATCTCCTTTACTTCAGTTTTGGGGCTAACATTCCTATGTGTAAAACTAGCATTTACACTATAGGAAAGCATAACAGGCGGTATAGCAGCTAACTCTTTAAACCTAAATGAAACAACATGGCACCTATCTTTTACTTCTGACAACTTAGCACTGTGTGCAGAGATTTTGCGGCTATCTCCTTTCTTTCAGTTTTTGTGCTAACATTCCTATTTGTAAAACTAGCTTTTACACTTCAGGAAAGCCTACTCGGCGCTATAGCAGCTACCTCTTTAAACCTAAATGAAACAACATGGCACATATGATTTACTTCTGAGAACTGAGCATTGTGTGCAGAGATTATTCAGCTATCTCCTTTATTTCAGATTTTGTGCTAACATTCATATCTGTAAAACTAGCATTTACACTATAGGAAAGCATAACCGGCGGTATAGCAGCTAACTCTTTAAACCTAAATGAAACAACATGGCACATATGATTTACTTCTGAGAACTAAGCATTGTGTGCAGAGATTTTTCCGTTATCTCCTTTACTTCAGTTTTGGGGCTAACATTCCTATGTGTAAAACTAGCATTTACACTATAGGAAAGTATAACCGGCGGTATAGCAGCTAACTCTTTAAACCTAAATGAAACAACATGGCATATATGATGTACTTCTGAGAACTAAGCATTGTGTGCAGAGATTTTGCGGCTATCTCCTTTCTTTCAGTTTTTGTGCTAACATTCCTATCTGTAAAACTAGCCTTTACACAATAGGAAAGCCTAACGGGCAGTATAGCAGCTAACTCTTTAAACCTAAATGAAACAACATGGCACTTATGATTTACTTCAGAGAAGTAAGCATTGTGTGCAGAGATTTTTCAGTTATCTCCTTTACTTCAGTTTTGGGGCTAACATTCCTATGTGTAAAACTACCATTTACACTATAGGAAAGCATAACCGGCGGTATAGCAGCTAACTCTTTAAACCTAAATGAAACAACATGGCACATATGATGTACTTCTGAGAACTAAGCATTGTGTGCAGAGATTTTGCGGCTATCTCCTTACTTTCAGTTTTTGTGCTAACATTCCTATCTGTAAAACTAGCCTTTACACTATAGGAAATCGTAAACGGCAGTATAGCAACTAACTCTTTAAACCTAAATGAAACAACATGGCACATATGATTTACTTCTGAGAAGTAAGCATTGTGTGCAGAGGTTTTGCGGCTATCTCCTTTCTTTCAGTTTTTGTGCTAACATTCCTATCTGTTAATCTAGCTTTTACACAATAGGAAAGCCTAACGGGCAGTATAGCAGCTAACTCTTTAAACCTAAATGAAACAACATGGCACTTATGATTTACTTCTGAGAACTAAGCATTGTGTGCAGAGATTATTCCGCTATCTCCTTTACTTCAGATTTTGTGCTAACATTCATATCTGTAAAACTAGCATTTACACTATAGGAAAGCAAAACCGGCGGTATAGCAGCTAAGTCTTTAAACCTAAATGAAACAACATGGCACCTATCATTTACTTCTGAGAACTAAGCATTGTGTGCAGAGACTTTGCGGCTATCTCCTTTCTTTCAGTTTTTGTGGTAACTTTCTTATCTGTAAAACTAGCATTTACACTATAGGAAAGCCTAACGGGAGTATAGCAGCTAACTCTTTAAACCTAAATGAAACAACATTGCTCATATGATTTCGTTCTGAGAACTAAGCATTGTGTGCAGAGATTTTTCAGCTATCTCCTTTACTTCAGATTTTGTGCTAACATTCATACCTTTATACTCGCATTTATATATACGAAAGCATAACTGAGTGTATAGCAGCTAATTCTTTAAACCTAAATGAAACAACATGGCACATATGATTTACTTCTGAGAACTAAGCATTTTGTGCAGAGATTTTTCAGTTATCTCCTTTACTTCAGTTTTGGGGCTAACATTTCTATCTGTAAAACTAGCATTTACACTATAGGAAAGCATTACTGGCGGTATAGCAGCTAAGTCTTTAAACCTAAATGAAACAACATGGCACCTATCATTTACTTCTGAGAACTAAGCATTGTGTGCAGAGATTTTTCAGTTATCTCCTTTACTTCAGTTTTGGTGCTAACATTCCTATGTGTATAACTAGCATTTACACAATAGGAAAGCATAACCGGCACAATAGCAGCTAACTCTTTAAACCTAAATGAAACAACATGGCACATATGATTTACTTCTGAGAACTAAGCATTGTGTGCAGAGATTTTTCAGTTATCTCCTTTACTTCAGTTTTGGGGATAACATTACTATGCGTAAAACTAGCATTTACACTATAGGAAAGCTTAACCGGCGGTATAGCAGCTAACTCTTTAAACCTAAATGAAACAACATGGCACATATGGTTTACTTCTGAGAACTAAGCATTGTGTGTGGAGATTTTGCGGCTATCTCCTTTCTTTCAGTTTTTGTGCTAACATTCCTACCTGTAAAACTAGCATTTACACTATAGGAAAGCAAAACCGGCGGTATAGCAGCTAACTCTTTAAACCTAAATGAAACAACATGGCATATATGATGTACTTCTGAGAAATAAGCATTGTGTGCAGAGATTTTGCGGCTATCTCCTTTCTTTCAGTTTTTGTGCTAACATTCCTATCTGTAAAACTAGCCTTTACACTATAGGAAAACCTAAACGGCGGTATAGCAGCTAACTCTTTAAACCTAAATGAAACAACATGGCACATATGATTTACTTGTGAGAATTAAGCATTGTGTGCAGAGATTTTTCAGTTATCTCCTTTACTTCAGTTTTGGGGCTAACATTCCTATTTGTAAAACTAGCATTTACACTATAGGAAAGCATAACCGGCGGTATAGCAGCTAACTCTTTAAACCTAAATGAAACAACATGGCACATATGATTTACTTCTGAGAACTAAGCATTGTGTGCAGAGATTTTTCAGTTATCTCCTTTACTTCAGTTTTGGGGGTAACATTCCTATGTGTAAAACTACCATTTACACTATAGGAAAGCATAACCGGCGGTATAGCAGCTAACTCTTTAAACCTAAATGAAACAACATGGCACATATGATTTACTTCGGAGAACTAAGCATTGTGTGCAGAGATTTTTCAGCTATCTCCTTTACTTCAGATTTTGTGCTAACATTCATATTTTTATCCTCGCATTTACTATATAGGAAAGCATAACTGAGGGTATAGCAGCTAACTCTTTAAACCTAAATGAAACAACATGGCACATATGGTTTACTTCTGAGAACTAAGCATTGTGTGCAGAGATTTTGCGTCTATCTCCTTTCTTTCAGTTTTTGTGCTAACATTCCTATCTGTAAAACTAGCTTTTACACTATAGGAAAGCATAACCGGCGGTATAGCAGGTAACTCTTTAAACCTAAATGAAACAACATGGCATATATGATGTACTTCTGAGAACTAAGCATTCTGTGCAGAGATTTTGCGGCTATCTCCTTTCTTTCTGTTTTTGTGCTAACATTCCTATCTGTAAAACTAGCCTTTACACTATAGTAAATCCTAAACGGCGGTATAGCAGCTAACTCTTTAAACCTAAATGAAACAACATGGCACATATAATTTACTTCTGAGAATTAAGCACTGTGTGCAGAGATTTTTCAGTTATCTCCTTTACTTCAGTTTTGGTGCTAACATTCCTATGTGTAAGACTAGCATTTACACTATAGGAAAGCATAACCGGCGGTATAGCAGCTAACTCTTTAAATGTAAATGAAAAACATGGCACATATGATTTACTTCTGAGAACTAAGCATTGTGTGCAGAGGTTTTGCGGCTATCTCCTTTCTTTCAGTTTTTGTGCTAACATTCCTATCTGTAAAACTAGATTTTACACTACAGGAAAGCCTAACCGGCGGTATAGCAGCTACCTCTTTAAACCTAAATGAAACAACATGGCACATATGGTTTACTTCTGAGAACTAAGCATTGTGTGCAGAGATTTTTCATCTATGTCCTTTACTTCAGATTTTGTGCTAACATTCATATTTTTATACTCGCATTTACTATATAGGAAAGCATAACTGAGGGTATAGCAGCTAACTCTTTAACCTAAATGAAACAACATGGCACATATGGTTTACTTCTGAAAACTAAGCATTGTGTGCAGAGATTTTGCGGCTATCTCCTTTCTTTCAGTTTTTGTGCTAACATTCCTATCTGTAAAACTAGCTTTTACACTATAGGAAAGCATAACCGGCGGTATAGCAGCTAACTCTTTAAATGTAAATGAAACAACCTGGCACATATGATTTACTTCTGAGAACTAAGCTTTGTGTGCAGAGGTTTTGCGGCTATCTCCTTTCTTTCAGTTTTTGTGCTCAGATTCCTATCTGTAAAACTAGCCTTTACACAATAGGAAAGCCTAACGGGCAGTATAGCAGCTAACTCTTTAAACCTAAATGAAACAACATGGCACTTATGATTTACTTCTGAGAACTAAGCATTGTGTGCAGAGATTTTTCAGTTATCTCCTTTACTTCTGTTTTGGGGCTAACATTCCTATGTGTAAAACTAGCATTTACACTATAGGAAAGCATAACCGGCGGTATAGCAGCTAACTCTTTAAACCGAAATGAAACAACATGGAATATGTGATGTACTTCTGAGAACTAAGCATTGTGTGCAGAGATTTTGCGGCTATCTCCTTTCTTTCAGTTTTTGTGCTAACATTCCTATCTGTAAAACTAGCCTTTACTCTATAGGAAATCCTAAACGGCGGTATAGCAGCTAACTCTTTAAACCTAAATGAAACAACATGGCATATATGATTTACTTCTGAGAATTAAGCATTATGTGCAGAGATTTTTCAGTTATCTCCTTTACTTCAGTTTTGGTGCTAACATTCCTAACTGTAAAACTAGCATTTACACTATAGGAAAGCATAACCAGCGGTATAGCAGCTAACTCTTTAAACCTAAATGAAACATGGCACTTATGATTTACTTCTGAGAACTAAGCATTGTGTGCAGAGATTATTCAGCTATCTCCTTTACTTCAGATTTTGTGCTAACATTCACATATGTAAAACTAACATTTACACTATAGGAAAGCATAACCGGCGGTATAGCAGCTAACTCTTTAAACCTAAATGAAACAACATGGCACATATGATTTACTTCTGAGAACTAAGCATTGTGTGCAGAGCTTTTTCAGTTATCTCCTTTACTTCAGTTTTGGGGCTAACATTCCTATGTTTAAAACTAGAATTTACACTATAGGAAAGCATAACCGGCGGTATAGCAGCTAACTCTTTAAACCTAAATGAAACAACATGGCACATATGATTTACTTCTGAGAACTAAGCATTGTGTGCAGAGATTTTTCAGTTATCTCCTTTACTTCACTTTTGGGGCTAACATTCCTATGTGTAAAACTAGCATTTACACTATAGGAAAGCATAACCGGCGGTATAGCAGCTAACTCTTTAAACCTAAATGAAACAACATGGCACATATGGTTTACTTCTGAAAACTAAGCATTGTGTGCAGAGATTTTGTGCCTATCTCCTTTCTTTCAGTTTTTGTGCTAACATTCCTATCTGTAAAACAAGCCTTTACACTATACGAAATCCTAAACGGCGGTATAGCAGCGAACTCTTTAATCCTAAATGAAACAACATGGCACATATGATTTACTTCCGAGAATTAAGCATTGTGTGCAGAGATTTTTCAGTTATCTCCTTTACTTCAGTTTTGGTGCTAACATTCCCATCTGTAAAACTAGCATTTACACTATAGGAAAGCATAACCGGCGGTATAGCAGCTAACTCTTTAAATGTAAATGAAACAACATGGCACATATGATTTACTTCTGAGAACTAAGCATTGTGTGCAGAGGTTTTGCGGCTATCTCCTTTCTTTCAGTTTTTGTGCTAACATTCCTATCTGTAAAACTAGCATTTACACAATAGGAAAGCCTAACGGGCAGTATAGCAGCTAACTCTTTAAACCTAAATGAAACAACATGGCACTTATGATTTACTTCTGAGAACTAAGCATTGTGTGCAGAGATTTTTCAGTTATCTCCTTTACTTCAGTTTTGGGGCTAACATTCCTATGTGTAAAACTAGCATTTACACTATAGGAAAGCATAACCGGCGGTATAGCAGCTAACTCTTTAAACCGAAATGAAACAACATGGCATATGTGATGTACTTCTGAGAACTAAGCATTGTGTGCAGAGATTTTGCGGCTATCTCCTTTCTTTCAGTTTTTGTGCTAACATTCCTATCTGTAAAACTAGCCTTTACTCTATAGGAAATCCTAAACGGAGGTATAGCAGCTAACTCTTTAAACCTAAATGAAACAACATGGCATATATGATTTACTTCTGAGAATTAAGCATTATGTGCAGGGATTTTTCAGTTATCTCCTTTACTTCAGTTTTGGTGCTAACATTCCTAACTGTAAAACTAGCATTTACACTATAGGAAAGCATAACCAGCGGTATAGCAGCTAACTCTTTAAACCTAAATGAAACATGGCACTTATGATTTACTTCTGAGAACTAAGCATTGTGTGCAGAGATTATTCAGCTATCTCCTTTACTTCTGATTTTGTGCTAACATTCACATCTGTAAAACTAACATTTACACTATAGGAAAGCATAACCGGCGGTATAGCAGCTAACTTTTTAAACCTAAATGAAACAACATGGCACATATGATTTACTTCTGAGAACTAAGCATTGTGTGCAGAGCTTTTTCAGTTATCTCCTTTACTTCAGTTTTGGGGCTAACATTCCTGTGTTTAAAACTAGCATTTACACTATAGGAAAGCATAACCGGCGGTATAGCAGCTAACTCTTTAAACCTAAATGAAACAACATGGCACATATGATTTACTTCTGAGAACTAAGCATTGTGTGCAGAGATTTTTCAGTTATCTCCTTTACTTCAGTTTTGGGGCTAACATTCCTATGTGTAAAACTAGCATTTACACTATAGGAAAGCATAACCGGCGGTATAGCAGCTAACTCTTTAAATGTAAATGAAACAACATGGCACATATGATTTACTTCTGAGAACTAAGCATTGTGTGCAGAGGTTTTGCGGCTATCTCCTTTCTTTCAGTTTTTGTGCTAACATTCCTATCTGTAAAACTAGCATTTACACAATAGGAAAGCCTAACGGGCAGTATAGCAGCTAACTCTTTAAACCTAAATGAAACAACATGGCACTTATGATTTACTTCTGAGAACTAAGCATTGTGTGCAGAGATTTTTCAGTTATCTCCTTTACTTCAGTTTTGGGGCTAACATTCCTATGTGTAAAACTAGCATTTACACTATAGGAAAGCATAACCGGCGGTATAGCAGCTAACTCTTTAAACCGAAATGAAACAACATGGCATATATGATGTACTTCTGAGAACTAAGCATTGTGTGCAGAGATTTTGCGGCTATCTCCTTTCTTTCAGTTTTTCTGCTAACATTCCTATTTGTAAAACTAGCCTTTTCTCTATAGGAAATCCTAAACGGCGGTATAGCAGCTAACTCTTTAAACCTAAATGAAACAACATGGCACATATGATTTACTTCTGAGAATTAAGCATTATGTGCAGAGATTTTTCAGTTATCTCCTTTACTTCAGTTTTGGTGCTAACATTCCTATCTGTAAAACTAGCATTTACACTATAGGAAAGCATAACCGGCGGTATAGCAGCTAACTCTTTAAACCTAAATGAAACAACATGGCACATATGATTTACTTCTGAGAACTAAGCATTGTGTGCAGAGATTTTTCAGTTTTCTCCTTTACTTCAGTTTTGTTGCTAACATTCATATTTTTATACTCACATTTACTATATCGGAAAGCATAACTGAGGGTATAGCAGCTAACTCTTTAAACCTAAATGAAACAACATGGCACATATGGTTTACTTCTGAAAACTAAGCATTGTGTGCAGAGATTTTGCAGCTATCTCCTTTCTTTCAGTTTTTGTGCTAACATTCCTATCTGAAATACTAGCTTTTAAACTATAGGAAAGCCTAACCGGCGGTATAGCAGCTACCTCTTTAAACCTAAATGAAACAACATGGCACATATGATTTACTTCTGAGAACTAAGCATTGTGTGCAGAGATTTTTCAGTTATCTCCTTTACTTCAGTTTTGGTGCTAACATTCATATTTTTATACTCGCATTTACTATATAGGAAAGCATAACTGAGGGTATAGCAGCTAACTCTTTAAACCGAAATGAAACAACATGGCACTTATGATTTACTTCTGAGAACTTAGCATTCTGTGCAGAGATTATTCAGCTGTCTTCTTTTCTTCAGATTTTGTGCTAACATTCATATCTGTAAAACTAGCTTTTACACTATAGGAAAGCATAACCGGCGGTATAGCAGCTAACTCTTTACCTAAATGAAACAACATGGCACATATGATTTACTTCTGAGAACTAAGCATTGTGTACAGAGATTTTTCAGTTATCTCCTTTACTTCAGTTTTGGGGCTAACATTCCTATGTGTAAAACTAGCATTTACACTATAGGAAAGCTAACCGGCGGTATAGCAGCTAACTCTTTAAACCTAAATGAAACAACATGGCACATATGATTTACTTCTGAGAACTAAACATTGTGTGCAGAGATTTTTCAGTTATCTCCTATACTTCAGTTTTGGGGCTAACATTCCTATGTGTAAAACTAGCATTTACACTATAGGAAAGCATAACCGGCGGTATAGCAGCTAACTCTTTAAACCGAAATGAAACAACATGGCACATATGATGTACTTCTGAGAACTAAGCATTGTGGGCAGAGATTTTGCGGCTATCTCCTTTCTTTCAGTTTTTGTGCTAACATTCCTATCTGTAAAACTAGCATTTACACTATAGGAAATCATAATCGGCGGTATAGCAGCTAACTCTTTAAACCTAAATGAAACAACATGGCACATATGATTTAATTCTGAGAACTAAGCATTGTGTGCAGAGATTTTTCAGTTATCTCCTTTACTTCAGTTTTGTTGCTAACATTCATATTTTTATACTCGCATTTACTATATAGGAAAGCATAACTGAGGGTATAGCAGCTAACTCTTTAAACCTAAATGAAACAACATGGCACATATGGTTTACTTCTGAAAACTAAGCATTGTGTGCAGAGATTTTGCGGCTATCTCCTTTCTTTCAGTTTTTGTGCTAACATTCCTATCTGTAAAACTAGCCTTTACTCTAAAGGAAATCCTAAACGGCGGTATAGCAGCTAACTCTTTAAACCTAAATGAAACAACATGGCACATATGATTTACTTCTGAGAATTAAGCATTGTGTGCAGAGATTTTTCAGTTATCTCCTTTACTTCAGTTTTGGTGCTAACATTCCTATCTGTAAAACTAGCATTTACACTATAGGAAAGCATAACCGGCGGTATAGCAGCTAACTCTTTAAACCTAAATGAAACAACATGGCACCTATCATTTACTTCTGAGAACTTAGCACTGTGTGCAGAGATTTTGCGGCTATCTCCTTTCTTTCAGTTTTTGTGCTAACATTCCTATCTGTAAAACTAGCTTTTACACTACAGGAAAGCCTAACCGGCGGTATAGCAGCTACCTCTTTAAACCTAAATGAAACAACATGGCACATATGATTTACTTCTGAGAACTAAGCATTGTGTGCAGAGATTTTTCAGTTATCTCCTTTCCTTCAGTTTTGGGGCTAACATTCCTATGTGTAAAACTAGCATTTACACTATAGGAAAGCATAACCGGCGGTATAGCAGCTAACTCTTTAAACCTAAATGAAACAACATGGCACATATGATTTACTTCTGAGAACTAAGCATTGTGTGCAGAGATTTTTCAGTTATCTCCTTTACTTCAGTTTTGGGGCTAACATTCCTATGTGTAAAACTACCATTTACACTATAGGAAAGCATAACCGGCGGTATAGCAGCTAACTCTTTAAACCTAACTGAAACAACATGGCACATATGATTTACTTCGGAGAACTAAGCATTGTGTGCAGAGATTTTTCAGCTATCTCCTTTACTTCAGATTTTGTGCTAACATTCATATTTTTATCCTCGCATTTACTATATAGGAAAGCATAACTGAGGGTATAGCAGCTAACTCTTTAAACCTAAATGAAACAACATGGCACATATGGTTTACTTCTGAAAACTAAGCATTGTGTGCAGAGATTTTGCGGCTATCTCCTTTCTTTCAGTTTTTGTGCTAACATTCCTATCTGTAAAACTAGCATTTACACTATAGGAAAGCATAACCGGCGGTATAGCAGCTAACTCTCTAAACCTAAATGAAACAACATGGCATATATGATGTACTTCTGAGAACTAAGCATTGTGTCCAGAGATTTTGCGTCTATCTCCTTTCTTTCAGTTTTTGTGCTAACATTCCTATCTGTAAAACTAGCTTTTACACTATAGGAAAGCATAACCGGCGGTATAGCAGGTAACTCTTTAAACCTAAATGAAACAACATGGCATATATGATGTACTTCTGAGAACTAAGCATTCTGTGCAGAGATTTTGCGGCTATCTCCTTTCTTTCAGTTTTTGTGCTAACATTCCTATCTGTAAAACTAGCCTTTACACTATAGGAAATCCTAAACGGCGGTATAGCAGCTAACTCTTTAAACCTAAATGAAACAACATGGCACATATAATTTACTTCAGAGAATTAAGCACTGTGTGCAGAGATTTTTCAGTTATCTCCTTTACTTCAGTTTTGGTGCTAACATTCCTATGTGTAAGACTAGCATTTACACTATAGGAAAGCATAACCGGCGGTATAGCAGCTAACTCTTTAAATGTAAATGAAAAACATGGCACATATGATTTACTTCTGAGAACTAAGCATTGTGTGCAGAGGTTTTGCGGCTATTTCCTTTCTTTCAGTTTTTGTGCTAACATTCCTATCTGTAAAACTAGATTTTACACTACAGGAAAGCCTAACCGGCGGTATAGCAGCTACCTCTTTAAACCTAAATGAAACAACATGGCACATACGATTTACTTCTGAGAACTAAGCATTGTGTGCAGAGATTTTTCAGTTATCTCCTTTAATTCAGTTTTGGTGCTAACATTCCTATCTGTAAAACTTGCATTTACACTATAGTAAAGCATAACAGGCGGTATAGCAGATAACTCTTTAAATGTAAATGAAACAACATGGCACATATAATTTACTTCTGAGAACTAAGCATTGTGTGCAGAGATTATTCAGCTATCTCCTTTACATCAGATTTTGTGCTAACATTCATATCTGTAAAACTAGCATTTACACTATAGGAAAGCATAACCGGCGGTATAGCAGCTAACTCTTTAAACCTTCATGAAACAACATGGCACCTATCATTTACTTCTGAGAACTAAGCATTGTGTGCAGAGATTTTGCGGCTGTCTCCTTTTCTTCAGATTTTGTGCTAACATTCCTATCTGTAAAACTAGCATTTACACTATAGGAAAGCATAACCGGCGGTATAGCAGCTAACTCTTTAAACCTAAATGAAACAACATGGCACATATGATTTACTTCTGAGAACTAAGCATTGTGTGCAGAGCTTTTTCAGTTATCTCCTTTACTTCAGTTTTGGGGCTAACATTCCTATGTTTAAAACTAGCATTTACACTATAGGAAAGCATAACCGGCGGTATAGCAGCTAACTCTTTAAACCTAAATGAAACAACATGGCACATATGATTTACTTCTGAGAACTAAGCATTGTGTGCAGAGATTTTTCAGTTATCTCCTTTACTTCAGTTTTGGGGCTAACATTCCTATGTGTAAAACTAGCATTTACACTATAGGAAAGCATAACCGGCGGTATAGCAGCTAACTCTTTAAACCTAAATGAAACAACATGGCACATATGGTTTACTTCTGAAAACTAAGCATTGTGTGCAGAGATTTTGTGCCTATCTGCTTTCTTTCAGTTTTTGTGCTAACATTCCTATCTGTAAAGCAAGCCTTTACACTATACGAAATCCTAAACGGCGGTATAGCAGCTAACTCTTTAAACCTAAATGAAACAACATGGCACATATGATTTACTTCCGAGAATTAAGCATTGTGTGCAGAGATATTTCAGTTATCTCCTTTACTTCAGTTTTGGTGCTAACATTCCCATCTGTAAAACTAGCATTTACACTATAGGAAAGCATAACCGGCGGTATAGCAGCTAACTCTTTAAATGTAAATGAAACAACATGGCACATATGATTTACTTCTGAGAACTAAGCATTGTGTGCAGAGGTTTTGCGGCTATCTCCTTTCTTTCAGTTTTTGTGCTAACATTCCTATCTGTAAAACTAGCATTTACACAATAGGAAAGCCTAACGGGCAGTATAGCAGCTAACTCTTTAAACCTAAATGAAACAACATGGCACTTATGATTTACTTCTGAGAACTAAGCATTGTGTGCAGAGATTTTTCAGTTATCTCCTTTACTTCAGTTTTGGGGCTCACATTCCTATGTGTAAAACTAGCATTTACACTATAGGAAAGCATAACCGGCGGTATAGCAGCTAACTCTTTAAACCGAAATGAAACAACATGGCATATATGATGTACTTCTGAGAACTAAGCATTGTGTGCAGAGATTTTGCGGCTATCTCCTTTCTTTCAGTTTTTCTGCTAACATTCCTATTTGTAAAACTAGCCTTTTCTCTATAGGAAATCCTAAACGGCGGTATAGCAGCTAACTCTTTAAACCTAAATGAAACAACATGGCACATATGATTTACTTCTGAGAACTAAGCATTGTGTGCAGAGATTTTTCAGTTTTCTCCTTTACTTCACTTTTGTTGCTAACATTCATATTTTTATACTCACATTTACTATATCGGAAAGCATAACTGAGGGTATAGCAGCTAACTCTTTAAACCTAAATGAAACAACATGGCACATATGGTTTACTTCTGAAAACTAAGCATTGTGTGCAGAGATTTTGCAGCTATCTCCTTTCTTTCAGTTTTTGTGCTAACATTCCTGTCTGAAATACTAGCTTTTAAACTATAGGAAAGCCTAACCGGCGGTATAGCAGCTACCTCTTTAAACCTAAATGAAACAACATGGCACATATGATTTACTTCTGAGAACTAAGCATTGTGTGCAGAGATTTTTCAGTTATCTCCTTTAATTCAGTTTTGGTGCTAACATTCCTATCTGTAAAACTTGCATTTACACTATAGTAAAGCATAACAGGCGGTATAGCAGATAACTCTTTAAATGTAAATGAAACAACATGGCACATATGATTTACTTCTGAGAACTAAGCATTGTGTGCAGAGATTATTCAGCTATCTCCTTTACATCAGATTTTGTGCTAACATTCATATCTGTAAAACCAGCATTTACACTATAGGAAAGCATAACCGGCGGTATAGCAGCTAACTCTTTAAACCTTCATGAAACAACATGGCACCTATCATTTACTTCTGAGAACTAAGCATTGTGTGCAGAGATTTTGCGGCTGTCTCCTTTTCTTCAGATTTTGTGCTAACATTCCTATCTGTAAAACTAGCATTTACACTATAGGAAAGCATAACCGGCGGTATAGCAGCTAACTCTTTAAACCTAAATGAAACATCATGGCACATATGATTTACTTCTGAGAACTAAGCATTGTGTACAGAGATTTTTCAGTTATCTCCTTTACTTCAGTTTTGGGGCTAACATTCCTACGTGTAAAACTAGCATTTACACTATAGGAAACCATAACCGGCGGTATAGCAGCTAACTCTTTAAACCTAAATGAAACAACATGGCACATATGATTTACTTCTGAGAACGAAGCATTGTGTGCAGAGATTTTTCAGTTATCTCCTTTACTTCAGTTTTGGGGCTAACATTCCTATGTGTAAAACTAGCATTTACACTATAGCAAAGCATAACCGGCGGTATAGCAGCTAACTCTTTAAACCTAAATGAAACATGGCACTTATGATTTACTTCTGAGAACTAAGCATTGTGTGCAGAGATTATTCAGCTATCTCCTTTACTTCAGATTTTGTGCTAACATTCACATCTGTAAAACTAACATTTACACTATAGGAAAGCATAACCGGCGGTATAGCAGCTAACTCTTTAAACCTAAAAGAAACAACATGGCACCTATGATTTACTTCTGAGAACTAAGCATTGTGTGTAGAGATTTTGCGGCTATCTCCTTTCTTTCAGTTTTTGTGCTAACATTCCTATCTGTAAAACTAGCCTTTACTCTATAGGAAATCCTGAACGGCGGTATAGGAGCTAACTCTTTAAACCTAAATGAAACAACATGGCACATATGATTTACTTCTGAGAATTAAGAATTATGTGCAGAGATTTTTCAGTTATCTCCTTTACTTCAGTTTTGGTGCTAACATTCCTATCTGTAAAACTAGCATTTACACTATAGGAAAGCATAACCGGTGGTATAGCAGCTAACTCTCTAAACCTAAATGAAACAACATGGCACCTATCATTTACTTCTGAGAACTTAGCATTGTGTGCAGAGATTTTGCGGCTATCTCCTTTCTTTCAGTTTTTGTGCTAACATTCCTATCTGTAAAACTAGCCTTTACTCTATAGGAAATCCTAAACGGCGGTATAGCAGCTAACTCTTTAAACCTAAATGAAACAACATGGCATATATGATTTACTTCTGAGAATTAAGCATTATGTGCAGAGATTTTTCAGTTATCTCCTTTACTTCAGTTTTGGTGCTAACATTCCTAACTGTAAAACTAGCATTTACACTATAGGAAAGCATAACCAGCGGTATAGCAGCTAACTCTTTAAACCTAAATGAAACATGGCACTTATGATTTACTTCTGAGAACTAAGCATTGTGTGCAGAGATTATTCAGCTATCTCCTTTACTTCAGATTTTGTGCTAACATTCACATATGTAAAACTAACATTTACACTATAGGAAAGCATAACCGGCGGTATAGCAGCTAACTCTTTAAACCTAAATGAAACAACATGGCACATATGATTTACTTCTGAGAACTAAGCATTGTGTGCAGAGCTTTTTCAGTTATCTCCTTTACTTCAGTTTTGGGGCTAACATTCCTATGTTTAAAACTAGCATTTACACTATAGGAAAGCATAACCGGCGGTATAGCAGCTAACTCTTTAAACCTAAATGAAACAACATGGCACATATGATTTACTTCTGAGAACTAAGCATTGTGTGCAGAGATTTTTCAGTTATCTCCTTTACTTCACTTTTGGGGCTAACATTCCTATGTGTAAAACTAGCATTTACACTATAGGAAAGCATAACCGGCGGTATAGCAGCTAACTCTTTAAACCTAAATGAAACAACATGGCACATATGGTTTACTTCTGAAAACTAAGCATTGTGTGCAGAGATTTTGTGCCTATCTCCTTTCTTTCAGTTTTTGTGCTAACATTCCTATCTGTAAAACAAGCCTTTACACTATACGAAATCCTAAACGGCGGTATAGCAGCGAACTCTTTAAACCTAAATGAAACAACATGGCACATATGATTTACTTCCGAGAATTAAGCATTGTGTGCAGAGATTTTTCAGTTATCTCCTTTACTTCAGTTTTGGGGCTAACATTCCTATGTGTAAAACTAGCATTTACACTATAGGAAAGCATAACCGGCGGTATAGCAGCTAACTCTTTAAACCGAAATGAAACAACATGGCATATGTGATGTACTTCTGAGAACTAAGCATTGTGTGCAGAGATTTTGCGGCTATCTCCTTTCTTTCAGTTTTTGTGCTAACATTCCTATCTGTAAAACTAGCCTTTACTCTATAGGAAATCCTAAACGGAGGTATAGCAGCTAACTCTTTAAACCTAAATGAAACAACATGGCATATATGATTTACTTCTGAGAATTAAGCATTATGTGCAGGGATTTTTCAGTTATCTCCTTTACTTCAGTTTTGGTGCTAACATTCCTAACTGTAAAACTAGCATTTACACTATAGGAAAGCATAACCAGCGGTATAACAGCTAACTCTTTAAACCTAAATGAAACATGGCACTTATGATTTACTTCTGAGAACTAAGCATTGTGTGCAGAGATTATTCAGCTATCTCCTTTACTTCTGATTTTGTGCTAACATTCACATCTGTAAAACTAACATTTACACTATAGGAAAGCATAACCGGCGGTATAGCAGCTAACTTTTTAAACCTAAATGAAACAACATGGCACATATGATTTACTTCTGAGAACTAAGCATTGTGTGCAGAGCTTTTTCAGTTATCTCCTTTACTTCAGTTTTGGGGCTAACATTCCTGTGTTTAAAACTAGCATTTACACTATAGGGAAGCATAACCGGCGGTATAGCAGCTAACTCTTTAAACCTAAATGAAACAACATGGCACATATGATTTACTTCTGAGAACTAAGCATTGTGTGCAGAGATTTTTCAGTTATCTCCTTTACTTCAGTTTTGGGGCTAACATTCCTATGTGTAAAACTAGCATTTACACAATAGGAAAGCATAACCGGCGGTATAGCAGCTAACTCTTTAAATGTAAATGAAACAACATGGCACATATGATTTACTTCTGAGAACTAAGCATTGTGTGCAGAGGTTTTGCGGCTATCTCCTTTCTTTCAGTTTTTGTGCTAACATTCCTATCTGTAAAACTAGCATTTACACAATAGGAAAGCCTAACGGGCAGTATAGCAGCTAACTCTTTAAACCTAAATGAAACAACATGGCACTTATGATTTACTTCTGAGAACTAAGCATTGTGTGCAGAGATTTTTCAGTTATCTCCTTTACTTCAGTTTTGGGGCTAACATTCCTATGTGTAAAACTAGCATTTACACTATAGGAAAGCATAACCGGCGGTATAGCAGCTAACTCTTTAAACCGAAATGAAACAACATGGCATATATGATGTACTTCTGAGAACTAAGCATTGTGTGCAGAGATTTTGCGGCTATCTCCTTTCTTTCAGTTTTTCTGCTAACATTCCTATTTGTAAAACTAGCCTTTTCTCTATAGGAAATCCTAAACGGCGGTATAGCAGCTAACTCTTTAAACCTAAATGAAACAACATGGCACATATGATTTACTTCTGAGAATTAAGCATTATGTGCAGAGATTTTTCAGTTATCTCCTTTACTTCAGTTTTGGTGCTAACATTCCTATCTGTAAAACTAGCATTTACACTATAGGAAAGCATAACCGGCGGTATAGCAGCTAACTCTTTAAACCTAAATGAAACAACATGGCACATATGATTTACTTCTGAGAACTAAGCATTGTGTGCAGAGATTTTTCAGTTTTCTCCTTTACTTCAGTTTTGTTGCTAACATTCATATTTTTATACTCACATTTACTATATCGGAAAGCATAACTGAGGGTATAGCAGCTAACTCTTTAAACCTAAATGAAACAACATGGCACATATGGTTTACTTCTGAAAACTAAGCATTGTGTGCAGAGATTTTGCAGCTATCTACTTTCTTTCAGTTTTTGTGCTAACATTCCTATCTGAAATACTAGCTTTTAAACTATAGGAAAGCCTAACCGGCGGTATAGCAGCTACCTCTTTAAACCTAAATGAAACAACATGGCACATATGATTTACTTCTGAGAACTAAGCATTGTGTGCAGAGATTTTTCAGTTATCTCCTTTACTTCAGTTTTGGTGCTAACATTCATATTTTTATACTCGCATTTACTATATAGGAAAGCATAACTGAGGGTATAGCAGCTAACTCTTTAAACCGAAATGAAACAACATGGCACTTATGATTTACTTCTGAGAACTTAGCATTCTGTGCAGAGATTATTCAGCTGTCTTCTTTTCTTCAGATTTTGTGCTAACATTCATATCTGTAAAACTAGCTTTTACACTATAGGAAAGCATAACCGGCGGTATAGCAGCTAACTCTTTACCTAAATGAAACAACATGGCACATATGATTTACTTCTGGGAACTAAGCATTGTGTACAGAGATTTTTCAGTTATCTCCTTTACTTCAGTTTTGGGGCTAACATTCCTATGTGTAAAACTAGCATTTACACTATAGGAAAGCTAACCGGCGGTATAGCAGCTAACTCTTTAAACCTAAATGAAACAACATGGCACATATGATTTACTTCTGAGAACTAAACATTGTGTGCAGAGATTTTTCAGTTATCTCCTATACTTCAGTTTTGGGGCTAACATTCCTATGTGTAAAACTAGCATTTACACTATAGGAAAGCATAACCGGCGGTATAGCAGCTAACTCTTTAAACCGAAATGAAACAACATGGCACATATGATGTACTTCTGAGAACTAAGCATTGTGGGCAGAGATTTTGCGGCTATCTCCTTTCTTTCAGTTTTTGTGCTAACATTCCTATCTGTAAAACTAGCATTTACACTATAGGAAATCATAATCGGCGGTATAGCAGCTAACTCTTTAAACCTAAATGAAACAACATGGCACATATGATTTAATTCTGAGAACTAAGCATTGTGTGCAGAGATTTTTCAGTTATCTCCTTTACTTCAGTTTTGTTGCTAACATTCATATTTTTATACTCGCATTTACTATATAGGAAAGCATAACTGAGGGTATAGCAGCTAACTCTTTAAACCTAAATGAAACAACATGGCACATATGGTTTACTTCTGAAAACTAAGCATTGTGTGCAGAGATTTTGCGGCTATCTCCTTTCTTTCAGTTTTTGTGCTAACATTCCTATCTGTAAAACTAGCCTTTACTCTAAAGGAAATCCTAAACGGCGGTATAGCAGCTAACTCTTTAAACCTAAATGAAACAACATGGCACATATGATTTACTTCTGAGAATTAAGCATTGTGTGCAGAGATTTTTCAGTTATCTCCTTTACTTCAGTTTTGGTGCTAACATTCCTATCTGTAAAACTAGCATTTACACTATAGGAAAGCATAACCGGCGGTATAGCAGCTAACTCTTTAAACCTAAATGAAACAACATGGCACCTATCATTTACTTCTGAGAACTTAGCACTGTGTGCAGAGATTTTGCGGCTATCTCCTTTCTTTCAGTTTTTGTGCTAACATTCCTATCTGTAAAACTAGCTTTTACACTACAGGAAAGCCTAACCGGCGGTATAGCAGCTACCTCTTTAAACCTAAATGAAACAACATGGCACATATGATTTACTTCTGAGAACTAAGCATTGTGTGCAGAGATTTTTCAGTTATCTCCTTTCCTTCAGTTTTGGGGCTAACATTCCTATGTGTAAAACTAGCATTTACACTATAGGAAAGCATAACCGGCGGTATAGCAGCTAACTCTTTAAACCTAAATGAAACAACATGGCACATATGATTTACTTCTGAGAACTAAGCATTGTGTGCAGAGATTTTTCAGTTATCTCCTTTACTTCAGTTTTGGGGCTAACATTCCTATGTGTAAAACTACCATTTACACTATAGGAAAGCATAACCGGCGGTATAGCAGCTAACTCTTTAAACCTAACTGAAACAACATGGCACATATGATTTACTTCGGAGAACTAAGCATTGTGTGCAGAGATTTTTCAGCTATCTCCTTTACTTCAGATTTTGTGCTAACATTCATATTTTTATCCTCGCATTTACTATATAGGAAAGCATAACTGAGGGTATAGCAGCTAACTCTTTAAACCTAAATGAAACAACATGGCACATATGGTTTACTTCTGAAAACTAAGCATTGTGTGCAGAGATTTTGCGGCTATCTCCTTTCTTTCAGTTTTTGTGCTAACATTCCTATCTGTAAAACTAGCATTTACACTATAGGAAAGCATAACCGGCGGTATAGCAGCTAACTCTCTAAACCTAAATGAAACAACATGGCATATATGATGTACTTCTGAGAACTAAGCATTGTGTCCAGAGATTTTGCGTCTATCTCCTTTCTTTCAGTTTTTGTGCTAACATTCCTATCTGTAAAACTAGCTTTTACACTATAGGAAAGCATAACCGGCGGTATAGCAGGTAACTCTTTAAACCTAAATGAAACAACATGGCATATATGATGTACTTCTGAGAACTAAGCATTCTGTGCAGAGATTTTGCGGCTATCTCCTTTCTTTCAGTTTTTGTGCTAACATTCCTATCTGTAAAACTAGCCTTTACACTATAGGAAATCCTAAACGGCGGTATAGCAGCTAACTCTTTAAACCTAAATGAAACAACATGGCACATATAATTTACTTCTGAGAATTAAGCACTGTGTGCAGAGATTTTTCAGTTATCTCCTTTACTTCAGTTTTGGTGCTAACATTCCTATGTGTAAGACTAGCATTTACACTATAGGAAAGCATAACCGGCGGTATAGCAGCTAACTCTTTAAATGTAAATGAAAAACATGGCACATATGATTTACTTCTGAGAACTAAGCATTGTGTGCAGAGGTTTTGCGGCTATTTCCTTTCTTTCAGTTTTTGTGCTAACATTCCTATCTGTAAAACTAGATTTTACACTACAGGAAAGCCTAACCGGCGGTATAGCAGCTACCTCTTTAAACCTAAATGAAACAACATGGCACATACGATTTACTTCTGAGAACTAAGCATTGTGTGCAGAGATTTTTCAGTTATCTCCTTTAATTCAGTTTTGGTGCTAACATTCCTATCTGTAAAACTTGCATTTACACTATAGTAAAGCATAACAGGCGGTATAGCAGATAACTCTTTAAATGTAAATGAAACAACATGGCACATATGATTTACTTCTGAGAACTAAGCATTGTGTGCAGAGATTATTCAGCTATCTCCTTTACATCAGATTTTGTGCTAACATTCATATCTGTAAAACCAGCATTTACACTATAGGAAAGCATAACCGGCGGTATAGCAGCTAACTCTTTAAACCTTCATGAAACAACATGGCACCTATCATTTACTTCTGAGAACTAAGCATTGTGTGCAGAGATTTTGCGGCTGTCTCCTTTTCTTCAGATTTTGTGCTAACATTCCTATCTGTAAAACTAGCATTTACACTATAGGAAAGCATAACCGGCGGTATAGCAGCTAACTCTTTAAACCTAAATGAAACATCATGGCACATATGATTTACTTCTGAGAACTAAGCATTGTGTACAGAGATTTTTCAGTTATCTCCTTTACTTCAGTTTTGGGGCTAACATTCCTATGTGTAAAACTAGCATTTACACTATAGGAAACCATAACCGGCGGTATAGCAGCTAACTCTTTAAACCTAAATGAAACAACATGGCACATATGATTTACTTCTGAGAACGAAGCATTGTGTGCAGAGATTTTTCAGTTATCTCCTTTACTTCAGTTTTGGGGCTAACATTCCTATGTGTAAAACTAGCATTTACACTATAGCAAAGCATAACCGGCGGTATAGCAGCTAACTCTTTAAACCTAAATGAAACATGGCACTTATGATTTACTTCTAAGAACTAAGCATTGTGTGCAGAGATTATTCAGCTATCTCCTTTACTTCAGATTTTGTGCTAACATTCACATCTGTAAAACTAACATTTACACTATAGGAAAGCATAACCGGCGGTATAGCAGCTAACTCTTTAAACCTAAAAGAAACAACATGGCACCTATGATTTACTTCTGAGAACTAAGCATTGTGTGTAGAGATTTTGCGGCTATCTCCTTTCTTTCAGTTTTTGTGCTAACATTCCTATCTGTAAAACTAGCCTTTACTCTATAGGAAATCCTGAACGGCGGTATAGGAGCTAACTCTTTAAACCTAAATGAAACAACATGGCACATATGATTTACTTCTGAGAATTAAGAATTATGTGCAGAGATTTTTCAGTTATCTCCTTTACTTCAGTTTTGGTGCTAACATTCCTATCTGTAAAACTAGCATTTACACTATAGGAAAGCATAACCGGTGGTATAGCAGCTAACTCTCTAAACCTAAATGAAACAACATGGCACCTATCATTTACTTCTGAGAACTTAGCATTGTGTGCAGAGATTTTGCGGCTATCTCTTTTCTTTCAGTTTTTGTGCTAACTTTCCTATCTGTAAAACTAGCTTTTACACTATAGGAAAGCATAACCGGCGGTATAGCAGCTAACTCTTTAAACCTAAATGAAACAACATGGCATATATGATGTACTTCTGAACTAAGCATTGTGTGCAGAGATTTTGCGGCTATCTCCTTTCTTTCAGTTTTTGTGCTAACATTCCTATCTGTAAAACTACCCTTTACACTATAGGAAATCCTAAACGGCGGTATAGAAGCTAACTCTTTAAACCTAAATGAAACAACATGGCACATATGATTTACTTCTGAGAATTGAGCATTGTGTGCAGAGATTTTTCAGTTATCTCCTTTACTTCAGTTTTGGTGCTAACATTCCTATCTGTAAAACTAGCATTTACACTATAGGAAAGCATAACTGGCGGTATAGCAGCTAACTCTTTAAATGTAAATGAAACAACATGGCACATATGATTTACTTCTGAGAACTAAGCACTGTGTGCAGAGGTTTTTCGGCTATCTCCTTTCTTTCAGTTTTTGTACTAACATTCCTATCTGTAAAACTACCATTTACACAATAGGAAAGCCTAACGGGCAGTATAGCAGCTAACTCTTTAAACCTAAATGAAACAACATGGCACTTATGATTTACTTCTGAGAACTAAGCATTGTGTGCAGAGATTTTTCAGTTATCTCCTTTACTTCAGTTTTGGGGCTAACATTACTATGTGTAAAACTAGCATTTACACTATAGGAAAGCATAACCGGCGGTATAGCAGCTAACTCTTTAAACCGAAATGAAACAACATGGCACATATGATGTACTTCTGAGAACTAAGCATTGTGGGCAGAGATTTTGCGGCTATCTCCTTGCTTTCAGTTTTTGTGCTAACATTCCTATCTGTAAAACTAGTCTTTACTCTATAGGAAATCCTAAACGGCGGTATAGCAGCTAACTCTTTAAACCTAAATGAAACAACATGGCACATATGATTTACTTCTGAGAATTAAGCATTATGTGCAGAGATTTTTCAGTTATCTCCTTTACTTCAGTTTTGGTGCTAACATTCCTATCTGTAAAACTAGCATTTACACTATAGGAAAGCATAACCGGCGGTATAGCAGCTACCTCTTTAAACCTAAATGAAACAACATGGCACCTATCATTTACTTCTGAGAACTTAGCATTGTGTGCAGAGATTTTGCGGCTATCTCCTTTCTTTCAGTTTTTGTGCTAACATTCCTATCTGTAAAACAAGCTTTTACACTATAGGAAAGCCTAACCGGCGGTATAGCAGCTACCTCTTTAAACCTAAATGAAACAACATGGCACATATGATTTACTTCTGAGAACTAAGCATTGTGTGCAGAGATTTTTCAGCTATCTCCTTTACTTCAGATTTTGTGCTAACATTCCTATCTGTAAAACTAGCATTTACACTATAGGAAAGCCTAACGGGCAGTATAACAGCTAACTCTTTAAACCTAAATGAAACAACATGGCACTTATGATTTACTTCTGAGAACTAAGCATTGTGTGCAGAGATTATTCAGCTATCTCCTTTACATCAGATTTTGTGCTAACATTCATATATGTAAAACAAGCATTTACACTATAGGAAAGCATAACCGGCGGTATAGCAGCTAACTCTTTAAACCTACATGAAACAACATGGTACCTATCATTTACTTCTGAGAACTAAGCATTGTGTGCAGAGATTTTGCGGCTATCTCCTTTCTTTCAGTTTTTGTGCTAACATTCCTATCTGTAAAAGTAGCATTTACACAATAGGAAATCATAACCGGCGGTATAGCAGGTAACTCTTTAAACCTAAATGAAACAACATGGCACATATGATTTACTTTTGAGAACTAAGCATTGTGTGCAGAGATTTTTCACTTATCTCCTTTACTTCAGTTTTGGGGCTAACATTCCTATGTGTAAGACTAGCATTTACACTATAGGAAAGCATAACCGGCGGTATAGCAGCTAACTCTTTAAACCTAAATGAAACAACATGACACATATGGTTTACTTCTGAGAAATAAGCATTGTGTGCAGAGATTTTGCGGCTATCTCCTTTCTTTCAGTTTTCGTGCTAACATTCCTATCTGTAAAACTAGCATTTACACTATAGGAAAGCATAACCGGCGGTGTAGCAGCTAACTCTTTAAACCTAAATGAAACAACATGGCACCTATCATTTACTTCTGAGAACTTAGCATTGTGGGCAGAGATTTTGCGGCTATCTCCTTTCTTTCAGTTTTTGTGCTAACATTCCTATCTGTAAAACTAGTTTTTACACTATAGGAAAGCCTAACAGGCGGTATAGCAGCTACCTTTTAAACCTAAATGAAACAACATGGCACATATGATTTACTTCTGAGAACTAAGCATTGTGTGCAGAGATTTTTCAGTTATCTCCTTTACTTCAGTTTTGGGGCTAACATTCCTATGTGTAAAACTAGCATTTACACTATAGGAAAGCATAACAGGCGGTATAGCAGCTAACTCTTTAAACCTAAATGAAACAACATGGCACCTATCATTTACTTCTGACAACTTAGCACTATGTGCAGAGATTTTGCGGCTATCTCCTTTCTTTCAGTTTTTGTGCTAACATTCCTATTTGTAAAACTAGCTTTTACACTACAGGAAAGCCTACCCGGCGCTATAGCAGCTACCTCTTTAAACCTAAATGAAACAACATGGCACATATGATTTACTTCTGAGAAGTAAGCATTGTGTGCAGAGGTTTTGCGGCTATCTCCTTTCTTTCAGTTTTTGTGCTAACATTCCTATCTGTTAATCTAGCATTTACACAATAGGAAAGCCTAACGGGCAGTATAGCAGCTAACTCTTTAAACCTAAATGAAACAACATGGCACTTATGATTTACTTCTGAGAACTAAGCATTGTGTGCAGAGATTATTCCGCTATCTCCTTTACTTCAGATTTTGTGCTAACATTCATATCTGTAAAACTAGCATTTACACTATAGGAAAGCAAAACCGGCGGTATAGCAGCTAAGTCTTTAAACCTAAATGAAACAACATGGCACCTATCATTTACTTCTGAGAACTAAGCATTGTGTGCAGAGACTTTGCGGCTATCTCCTTTCTTTCAGTTTTTGTGGTAACTTTCTTATCTGTAAAACTAGCATTTACACTATAGGAAAGCCTAACGGGAGTATAGCAGCTAACTCTTTAAACCTAAATGAAACAACATTGCTCATATGATTTCGTTCTGAGAACTAAGCATTGTGTGCAGAGATTTTTCAGCTATCTCCTTTACTTCAGATTTTGTGCTAACATTCATACCTTTATACTCGCATTTATATATACGAAAGCATAACTGAGTGTATAGCAGCTAATTCTTTAAACCTAAATGAAACAACATGGCACATATGATTTACTTCTGAGAACTAAGCATTTTGTGCAGAGATTTTTCAGTTATCTCCTTTACTTCAGTTTTGGGGCTAACATTTCTATCTGTAAAACTAGCATTTACACTATAGGAAAGCATTACTGGCGGTATAGCAGCTAAGTCTTTAAACCTAAATGAAACAACATGGCACCTATCATTTACTTCTGAGAACTAAGCATTGTGTGCAGAGATTTTTCAGTTATCTCCTTTACTTCAGTTTTGGTGCTAACATTCCTATGTGTATAACTAGCATTTACACAATAGGAAAGCATAACCGGCACAATAGCAGCTAACTCTTTAAACCTAAATGAAACAACATGGCACATATGATTTACTTCTGAGAACTAAACATTGTGTGCAGAGATTTTTCAGTTATCTCCTTTACTTCAGTTTTGGTGCTAACATTCCCATCTGTAAAACTAGCATTTACACTATAGGAAAGCATAACCGGCGGTATAGCAGCTAACTCTTTAAATGTAAATGAAACAACATGGCACATATGATTTACTTCTGAGAACTAAGCATTGTGTGCAGAGTTTTTGCGGCTATCTCCTTTCTTTCAGTTTTTGTGCTAACATTCCTATCTGTAAAACTAGCATTTACACAATAGGAAAGCCTAACGGGCAGTATAGCAGCTAACTCTTTAACCCTAAATGAAACAACATGGCACTTATGATTTACTTCTGAGAACTAAGCATTGTGTGCAGAGATTTTTCAGTTATCTCCTTTACTTCAGTTTTGGGGCTAACATTCCTATGTGTAAAACTAGCATTTACACTATAGGAAAGCATAACCGGCGGTATAGCAGCTAACTCTTTAAACCGAAATGAAACAACATGGCATATATGATGTACTTCTGAGAACTAAGCATTGTGTGCAGAGATTTTGCGGCTATCTCCTTTCTTTCAGTTTTTCTGCTAACATTCCTATTTGTAAAACTAGCCTTTTCTCTATAGGAAATCCTAAACGGCGGTATAGCAGCTAACTCTTTAAACCTAAATGAAACAACATGGCACATATGATTTACTTCTGAGAACTAAGCATTGTGTGCAGAGATTTTTCAGTTTTCTCCTTTACTTCAGTTTTGTTGCTAACATTCATATTTTTATACTCACATTTACTATATCGGAAAGCATAACTGAGGGTATAGCAGCTAACTCTTTAAACCTAAATGAAACAACATGGCACATATGGTTTACTTCTGAAAACTAAGCATTGTGTGCAGAGATTTTGCAGCTATCTCCTTTCTTTCAGTTTTTGTGCTAACATTCCTGTCTGAAATACTAGCTTTTAAACTATAGGAAAGCCTAACCGGCGGTATAGCAGCTACCTCTTTAAACCTAAATGAAACAACATGGCACATATGATTTACTTCTGAGAACTAAGCATTGTGTGCAGAGATTTTTCAGTTATCTCCTTTAATTCAGTTTTGGTGCTAACATTCCTATCTGTAAAACTTGTATTTACACTATAGTAAAGCATAACAGGCGGTATAGCAGATAACTCTTTAAATGTAAATGAAACAACATGGCACATATGATTTACTTCTGAGAACTAAGCATTGTGTGCAGAGATTATTCAGCTATCTCCTTTACATCAGATTTTGTGCTAACATTCATATCTGTAAAACTAGCATTTACACTATAGGAAAGCATAACCGGCGGTATAGCAGCTAACTCTTTAAACCTTCATGAAACAACATGGCACCTATCATTTACTTCTGAGAACTAAGCATTGTGTGCAGAGATTTTCCGGCTGTCTCCTTTTCTTCAGATTTTGTGCTAACATTCCTATCTGTAAAACTAGCATTTACACTATAGGAAAGCATAACCGGCGGTATAGCAGCTAACTCTTTAAACCTAAATGAAACATCATGGCACATATGATTTACTTCTGAGAACTAAGCATTGTGTACAGAGATTTTTCAGTTATCTCCTTTACTTCAGTTTTGGGGCTAACATTCCTATGTGTAAAACTAGCATTTACACTATAGGAAACCATAACCGGCGGTATAGCAGCTAACTCTTTAAACCTAAATGAAACAACATGGCACATATGATTTACTTCTGAGAACTAAGCATTGTGTGCAGAGATTTTTCAGTTATCTCCTTTAATTCAGTTTTGGTGCTAACATTCCTATCTGTAAAACTTGCATTTACACTATAGTAAAGCATAACAGGCGGTATAGCAGATAACTCTTTAAATGTAAATGAAACAACATGGCACATATGATTTACTTCTGAGAACTAAGCATTGTGTGCAGAGATTATTCAGCTATCTCCTTTACATCAGATTTTGTGCTAACATTCATATCTGTAAAACTAGCATTTACACTATAGGAAAGCATAACCGGCGGTATAGCAGCTAACTCTTTAAACCTTCATGAAACAACATGGCACCTATCATTTACTTCTGAGAACTAAGCATTGTGTGCAGAGATTTTGCGGCTATCTCCTTTCTTTCAGTTTTTGTGCTAACATTCCTATCTGTAAAACTAGTTTTTACACTGTAGGAAAGCCTAACCGGCGGTATAGCAGCTACCTTTTAAACCTAAATGAAACAACATGGCACATATGATTTACTTCTGAGAACTAAGCATTGTGTGCAGAGATTTTTCAGTTATCTCCTTTACTTCAGTTTTGGGGCTAACATTCCTATGTGTAAAACTAGCATTTACACTATAGGAAAGCATAACAGGCGGTATAGCAGCTAACTCTTTAAACCTAAATGAAACAACATGGCACCTATCATTTACTTCTGACAACTTAGCACTGTGTGCAGAGATTTTGCGGCTATCTCCTTTCTTTCAGTTTTTGTGCTAACATTCCTATTTGTAAAACTAGCTTTTACACTACAGGAAAGCCTACCCGGCGCTATAGCAGCTACCTCTTTAAACCTAAATGAAACAACATGGCACATATGATTTACTTCTGAGAACTGAGCATTGTGTGCAGAGATTATTCAGCTATCTCCTTTATTTCAGATTTTGTGCTAACATTCATATCTGTAAAACTAGCATTTACACTATAGGAAAGCATAACCGGCGGTATAGCAGCTAACTCTTTAAACCTAAATGAAACAACATGGCACATATGATTTACTTCTGAGAACTAAGCATTGTGTGCAGAGATTTTTCAGTTATCTCCTATACTTCAGTTTTGGGGCTAACATTCCTATGTGTAAAACTAGCATTTACACTATAGGAAAGCATAACCGGCGGTATAGCAGCTAACTCTTTAAACCTAAATGAAACAACATGGCACATATGATGTACTTCTGAGAACTAAGCTTTGTGTGCAGAGATTTTGCGGCTATCTCCTTTCTTTCAGTTTTTGTGCTAACATTCCTATCTGTAAAACTAGCCTTTACACTATAGGAAAACCTAAACGGCGGTATAGCAGCTAACTCTTTAAACCTAAATGAAACAACATGGCACATATGATTTACTTGTGAGAATTAAGCATTGTGTGCAGAGATTTTTCAGTTATCTCCTTTACTTCAGTTTTGGGGCTAACATTCCTATTTGTAAAACTAGCATTTACACTATAGGAAAGCATAACCGGCGGTATAGCAGCTAACTCTTTAAACCTAAATGAAACAACATGGCACATATGATTTACTTCTGAGAACTAAGCATTGTGTGCAGAGATTTTTCAGTTATCTCCTTTACTTCAGTTTTGGGGCTAACATTCCTATGTGTAACACTACCATTTACACTATAGGAAAGCATAACCGGCGGTATAGCAGCTAACTCTTTAAACCTAAATGAAACAACATGGCACATATGATTTACTTCGGAGAACTAAGCATTGTGTGCAGAGATTTTTCAGCTATCTCCTTTACTTCAGATTTTGTGCTAACATTCATATTTTTATCCTCGCATTTACTATATAGGAAAGCATAACTGAGGGTATAGCAGCTAACTCTTTAAACCTAAATGAAACAACATGGCACATATGGTTTACTTCTGAAAACTAAGCATTGTGTGCAGAGATTTTGCGGCTATCTCCTTTCTTTCAGTTTTTGTGCTAACATTCCTATCTGTAAAACTAGCATTTACACTATAGGAAAGCATAACCGGCGGTATAGCAGCTAACTCTCTAAACCTAAATGAAACAACATGGCATATATGATGTACTTCTGAGAACTAAGCATTGTGTGCAGAGATTTTGCGTCTATCTCCTTTCTTTCAGTTTTTGTGCTAACATTCCTATCTGTAAAACTAGCTTTTACACTATAGGAAAGCATAACCGGCGGTATAGCAGGTAACTCTTTAAACCTAAATGAAACAACATGGCATATATGATGTACTTCTGAGAACTAAGCATTCTGTGCAGAGATTTTGCGGCTATCTCCTTTCTTTCAGTTTTTGTGCTAACATTCCTATCTGTAAAACTAGCCTTTACACTATAGGAAATCCTAAACGGCGGTATAGCAGCTAACTCTTTAAACCTAAATGAAACAACATGGCACATATAATTTACTTCTGAGAATTAAGCACTGTGTGCAGAGATTTTTCAGTTATCTCCTTTACTTCAGTTTTGGTGCTAACATTCCTATGTGTAAGACTAGCATTTACACTATAGGAAAGCATAACCGGCGGTATAGCAGCTAACTCTTTAAATGTAAATGAAAAACATGGCACATATGATTTACTTCTGAGAACTAAGCATTGTGTGCGGAGGTTTTGCGGCTATCTCCTTTCTTTCAGTTTTTGTGCTAACATTCCTATCTGTAAAACTAGATTTTACACTACAGGAAAGCCTAACCGGCGGTATAGCAGCTACCTCTTTAAACCTAAATGAAACAACATGGCACATATGGTTTACTTCTGAGAACTAAGCATTGTGTGCAGAGATTTTTCATCTATGTCCTTTACTTCAGATTTTGTGCTAACATTCATATTTTTATACTCGTATTTACTATATAGGAAAGCATAACTGAGGGTATAGCAGCTAACTCTTTAAACCTAAATGAAACAACATGGCACATATGGTTTACTTCTGAAAACTAAGCATTGTGTGCAGAGATTTTGCGGCTATCTCCTTTCTTTCAGTTTTTGTGCTAACATTCCTATCTGTAAAACTAGCTTTTACACTATAGGAAAGCATAACCGGCGGTATAGCAGCTAACTCTTTAAATGTAAATGAAACAACCTGGCACATATGATTTACTTCTGAGAACTAAGCTTTGTGTGCAGAGGTTTTGCGGCTATCTCCTTTCTTTCAGTTTTTGTGCTCAGATTCCTATCTGTAAAACTAGCGTTTACACAATAGGAAAGCCTAACGGGCAGTATAGCAGCTAACTCTTTAAACCTAAATGAAACAACATGGCACTTATGATTTACTTCTGAGAACTAAGCATTGTTTGCAGAGATTTTTCAGTTATCTCCTTTACTTCAGTTTTGGGGCTAACATTCCTATGTGTAAAACTAGCATTTACACTATAGGAAAGCATAACCGGCGGTATAGCAGCTAACTCTTTAAACCGAAATGAAACAACATGGCATATGTGATGTACTTCTGAGAACTAAGCATTGTGTGCAGAGATTTTGCGTCTATCTCCTTTCTTTCAGTTTTTGTGCTAACATTCCTATCTGTAAAACTAGCTTTTACACTATAGGAAAGCATAACCGGCGGTATAGCAGGTAACTCTTTAAACCTAAATGAAACAACATGGCATATATGATGTACTTCTGAGAACTAAGCATTCTGTGCAGAGATTTTGCGGCTATCTCCTTTCTTTCAGTTTTTGTGCTAACATTCCTATCTGTAAAACTAGCCTTTACACTATAGGAAATCCTAAATGGCGGTATAGCAGCTAACTCTTTAAACCTAAATGAAACAACATGGCACATATAATTTACTTCTGAGAATTAAGCACTGTGTGCAGAGATTTTTCAGTTATCTCCTTTACTTCAGTTTTGGTGCTAACATTCCTATGTGTAAGACTAGCATTTACACTATAGGAAAGCATAACCGGCGGTATAGCAGCTAACTCTTTAAATGTAAATGAAAAACATGGCACATATGATTTACTTCTGAGAACTAAGCATTGTGTGCGGAGGTTTTGCGGCTATCTCCTTTCTTTCAGTTTTTGTGCTAACATTCCTATCTGTAAAACTAGATTTTACACTACAGGAAAGCCTAACCGGCGGTATAGCAGCTACCTCTTTAAACCTAAATGAAACAACATGGCACATATGGTTTACTTCTGAGAACTAAGCATTGTGTGCAGAGATTTTTCATCTATGTCCTTTACTTCAGATTTTGTGCTAACATTCATATTTTTATACTCGCATTTACTATATAGGAAAGCATAACTGAGGGTATAGCAGCTAACTCTTTAAACCTAAATGAAACAACATGGCACATATGGTTTACTTCTGAAAACTAAGCATTGTGTGCAGAGATTTTGCGGCTATCTCCTTTCTTTCAGTTTTTGTGCTAACATTCCTATCTGTAAAACTAGCTTTTACACTATAGGAAAGCATAACCGGCGGTATAGCAGCTAACTCTTTAAATGTAAATGAAACAACCTGGCACATATGATTTACTTCTGAGAACTAAGCTTTGTGTGCAGAGGTTTTGCGGCTATCTCCTTTCTTTCAGTTTTTGTGCTCAGATTCCTATCTGTAAAACTAGCGTTTACACAATAGGAAAGCCTAACGGGGAGTATAGCAGCTAACTCTTTAAACCTAAATGAAACAACATGGCACTTATGATTTACTTCTGAGAACTAAGCATTGTGTGCAGAGATTTTTCAGTTATCTCCTTTACTTCAGTTTTGGGGCTAACATTCCTATGTGTAAAACTAGCATTTACACTATAGGAAAGCATAACCGGCGGTATAGCAGCTAACTCTTTAAACCGAAATGAAACAACATGGCATATGTGATGTACTTCTGAGAACTAAGCATTGTGTGCAGAGATTTTGCGGCTATCTCCTTTCTTTCAGTTTTTGTGCTAACATTCCTATCTGTAAAACTAGCCTTTACTCTATAGGAAATCCTAAACGGCGGTATAGCAGCTAACTCTTTAAACCTAAATGAAACAACATGGCATATATGATTTACTTCTGAGAATTAAGCATTATGTGCAGAGATTTTTCAGTTATCTCTTTTACTTCAGTTTTGGTGCTAACATTCCTAACTGTAAAACTAGCATTTACACTATAGGAAAGCATAACCAGCGGTATAGCAGCTAACTCTTTAAACCTAAATGAAACATGGCACTTATGATTTACTTCTGAGAACTAAGCATTGTGTGCAGAGCTTTTTCAGTTATCTCCTTTACTTCAGTTTTGGGGCTAACATTCCTATGTGTAAAACTAGCATTTACACTATAGGAAAGCATAACCGGCGGTATAGCAGCTAACTCTTTAAACCTAAATGAAACAACATGGCACATATGATTTACTTCTGAGAACTAAGCATTGTGTGCAGAGATTTTTCAGTTATCTCCTTTACTTCAGTTTTGGGGCTAACATTCCTATGTGTAAAACTAGCATTTACACTATAGGAAAGCATAACCGGCGGTATAGCAGCTAACTCTTTAAACCTAAATGAAACAACATGGCACATATGGTTTACTTCTGAAAACTAAGCATTGTGTGCAGAGATTTTGTGCCTATCTCCTTTCTTTCAGTTTTTGTGCTAACATTCCTATCTGTAAAACAAGCCTTTACACTATACGAAATCCTAAACGGCGGTATAGCAGCTAACTCTTTAAACCTAAATGAAACAACATGGCACATATGATTTACTTCCGAGAAGTAAGCATTGTGTGCAGAGATTTTTCAGTTATCTCCTTTACTTCAGTTTTGGTGCTAACATTCCCATCTGTAAAACTAGCATTTACACTATAGGAAAGCATAACCGGCGGTATAGCAGCTAACTCTTTAAATGTAAATGAAACAACATGGCACATATGATTTACTTCTGAGAACTAAGCATTGTGTGCAGAGGTTTTGCGGCTATCTCCTTTCTTTCAGTTTTTGTGCTAACATTCCTATCTTTAAAACTAGCATTTACACAATAGGAAAGCCTAACGGGCAGTATAGCAGCTAACTCTTTAAACCTAAATGAAACAACATGGCACTTATGATTTACTTCTGAGAAATAAGCATTGTGTGCAGAGATTTTTCAGTTATCTCCTTTACTTCAGTTTTGGGGCTAACATTCCTATGTGTAAAACTAGCATTTACACTATAGGAAAGCATAACCGGCGGTATAGCAGCCAACTCTTTAAACCGAAATGAAACAACATGGCATATATGATGTACTTCTGAGAACTAAGCATTGTGTGCAGAGATTTTGCGGCTATCTCCTTTCTTTCAGTTTTTCTGCTAACATTCCTATTTGTAAAACTAGCCTTTTCTCTATAGGAAATCCTAAACGGCGGTATAGCAGCTAACTCTTTAAACCTAAATGAAACAACATGGCACCTATCATTTACTTCTGAGAACTAAGCATTGTGTGCAGAGATTTTGCGGCTGTCTCCTTTTCTTCAGATTTTGTGCTAACATTCCTATCTGTAAAACTAGCATTTACACTATAGGAAAGCATAACCGGCGGTATAGCAGCTAACTCTTTAAACCTAAATGAAACATCATGGCACATATGATTTACTTCTGAGAACTAAGCATTGTGTACAGAGATTTTTCAGTTATCTCCTTTACTTCAGTTTTGGGGCTAACATTCCTATGTATAAAACTAGCATTTACACTATAGGAAAGCATAACCGGCGGTATAGCAGCTAACTCTTTAAACCTAAATGAAACAACATGGCACATATGGTTTACTTCTGAAAACTCCTTTACTTCAGTTTTGGGGCTAACATTCCTATGTGTAAAACTACCATTTACACTATAGGAAAGCATAACCGGCGGTATAGCAGCTAACTCTTTAAACCTAAATGAAACAACATGGCACATATGATTTACTTCTGAGAACTAAGCATTGTGTGCAGAGATTTTTCAGTTATCTCCTTTACTTCAGTTTTGGGGCTAACATTCCTATGTGTAAAACTAGCATTTACACTATAGGAAAGCATAACCGGCGGTATAGCAGCTAACTCTTTAAACCTAAATGAAACAACTTGGCATATATGAAGTACTTCTGAGAACTAAGCATTGTGTGTAGAGATTTTGCGGCTATCTCCTTTCTTTCAGTTTTTGTGCTAACATTCCTATCTGTAAAACTAGCCTTTACTCTATAGGAAATCCTGAACGGCGGTATAGGAGCTAACTCTTTAAACCTAAATGAAACAACATGGCACATATGATTTACTTCTGAGAATTAAGAATTATGTGCAGAGATTTTTCAGTTATCTCCTTTACTTCAGTTTTGGTGCTAACATTCCTATCTGTAAAACTAGCATTTACACTATAGGAAAGCATAACCGGTGGTATAGCAGCTAACTCTCTAAACCTAAATGAAACAACATGGCACCTATCATTTACTTCTGAGAACTTAGCATTGTGTGCAGAGATTTGGGGCTATCTCCTTTCTTTCAGTTTTTGTGCTAACATTCCTATCTGTAAAACTAGCTTTTACACAATAGGAAAGCCTAACCAGCTGTATACCAGCTACCTCTTTAAACCTAAATGAAACAACATGGCACATATGATTTTCTTCTGAGAACTAAGCATTGTGTGCAGAGATTTTTCAGTTATCTCCTTTACTTCAGTTTTGGGGCTAACATTCCTTTGTGTAAAACTAGCCTTTACACTATAGGAAAGCATAACCGGCGGTATAGCAGCTAACTCTTTAAACCTAAAAGAAACAACATGGCACATATGGTTTACTTCTGAAAACTAAGCATTGTGTGCAGAGGTTTTGTGGCTATCTCCTTTCTTTCAGTTTTTGTGCTAACATTCCTATCTGTAAAACTAGCATTTACACAATAGGAAAGCCTAACGGGCATTATAGCAGCTAACTCTTTAAACCTAAATGAAACAACATGGCACTTATGATTTACTTCTGAGAACTAAGCATTGTGTGCAGAGATTATTCAGCTATCTCCTTTACTTCAGATTTTGTGCTAACATTCATATCTGTAAAACTAGCATTTACACTATAGGAAAGCATAACCGGCGGTATAGCAGCTAACTCTTTAAACCTAAATGAAACAACATGGCACATATGATTTACTTCTGAGAAATAAGCATTGTGTGCAGAGCTTTTTCAGTTATCTCCTTTACTTCAGTTTTGGGGCTAACATTCCTATGTGTAAAACTAGCATTTACACTATAGGAAAGCATAACCGGCGGTATAGCAGCTAACTCTTTAAACCTAAATGAAACAACATGGCACATATGATTTACTTCTGAGAACTAAGCATTGTGTGCAGAGATTTTTCAGTTATCTCCTTTACTTCAGTTTTGGGGCTAACATTCCTATGTGTAAAACTAGCATTTACACTATAGGAAATCCTAAACGGCGGTATAGCAGCTAACTCTTTAAACCTAAATGAAACAACATGGCACATATGATTTACTTCTGAGAACTAAGCATTGTGTGCAGAGATTTTTCAGTTATCTCCTTTACTTCAGTTTTGGGGCTAACATTCCTATGTGTAAAACTACCATTTACACTATAGGAAAGCATAACCGGCGGTATAGCAGCTAACTCTTTAAACCTAAATGAAACAACATGGCACATATGATTTACTTCTGAGAACTAAGCATTGTGTGCAGAGCTTTTTCAGTTATCTCCTTTACTTCAGTTTTGGTGCTAACATTCATATTTTTATACTCGCATTTACTATATAAGAAAGCATAACTGAGGGTATAGCAGCTAACTCTTTAAACCTAAATGAAACAACATGGCATATATGATGTACTTCTGAGAACTAAGCATTGTGTGCAGAGATTTTGCGCCTATCTCCTTTCTTTCAGTTTTTCTGCTAACATTCCTATCTGTAAAACCAACCTTTACTCTATAGGAAATCCTAAACGGCGGTATAGCTGCTAACTCTTTAAACCTAAATGAAACAACATGGCCCATATGATTTACTTCTGAGAACTAAGCATTGTGTGCAGAGGTTTTGCGGCTATCTCCTTTCTTTCAGTTTTTGTGCTAACATTCCTATCTGTAAAACTAGCATTTACACAATAGGAAAGCCTAACGGGCATTATAGCAGCTAACTATTTAAAACTAAATGAAACAACATGGCACTTATGATTTACTTCTGAGAACTAAGCACTGTGTGCAGAGATTTTTCAGTTATCTCCTTTACTTCAGATTTTGTGCTAACATTCATATCTGTAAAACTATCATTTACACTATAGGAAAGCATAACCGGCGGTATAGCAGCTAACTCTTTAAACCTAAATGAAACAACATGGCACATATGATTTACTTCTGAGAACTAAGCATTGTGTGCAGAGATTTTTCAGTTATCTCCTTTACTTCAGTTTTGGGGCTAACATTCCTATGTGTAAAACTAGCATTTACACTATATGAAAGTATAACCGGCGGTATAGCAGCTAACTCTTTAAACCTAAATGAAACAACATGGCACATATGATTTACTTCTGAGAACTAAGCATTGTGTGCAGAGATTTTTCTGTTATCTCCTTTACTTCAGTTTTGGCGCTAACATTCCTATGTGTAAAACTAGCATTTACACTATAGGAAAGCATAACTGGCGGTATAGCAGCTAACTCTTTAAACCTAAATGAAACAACATGGCACATATGTTTTACTTCTGAGAACTAAGCATTGTGTGCAGAGCTTTTTCAGTTATTTCCTTTACTTCAGTTTTGGTGCTAACATTCATATTTTTATACTCGCATTTAATATATAGGAAAGCATAACTGAGGGTATAGCAGCTAACTCTTTAAACCTAAATGAAACAACATGGCATATATGATGTACTTCTGAGAACTAAGCAGTGTGTGCAGAGATTTTGTGGCTATCTCCTTTCTTTCAGTTTTTGTGCTAACGTTCCTATCTGTAAAACTAGCCTTTACTCTGTAGGAAATCCTAAACGGCGGTATAGCAGCTAACTCTTTAAACCTAAATGAAACTACATGGCACATATGATTTACTTCTGAGAATTAAGCATTATGTGCAGAGATTTTTCACTTATCTCCTTTACTTCAGTTTTGGTGCTAACATTCCTATCTGTAAAACTAGCATTTACAGTATAGGAAAGCATAACCGGCGGTATAGCAGCAAACTCTTTAAACCTACATGAAACAACATGGCACATATGATTTACTTCTGAGAACTAAGCATTGTGTGCAGAGATTTTTCAGTTATCTCCTTTACTTCAGTTTTAGGGCTAACATTCCTATGTGTAAAACTAGCATTTACACTATAGGAAAGCATAACCGGCAGTATAGCAGCTAACTCTTTAAACCTAAAAGAAACAACATGGCACATATGGTTTACTTCTGAGAACTAAGCATTATGTGCAGAGATTTTGTGGCTATCTCCTTTCTTTCAGTTCTTGGGCTGACATTCCTATCTGTAAAACTAGCATTTACACTATAGGAAAGCATAACCGGCGGTATAGCAGCTAACTCTTTAAACATAAATGAAACAACATGGCACATATGATTTACTTCTGAGAACTAGAGCATTGTGTGCAGAGATTTTTCAGCTATCTCTTTTACTTCAGATTTTGTGCTAACATTAATATTTTTATACTCGCTTTTACTATATAGGAAAGCATAACTGAGGGTATAGCAGCTAACTCTTTAAACCTAAATGAAACAACATGGCACATATGATTTACTTCTGAGAACTTAGCCTTGTGTGCAGAGATTTTGCGGCTATCTCCTTTACTTCAGTTTTGGGGCTAACATTCCTATGTGTAAGACTAGCATTTACACTATAGGAAAGCATAACTGGCGGTATAGCAGCTAACTCTTTAAACCTAAATGAAATAACATGGCATATATGATGTACTTCTGAGAACTAAGCATTGTGTGCAGAGATTTTGCGGCTATCTCCTTTCTTTCAGTTTTTCTGCTAACATTCCTATCTGTAAAACTAGCCTTTACAGTATAGGAAATCCTAAACGGCGGTATAGCAGCTAACTCTTTAAACCTAAATGAAACAACATGGCACATATGATTTACTTCTGAGAATTAAGCTTTGTGTGCAGAGATTTTTCAGTTATCTCCTTTACTTCAGTTTTGGTGCTAACATTCCTATCTGTAAAACTAGCATTTACACTATAGGAAAGCATAACCGGCGGTATAGCAGCTAACTCTTTAAATGTAAATGAAACAACATGGCACATATGATTTACTTCTGAGAACTAAGCATTGTGTGCAGAGGTTTTGCGGCTATCTCCTTTCTTTCAGTTTTTGTGCTAACATTCCTATCTGTAAAACTAGCATTTACACAATAGGAAAGCCTAAAGGGCAGTATAGCAGCTAACTCTTTAAACCTAAATGAAACAACATGGCACTTATGATTTACTTCTGAGAACTAAGCATTGTGTGCAGAGATTATTCAGCTATCTCCTTTACTTCAGATTTTGTGCTAAAATTCATATCTGTAAAACTAGCATTTACACTATAGGAAATCATAACCGGGGGCATAGCAGCTAACTCTTTAAAACTACATGAAACAACATGGCACATATGATTTACTTCTGAGAACTAAACATTGTGTGCAGAGATTTTTCAGTTATCTCCTTTACTTCAGTTTTGGGGCTAACATTCCTATGTGTAAAACTAGCATTTACACAATAGGAAAGCATAACCGGCGGTATAGCAGCTTACTCTTTAAACCTAAATGAAACAACATGGCACCTATCATTTACTTCTGAGAACTAAGCATTGTGTGCAGAGACTTTTCGGCTATCTCCTTTCTTTCAGTTTTTGTGGTAACTTTCTTATCTGTAAAACTAGCATTTACAATATAGGAAAGCCTAACGGGAGTATAGCAGCTAACTCTTTAAACCTAAATGAAACAACATTGCTCATATGATTTCGTTCTGAGAACTAAGCATTGTGTGCAGAGTTTTTTCAGCTATCTCCTTTACTTCAGATTTTGTGCTAACATTCATACCTTTATACTCGCATTTATATATACGAAAGCATAACTGAGTGTATAGCAGCTAATTCTTTAAACCTAAATGAAACAACATGGCACATATGATTTACTTCTGAGAACTAAGCATTTTGTGCAGAGATTTTTCAGTTATCTCCTTTACTTCAGTTTTGGGGCTAACATTTCTATCTGTAAAACTAGCATTTACACTATAGGAAAGCATTACTGGCGGTATAGCAGCTAAGTCTTTAAACCTAAATGAAACAACATGGCACCTATCATTTACTTCTCAGAACTAAGCATTGTGTGCAGAGATTTTTCAGTTATCTCCTTTACTTCAGTTTTGGGGCTAACATTCCTATGTGTAAAACTAGCATTTACACAATAGGAAAGCATAACCGGCACTATAGCAGCTAACTCTTTAAACCAAAATGAAACAACATGGCACATATGATTTACTTCTGAGAACTATGCATTGTGTGCAGAGATTTTTCAGTTATCTCCTTTACTTCAGTTTTGGTGCTAACTTTCACATTTTTATACTTGCATTTACTATATAGGAAAGCATAACTGAGGGTATAGCAGCTAACTCTTTAAACCTAAATGAAACAACATGGCACATATGGTTTACTTCTGAAAACTAAGCATTGTGTGCAGAGAATTTGCGGCTATCTCTTTTCTTTCAGTTTTTGTGCTAACATTCCTATCTGTAAAACTAGCATTTACACTATAGGAAAGCATAACGGGTGGTATAGCAGCTAACTCTTTAAACCTAAATGAAACAACATGGCACATATGATTTACTTCTGAGAACTTAGCATTGTGTGCAGAGATTTTGCGGCTACCTCCTTTACTTCATTTTTGGACCTAACATTCCTATGTGTAAGACTAGCATTTACACTATAGGAAAGCATATCCGGCGGTATAGCAGCTAACTCTTTAAACCTAAATGAAACAACATGGCACATATGGTTTACTTCTGAGAACTAAGCATTGTGTGCAGAGATTTTGCGGCTATCTCTTTTCTTTCAGTTTTTGTGCTAACATTCCTATCTGAAAAACTAGCATTTAGACTATAGGAAAGCATAACCGGCGGTATAGCAGCTAACTCTTTAAACCTAAATGAAACAACATGGCACATATGATTTACTTCTGAGAATTAAGCATTGTGTGCACAGATTTTTCAGTTATCTCCTTTACTTCAGTTTTGGTGCTAACATTCATATTTTTATACTTGCATTTACTATATAGGAAAGCATAACTGAGTGTGTAGCAGCTAACTCTTTAAACCTAAATGAAACAACATGGCACATATGGTTTACTTCTGAAAACTAAGCATTATGTGCAGAGATTTTGCGGCTATCTCCTTTCTTTCAGTTTTTGTGCTAACATTCCTAGCCGTAAAACTAGCATTTACACTATAGGAAAGCATAACCGGCGGTATAGCAGCTAACTCTTTAAACCTAAATGAAACAACATGGCACATATGATTTACTTCTGAGAACTAAGCACTGTGTGCAGAGATTTTTCAGTTATCTCCTTTACTTCAGTTTTGGTGCTAACATTCCCATCTGTAAAACTAGCATTTACACTATAGGAAAGCATAACCGGCTGTATAGCAGCTAACTCTTTAAACCTAAATGAAACAACATGGCACATATGATTTACTTCTGAGAACTAAGCATTGTGTGCAGAGATTTTTCAGTTATCTCCTTTACTTCAGTTTTGGGGCTAACATTCCTATGTGTAAAACTAGCATTTACACTATAGGAAATCCTAAACGGCGGTATAGCAGCTAACTCTTTAAACCTAAATGAAACAACATGGCACATATGATTTACTTCTGAGAACTAAGCATTGTGTGCAGAGATTTTTCAGTTATCTCCTTTACTTCAGTTTTGGGGCTAACATTCCTATGTGTAAAACTACCATTTACACTATAGGAAAGCATAACCGGCGGTATAGCAGCTAACTCTTTAAACCTAAATGAAACAACATGGCACATATGATTTACTTCTGAGAACTAAGCATTGTGTGCAGAGCTTTTTCAGTTATCTCCTTTACTTCAGTTTTGGTGCTAACATTCCCATCTGTAAAACTAGCATTTACACTATAGGAAAGCATAACCGGCGGTATAGCAGCTAACTCTTTAAATGTAAATGAAACAACATGGCACATATGATTTACTTCTGAGAACTAAGCATTGTGTGCAGAGGTTTTGCGGCTATCTCCTTTCTTTCAGTTTTTGTGCTAACATTCCTATCTGTAAAACTAGCATTTACACAATAGGAAAGCCTAACGGGCAGTATAGCAGCTAACTCTTTAAACCTAAATGAAACAACATGGCACTTATGATTTACTTCTGAGAACTAAGCATTGTGTGCAGAGATTTTTCAGTTATCTCCTTTACTTCAGTTTTGGGGCTAACATTCCTATGTGTAAAACTAGTATTTACACTATAGGAAAGCATAACCGGCGGTATAGCAGCTAACTCTTTAAACCGAAATGAAACAACATTGCATATGTGATGTACTTCTGAGAACTAAGCATTGTGTGCAGAGATTTTGCGGCTATCTCCTTTATTTCAGTTTTTGTGCTAACATTCCTATCTGTAAAACTAGCCTTTACTCTATAAGAAATCCTAAACGGCGGTATAGCAGCTAACTCTTTAAACCTAAATGAAACAACATGGCATATATGATTTACTTCTGAGAATTAAGCATTATGTGCAGGGATTTTTCAGTTATCTCCTTTACTTCAGTTTTGGTGCTAACATTCCTAACTGTAAAACTAGCATTTACACTATAGGAAAGCATAACCAGCGGTATAGCAGCTAACTCTTTAAACCTAAATGAAACATGGCACTTATGATTTACTTCTGAGAACTAAGCATTGTGTGCAGAGATTATTCAGCTATCTCCTTTACTTCAGATTTTGTGCTAACATTCACATCTGTAAAACTAACATTTACACTATAGGAAAGCATAACCGGCGGTATAGCAGCTAACTCTTTACCTAAATGAAACAACATGGCACATATGATTTACTTCTGAGAACTAAGCATTGTGTACAGAGATTTTTCAGTTATCTCCTTTACTTCAGTTTTGGGGCTAACATTCCTATGTGTAAAACTAGCATTTACACTATAGGAAAGCTAACCGGCGGTATAGCAGCTAACTCTTTAAACCTAAATGAAACAACATGGCACATATGATTTACTTCTGAGAACTAAACATTGTGTGCAGAGATTTTTCAGTTATCTCCTATACTTCAGTTTTGGGGCTAACATTCCTATGTGTAAAACTAGCATTTACACTATAGGAAAGCATAACCGGCGGTATAGCAGCTAACTCTTTAAACCGAAATGAAACAACATGGCACATATGATGTACTTCTGAGAACTAAGCATTGTGGGCAGAGATTTTGTGGCTATCTCCTTTCTTTCAGTTTTTGTGCTAACATTCCTATCTGTAAAACTAGCATTTACACTATAGGAAATCATAATCGGCGGTATAGCAGCTAACTCTTTAAACCTAAATGAAACAACATGGCACATATGATTTACTTCTGAGAACTAAGCATTGTGTGCAGAGATTTTTCAGTTATCTCCTTTACTTCAGTTTTGGTGCTAACATTCATATTTTTATACTCGCATTTACTATATAGGAAAGCATAACTGAGGGTATAGCAGCTAACTCTTTAAACCTAAATGAAACAACATGGCACATATGGTTTACTTCTGAAAACTAAGCATTGTGTGCAGAGATTTTGCGGCTATCTCCTTTCTTTCAGTTTTTGTGCTAACATTCCTATCTGTAAAACTATCCTTTACTCTATAGGAAATCCTAAACGGCGGTATAGCAGCTAACTCTTTAAACCTAAATGAAACAACATGGCACATATGATTTACTTCTGAGAATTAAGCATTGTATGCAGAGATTTTTCAGTTATCTCCTTTACTTCAGTTTTGGTGCTAACATTCCTATCTGTAAAACTAGCATTTACACTATAGGAAAGCATAACCGGCGGTATAGCAGCTAACTCTTTAAACCTAAATGAAACAACATGGCACCTATCATTTACTTCTGAGAACTTAGCACTGTGTGCAGAGATTTTGCGGCTATCTCCTTTCTTTCAGTTTTTGTGCTAACATTCCTATCTGTAAAACTAGCTATTACACTACAGGAAAGCCTAACCGGCGGTATAGCAGCTACCTCTTTAAACCTAAATGAAACAACATGGCACATATGATTTACTTCTGAGAACTAAGCATTGTGTGCAGAGATTTTTCAGTTATCTCCTTTCCTTCAGTTTTGGGGCTAACATTCCTATGTGTAAAACTAGCATTTACACTATAGGAAAGCATAACCGGCGGTATAGCAGCTAACTCTTTAAACCTAAATGAAACAACATGGCACATATGATTTACTTCTGAGAACTAAGCATTGTGTGCAGAGATTTTTCAGTTATCTCCTTTACTTCAGTTTTGGTGCTAACATTCCTAACTGTAAAACTAGCATTTACACTATAGGAAAGCATAACCAGCGGTATAGCAGCTAACTCTTTAAACCTAAATGAAACATGGCACTTATGATTTACTTCTGAGAACTAAGCATTGTGTGCAGAGATTATTCAGCTATCTCCTTTACTTCAGATTTTGTGCTAACATTCACACCTGTAAAACTAACATTTACACTATAGGAAAGCATAACCGGCGGTATAGCAGCTAACTCTTTAAACCTAAATGAAACAACATGGCACATATGATTTACTTCTGAGAACTAAGCATTGTGTGCAGAGCTTTTTCAGTTATGTCCTTTACTTCAGTTTTGGGGCTAACATTCCTATGTTTAAAACTAGCATTTACACTATAGGAAAGCATAACCGGCGGTATAGCAGCTAACTCTTTAAACCTAAATGAAACAACATGGCACATATGGTTTACTTCTGAAAACTAAGCATTGTGTGCAGAGATTTTGTGCCTATCTCCTTTCTTTCAGTTTTTGTGCTAACATTCCTATCTGTAAAACAAGCCTTTACACTATACGAAATCCTAAACGGCGGTATAGCAGCTAACTCTTTAAACCTAAATGAAACAACATGGCACATATGATTTACTTCCGAGAATTAAGCATTGTGTGCAGAGATTTTTCAGTTATCTCCTTTACTTCAGTTTTGGTGCTAACATTCCCATCTGTAAAACTAGCATTTACACTATAGGAAAGCATAACCGGCGGTATAGCAGCTAACTCTTTAAATGTAAATGAAACAACATGGCACATATGATTTACTTCTGAGAACTAAGCATTGTGTGCAGAGATTATTCAGCTATCTCCTTTACATCAGATTTTGTGCTAACATTCATATCTGTAAAACTAGCATTTACACTATAGGAAAGCATAAACGGCGGTATAGCAGCTAACTCTTTAAACCTTCATGAAACAACATGGCACCTATCATTTACTTCTGAGAACTAAGCATTGTGTGCAGAGATTTTGCGGCTGTCTCCTTTTCTTCAGATTTTGTGCTAACATTCCTATCTGTAAAACTAGCATTTACACTATAGGAAAGCATAACCGGCGGTATAGCAGCTAACTCTTTAAACCTAAATGAAACAACATGGCACATATGATTTACTTCTGAGAACTAAGCATTGTGTACAGAGATTTTTCAGTTATCTCCTTTACTTCAGTTTTGGGGCTAACATTCCTATGTGTAAAACTAGCATTTACACTATAGGAAACCATAACCGGCGGTATAGCAGCTAACTCTTTAAACCTAAATGAAACAATATGGCACATATGATTTACTTCTGAGAACTAAGCATTGTGTGCAGAGATTTTTCAGTTATCTCCTTTACTTCAGTTTTGGGGCTAACATTCCTATGTGTAAAACTAGCATTTACACTATAGGAAAGCATACCCGGCGGTATAGCAGCTAACTCTTTAAACCTAAATGAAACAACTTGGCATATATGAAGTACTTCTGAGAACTAAGCATTGTGTGTAGAGATTTTGCGGCTATCTCCTTTCTTTCAGTTTTTGTGCTAACATTCCTATCTGTAAAACTAGCCTTTACTCTATAGGAAATCCTGAACGGCGGTATAGGAGCTAACTCTTTAAACCTAAATGAAACAACATGGCACATATGATTTACTTCTGAGAATTAAGAATTATGTGCAGAGATTTTTCAGTTATCTCCTTTACTTCAGTTTTGGTGCTAACATTCCTATCTGTAAAACTAGCATTTACACTATAGGAAAGCATAACCGGTGGTATAGCAGCTAACTCTCTAAACCTAAATGAAACAACATGGCACCTATAACTTACTTCTGAAAACTAAGCATTGTGTGCAGAGGTTTTGCGGCTATCTCCTTTCTTTCAGTTTTTGTGCTAACATTCCTATCTGTAAAACTAGCATTTACACAATAGGAAAGCCTAACGGGCATTATAGCAGCTAACTCTTTAAACCTAAATGAAACAATATGGCACTTATGATTTACTTCTGAGAACTAAGCATTGTGTGCAGAGATTATTCAGCTATCTCCTTTACTTCAGATTTTGTGCTAACATTCATATCTGTAAAACTAGCATTTACACTATAGGAAAGCATAACCGGCGGTATAGCAGCTAACTCTTTAAACCTAAATGAAACAACATGGCACATATGATTTACTTCTGAGAAATAAGCATTGTGTGCAGAGCTTTTTCAGTTATCTCCTTTACTTCAGTTTTGGGGCTAACATTCCTATGTGTAAAACTAGCATTTACACTATAGGAAAGCATAACCGGCGGTATAGCAGCTAACTCTTTAAACCTAAATGAATCAACATGGCACATATGATTTACTTCTGAGAACTAAGCATTGTGTGCAGAGATTTTTCAGTTATCTCCTTTACTTCAGTTTTGGGGCTAACATTCCTATGTGTAAAACTAGCATTTACACTATAGGAAATCCTAAACGGCGGTATAGCAGCTAACTCTTTAAACCTAAATGAAACAACATGGCACATATGATTTACTTCTGAGAACTAAGCATTGTGTGCAGAGATTTTTCAGTTATCTCCTTTACTTCAGTTTTGGGGCTAACATTCCTATGTGTAAAACTACCATTTACACTATAGGAAAGCATAACCGGCGGTATAGCAGCTAACTCTTTAAACCTAAATGAAACAACATGGCACATATGATTTACTTCTGAGAACTAAGCATTGTGTGCAGAGCTTTTTCAGTTATCTCCTTTACTTCAGTTTTGGTGCTAACATTCATATTTTTATACTCGCATTTACTATATAAGAAAGCATAACTGAGGGTATAGCAGCTAACTCTTTAAACCTAAATGAAACAACATGGCATATATGATGTACTTCTGAGAACTAAGCATTGTGTGCAGAGATTTTGCGCCTATCTCCTTTCTTTCAGTTTTTCTGCTAACATTCCTATCTGTAAAACCAACCTTTACTCTATAGGAAATCCTAAACGGCGGTATAGCTGCTAACTCTTTAAACCTAAATGAAACAACATGGCCCATATGATTTACTTCTGAGAACTAAGCATTGTGTGCAGAGGTTTTGCGGCTATCTCCTTTCTTTCAGTTTTTGTGCTAACATTCCTATCTGTAAAACTAGCATTTACACAATAGGAAAGCCTAACGGGCATTATAGCAGCTAACTATTTAAACCTAAATGAAACAACATGGCACTTATGATTTACTTCTGAGAACTAAGCACTGTGTGCAGAGATTTTTCAGTTATCTCCTTTACTTCAGATTTTGTGCTAACATTCATATCTGTAAAACTATCATTTACACTATAGGAAAGCATAACCGGCGGTATAGCAGCTAACTCTTTAAACCTAAATGAAACAACATGGCACATATGATTTACTTCTGAGAACTAAGCATTGTGTGCAGAGATTTTTCAGTTATCTCCTTTACTTCAGTTTTGGGGCTAACATTCCTATGTGTAAAACTAGCATTTACACTATAGGAAAGTATAACCGGCGGTATAGCAGCTAACTCTTTAAACCTAAATGAAACAACATGGCACATATGATTTACTTCTGAGAACTAAGCATTGTGTGCAGAGATTTTTCTGTTATCTCCTTTACTTCAGTTTTGGCGCTAACATTCCTATGTGTAAAACTAGCATTTACACTATAGGAAAGCATAACTGGCGGTATAGCAGCTAACTCTTTAAACCTAAATGAAACAACATGGCACATATGATTTACTTCTGAGAACTAAGCATTGTGTGCAGAGCTTTTTCAGTTATTTCCTTTACTTCAGTTTTGGTGCTAACATTCATATTTTTATACTCGCATTTAATATATAGGAAAGCATAACTGAGGGTATAGCAGCTAACTCTTTAAACCTAAATGAAACAACATGGCATATATGATGTACTTCTGAGAACTAAGCAGTGTGTGCAGAGATTTTGTGGCTATCTCCTTTCTTTCAGTTTTTGTGCTAACTTTCCTATCTGTAAAACTAGCCTTTACTCTGTAGGAAATCCTAAACGGCGGTATAGCAGCTGACTCTTTAAACCTAAATGAAACTACATGGCACATATGATTTACTTCTGAGAATTAAGCATTATGTGCAGAGATTTTTCACTTATCTCCTTTACTTCAGTTTTGGTGCTAACATTCCTATCTGTAAAACTAGCATTTACACTATAGGAAAGCATAACCGGCGGTATAGCAGCAAACTCTTTAAACCTACATGAAACAACATGGCACATATGATTTACTTCTGAGAACTAAGCATTGTGTGCAGAGATTTTTCAGTTATCTCCTTTACTTCAGTTTTAGGGCTAACATTCCTATGTGTAAAACTAGCATTTACACTATAGGAAAGCATAACCGGCAGTATAGCAGCTAACTCTTTAAACTTAAAAGAAACAACATGGCACATACGGTTTACTTCTGAGAACTAAGCATTATGTGCAGAGATTTTGTGGCTATCTCCTTTCTTTCAGTTCTTGTGCTGACATTCCTATCTGTAAAACTAGCATTTACACTATAGGAAAGCATAACCGGCGGTATAGCAGCTAACTCTTTAAACATAAATGAAACAACATGGCACATATGATTTACTTCTGAGAACTAGAGCATTGTGTGCAGAGATTTTTCAGCTATCTCTTTTACTTCAGATTTTGTGCTAACATTCATATTTTTATACTCGCTTTTACTATATAGGAAAGCATAACTGAGGGTATAGCAGCTAACTCTTTAAACCTAAATGAAACAACATGGCACATATGATTTACTTCTGAGAACTTAGCCTTGTGTGCAGAGATTTTGCGGCTATCTCCTTTACTTCAGTTTTGGGGCTAACATTCCTATGTGTAAGACTAGCATTTACACTATAGGAAAGCATAACCGGCGGTATAGCAGCTAACTCTTTAAACCTAAATGAAATAACATGGCATATATGATGTACTTCTGAGAACTAAGCATTGTGTGCAGAGATTTTGCGGCTATCTCCTTTCTTTCAGTTTTTGTGCTAACATTCCTATCTGTAAAACTAGCTTTTACACTATAGGAAAGCCTAACCGGCGGTATAGCAGCTACCTTTTAAACCTAAATGAAACAACATGGCACATATGATTTACTTCTGAGAACTAAGCATTGTGTGCAGAGATTTTTCAGTTATCTCCTTTACCTCAGTTTTGGTGCTAACATTCCTATGTGTAAACCTAGCCTTTACACTATAGGAAAGCATAACCGGCGGTATAGCAGCTAACTCTTTAAACCTAAATGAAACAACATGGTACATATGGTTTACTTCTGAGAACTAAGCATTGTGTGCAGAGATTTTGCGCCTATCTCTTTTCTTTCAGTTTTTGTGCTAACATTCCTATCTGTAAAACTAGCATTTACACTATAGGAAAGCATAACCGGCGGTATAGCAGCTAACTCTTTAAACCTAAATGAAACAACATGGCACATATGATTTACTTCTGAGAACTAAGCATTGTGTGCAGAGATTTTTCAGTTATCTCATTTACTTCAGTTTTGGGGCTAACATTCCTATGTGTAAAACTAGCCTTTACACTATAGGAAAGCATAACAGGCGGTATAGCAGCTAACTCTTTAAACCTAAATGAAACAACATGGCACATATGATTTACTTCTGAGAACTAAGCATTGTGTGCAGAGATTTTTCAGTTATCTCCTTTACTTCAGTTTTGGGGCTAACATTCCTATGTGTAAAACTAGCATTTACACTATAGGAAAGCATAACCGGAGGTATAGCAGCTAACTCTTTAAACCTAAATGAAACAACATGGCACATATGGTTTACTTCTGAATACTAAGCATTGTGTGCAGAGATTTTGCGGCTATCTCCTTTCTTTCAGTTTTTGTGCTAACATTCCTATCTGTAAAACTAGCATTTACACGATAGGAAAGCCTAACCAGTGGTATAGCAGCTACCTCTTTAAACCTAAATGAAACAACATGGCACATATGATTTACTTTTGAGAACTAAGCATTGTGTGCAGAGATTTTTCACTTATCTCCTTTACTTCAGTTTTGGGGCTAACATTCCTATGTGTAAGACAAGCATTTACCCTATAGGAAAGCATAACCGGCGGTATAGCAGCTAACTCTTTAAACCTAAATGAAACAACATGGCACATATGGTTTACTTCTGAGAACTAAGCATTTTGTGCAGAGATTTTGCGGCTATCTCCTTTCTTTCAGTTTTTGTGCTAACATTCCTATCTGTAAAACTAGCATTTACACTATAGGAAAGCATAACCGGCGGTGTAGCAGCTAACTCTTTAAACCTAAATGAAACAACATGGCACCTATCATTTACTTCTGAGAACTTAGCATTGTGTGCAGAGATTTTGCGGCTATCTCCTTTCTTTCAGTTTTTGTGCTAACATTCCTATCTGTAAAACTAGCTTTTACACTATAGGAAAGCCTAACCGGCGGTATAGCAGCTACCTTTTAAACCTAAATGAAACAACATGGCACATATGATTTACTTCTGAGAACTAAGCATTGTGTGCAGAGATTTTTCAGTTATCTCCTTTACCTCAGTTTTGGTGCTAACATTCCTATGTGTAAACCTAGCCTTTACACTATAGGAAAGCATAACCGGCGGTATAGCAGCTAACTCTTTAAACCTAAATGAAACAACATGGTACATATGGTTTACTTCTGAGAACTAAGCATTGTGTGCAGAGATTTTGCGCCTATCTCTTTTCTTTCAGTTTTTGTGCTAACATTCCTATCTGTAAAACTAGCATTTACACTATAGGAAAGCATAACCGGCGGTATAGCAGCTAACTCTTTAAACCTAAATGAAACAACATGGCACATATGATTTACTTCTGAGAACTAAGCATTGTGTGCAGAGATTTTTCAGTTATCTCATTTACTTCAGTTTTGGGGCTAACATTCCTATGTGTAAAACTAGCCTTTACACTATAGGAAAGCATAACAGGCGGTATAGCAGCTAACTCTTTAAACCTAAATGAAACAACATGGCACATATGATTTACTTCTGAGAACTAAGCATTGTGTGCAGAGATTTTTCAGTTATCTCCTTTACTTCAGTTTTGGGGCTAACATTCCTATGTGTAAAACTAGCATTTACACTATAGGAAAGCATAACCGGAGGTATAGCAGCTAACTCTTTAAACCTAAATGAAACAACATGGCACATATGGTTTACTTCTGAATACTAAGCATTGTGTGCAGAGATTTTGCGGCTATCTCCTTTCTTTCAGTTTTTGTGCTAACATTCCTATCTGTAAAACTAGCATTTACACGATAGGAAAGCCTAACCAGTGGTATAGCAGCTACCTCTTTAAACCTAAATGAAACAACATGGCACATATGATTTACTTTTGAGAACTAAGCATTGTGTGCAGAGATTTTTCACTTATCTCCTTTACTTCAGTTTTGGGGCTAACATTCCTATGTGTAAGACAAGCATTTACCCTATAGGAAAGCATAACCGGCGGTATAGCAGCTAACTCTTTAAACCTAAATGAAACAACATGGCACATATGGTTTACTTCTGAGAACTAAGCATTTTGTGCAGAGATTTTGCGGCTATCTCCTTTCTTTCAGTTTTTGTGCTAACATTCCTATCTGTAAAACTAGCATTTACACTATAGGAAAGCATAACCGGCGGTGTAGCAGCTAACTCTTTAAACCTAAATGAAACAACATGGCACCTATCATTTACTTCTGAGAACTTAGCATTGTGTGCAGAGATTTTGCGGCTATCTCCTTTCTTTCAGTTTTTGTGCTAACATTCCTATCTGTAAAACTAGCTTTTACACTATAGGAAAGCCTAACCGGCGGTATAGCAGCTACCTTTTAAACCTAAATGAAACAACATGGCACATATGATTTACTTCTGAGAACTAAGCATTGTGTGCAGAGATTTTTCAGTTATCTCCTTTACCTCAGTTTTGGTGCTAACATTCCTATGTGTAAACCTAGCCTTTACACTATAGGAAAGCATAACCGGCGGTATAGCAGCTAACTCTTTAAACCTAAATGAAACAACATGGTACATATGGTTTACTTCTGAGAACTAAGCATTGTGTGCAGAGATTTTGCGCCTATCTCTTTTCTTTCAGTTTTTGTGCTAACATTCCTATCTGTAAAACTAGCATTTACACTATAGGAAAGCATAACCGGCGGTATAGCAGCTAACTCTTTAAACCTAAATGAAACAACATGGCACATATGATTTACTTCTGAGAACTAAGCATTGTGTGCAGAGATTTTTCAGTTATCTCCTTTACTTCAGTTTTGGGGCTAACATTCCTATGTGTAAAACTAGCATTTACACTATAGGAAAGCATAACAGGCGGTATAGCAGCTAACTCTTTAAACCTAAATGAAACAACATGGCACATATGATTTACTTCTGAGAACTAAGCATTGTGTGCAGAGATTTTTCAGTTATCTCCTTTACTTCAGTTTTGGGGTTAACATTCCTATGTGTAAAACTAGCATTTACACTATAGGAAAGCATAACTGGCGGTATAGCAGCTAACTCTTTTTTTTTTTTTTTTTTTTAAAGATTTATTTATTTATTTTAATTCCCCCCCCCTCCCCTGGTTGTCTGCTCTCGGTGTCTATTTGCTGCGTCTTGTTTCTTTGTCCGCTTCTGTTGTCCTCAGCGGCAGGGGAAGTGTGGACGGCGCCATTCCTGGGCAGGCTGCTCTTTCTTTTCACGCTGGGCGGCTTTCCTCACGGGCGCACTCCTTGCGCGTGGGGCTCCCCCACGCGGGGGACACCCTTGCGTGGCACGGCACTCCTTGCGCGCATCAGCACTGCGCATGGCCAGCTCCACACGGGTCAAGGAGGCCCGGGGTTTGAACCGCGGACCTCCCATATGGTAGACGGACGCCCTAACCACTGGGCCAAAGTCCGTTTCCCAAGCAGCTAACTCTTTAAACCTAAATGAAACAACATGGCACATATGGTTTACTTCTGAAAACTAAGCATTGTGTGCAGAGATTTTGCGGCTATCTCCTTTCTTTCAGTTTTTGTGCTAACATTCCTATCTGTAAAACTAGCTTTTACACTATAGAAAGCATAACCGGCGGTATAGCAGCTAACTCTTTAAACCTAAATGAAACAACATGGCATATATGATGTACTTCTGAGAACTAAGCATTGTGTGCAGAGATTTTGCGGCTATCTCCTTTCTTTCAGTTTTTGTGCTAACATTCCTATCTGTAAAACTAGCCTTTACACTATAGGAAATCCTAAACGGCGGTATAGCAGCTAACTCTTTAAACCTAAATGAAACAACATGGCACATGTGATTTACTTGTGAGAATTAAGCATTGTGTGCAGAGATTATTCAGTTATCTCCTTTACTTCAGTTTTGGTGCTTACATTCCTATCTGTAAAACTAGCATTTACAATATAGGAAAGCATAACCGGTGGTATAGCAGCTAACTCTTTAAACCTAAATGAAACAACATGGCACATATGATTTACTTCTGAGAACTAAGCATTGTGTGCAGAGATGTTTCAGTTATGTCCTTTACTTCAGTTTTGGGGCTAACATTCCTATGTGTAAAACTAGCATTTACACTATAGGAAAGCATAACCGGAGGTATAGCAGCTAACTCTTTAAACCTAAATGAAACAACATGGCACATATGGTTTACTTCTGAATACTAAGCATTGTGTGCAGAGATTTTGCGGCTATCTCCTTTCTTTCAGTTTTTGTGCTAACATTCCTATCTGTAAAACTAGCATTTACACTATAGGAAAGCCTAACCAGCGGTATAGCAGCTACCTCTTTAAACCTAAATGAAACAACATGGCACATATGATTTACTTTTGAGAACTAAGCATTGTGTGCAGAGATTTTTCACTTATCTCCTTTACTTCAGTTTTGGGGCTAACATTCCTATGTGTAAGACAAGCATTTACACTATAGGAAAGCATAACCGGCGGTATAGCAGCTAACTCTTTAAACCTAAATGAAACAACATGGCACATATGGTTTACTTCTGAGAACTAAGCATTTTGTGCAGAGATTTTGCGGCTATCTCCTTTCTTTCAGTTTTTGTGCTAACATTCCTATCTGTAAAACTAGCATTTACACAATAGGAAAGCCTAACGGGCAGTATAGCAGCTAACTCTTTAAACCTAAATGAAACAACATGGCACTTATGATTTACTTCTGAGAACTAAGCATTGTGTGCAGAGATTTTTCAGTTATCTCCTTTACTTCAGTTTTGGGGCTAACATTCCTATGTGTAAAACTAGCATTTACACTATAGGAAAGCATAACCGGCGGTATAGCAGCTAACTCTTTAAACCGAAATGAAACAACATGGCACATATGATGTACTTCTGAGAACTAAGCATTGTGGGCAGAGATTTTGCGGCTATCTCCTTTCTTTCAGTTTTTGTGCTAACATTCCTATCTGTAAAACTAGTCTTTACTCTATAGGAAATCCTAAACGGCGGTATAGCAGCTATCTCTTTAAACCTAAATGAAACAACATGGCACATATGATTTACTTCTGAGAATTAAGCATAATGTGCAGAGATTTTTCAGTTATCTCCTTTACTTCAGTTTTGGTGCTAACATTCCTATCTGTAAAACTAGAATTTACACTATAGGAAAGCATAACCGGCGGTAGCAGCTAACTCTTTAAACCTAAATGAAACAACATGGCACCTATCATTTACTTCTGAGAACTTAGCATTGTGTGCAGAGATTTTGCGGCTATCTCCTTTCTTTCAGTTTTTGTGCTAACATTCCTATCTGTAAAACTAGCTTTTACACTATAGGAAAGCCTAACCGGCGGTATAGCAGCTACCTCTTTAAACCTAAATGAAACAACATGGCACATATGATTTACTTCTGAGAACTAAGCATTGTGTGCAGAGATTTTTCAGCTATCTCCTTTACTTCAGATTTTGTGCTAACATTCCTATCTGTAAAACTAGCATTTACACTATAGGAAAGCCTAACGGGCAGTATAACAGCTAACTCTTTAAATCTAAATGAAACAACATGGCACATATGATTTACTTCTGAGAACTAAGCATTGTGTGCAGAGATTATTCAGCTATCTCCTTTACATCAGATTTTGTGCTAACATTCATATATGTAAAACTAGCATTTACACTATAGGAAAGCATAACCGGCGGTATAGCAGCTAACTCTTTAAACCTACATGAAACAACAGGGCACCTATCATTTACTTCTGAGAACTAAGCATTGTGTGCAGAGATTTTGCGGCTATCTCCTTTCTTTCAGTTTTTGTGCTAACATTCCTATCTGTAAAAGTAGCATTTACACTATAGGAAAGCATAACCGGCAGTATAGCAGCTAACTCTTTAAACCTAAATGAAGCAACATGGCACATATGATTTACTTCTGAGAACTAAGCATTGTGTGCAGAGATTTTTCAGCTATCTCCTTTACTTCAGATTTTGTGCTAACATTCATATTTTTATACTCGCATTTACTATATAGGAAAGCATAACTGAGGGTCTAGCAGCTAACTCTTTAAACCTAAATGAAACAACATGGCACATATGGTTTACTTCTGAAAACTAAGCATTGTGTGCAGAGATTTTGCGGCTATCTCCTTTCTTTCAGTTTTTGTGCTAACATTCCTATCTGTAAAACTAGCTTTTACACTATAGAAAGCATAACCGGCGGTATAGCAGCTAACTCTTTAAACCTAAATGAAACAACATGGCATATATGATGTACTTCTGAGAACTAAGCATTGTGTGCAGAGATTTTGCGGCTATCTCCTTTTTTCAGTTTTTGTGCTAACATTCATATTTTTATACTCGCATTTACTATATAGGAAAGCATAACTGAGGGTATAGCAGCTAACTCTTTAAACCTAAATGAAACAACATGGCACATATGGTTTACTTCTGAAAACTAAGCATTGTGTGCAGAGATTTTGAGGCTATCTCCTTTCTTTCAGTTTTTCTGATAACATTCCTATCTGTAAAACTAGCATTTACACTATAGGAAACCATAACCGGCGGTATAGCAGCTAACTCTTTAAACCTAAATGAAACAACATGGCATATATGATGTACTTCTGAGAACTAAGCATTGTGTGCAGAGATTTTGCGGCTATCAACTTTCTTTCAGTTTTTGTGCTAACATTCCTATCTGTAAAACAAGCCTTTACACTCTAGGAAATCCTAAACGGCGGTATAGCAGCTAACTCTTTAAACCTAAATGAAACAAGATGGCACATATGATTTACTTCTGAGAACTAAGCATTGTGTGCAGAGATTTTTCAGTTATCTCCTTTACTTCAGTTTTGGGGCTAACATTCCTATGTGTAAAACTAGCATTTACACTATAGGAAAGCATAACCGGAGGTATAGCAGCTAACTCTTTAAACCTAAATGAAACAACATGGCACATATGGTTTACTTCTGAATACTAAGCATTGTGTGCAGAGATTTTGCGGCTATCTCCTTTCTTTCAGTTTTTGTGCTAACATTCCTATCTGTAAAACTAGCATTTACACGATAGGAAAGCCTAACCAGCGGTATAGCAGCTACCTCTTTAAACCTAAATGAAACAACATGGCACATATGATTTACTTTTGAGAACTAAGCATTGTGTGCAGAGATTTTTCACTTATCTCCTTTACTTCAGTTTTGGGGCTAACATTCCTATGTGTAAGACAAGCATTTACCCTATAGGAAAGCATAACCGGTGGTATAGCAGCTAACTCTTTAAACCTAAATGAAACAACATGGCACATATGGTTTACTTCTGAGAACTAAGCATTTTGTGCAGAGATTTTGCGGCTATCTCCTTTCTTTCAGTTTTTGTGCTAACATTCCTATCTGTAAAACTAGCATTTACACTATAGGAAAGCATAACCGGCGGTGTAGCAGCTAACTCTTTAAACCTAAATGAAACAACATGGCACCTATCATTTACTTCTGAGAACTTAGCATTGTGTGCAGAGATTTTGCGGCTATCTCCTTTCTTTCAGTTTTTGTGCTAACATTCCTATCTGTAAAACTAGCTTTTACACTATAGGAAAGCCTAACCGGCGGTATAGCAGCTACCTTTTAAACCTAAATGAAACAACATGGCACATATGATTTACTTCTGAGAACTAAGCATTGTGTGCAGAGATTTTTCAGTTATCTCCTTTACCTCAGTTTTGGTGCTAACATTCCTATGTGTAAACCTAGCCTTTACACTATAGGAAAGCATAACCGGCGGTATAGCAGCTAACTCTTTAAACCTAAATGAAACAACATGGTACATATGGTTTACTTCTGAGAACTAAGCATTGTGTGCAGAGATTTTGCGCCTATCTCTTTTCTTTCAGTTTTTGTGCTAACATTCCTATCTGTAAAACTAGCATTTACACTATAGGAAAGCATAACCGGCGGTATAGCAGCTAACTCTTTAAACCTAAATGAAACAACATGGCACATATGATTTACTTCTGAGAACTAAGCATTGTGTGCAGAGATTTTTCAGTTATCTCATTTACTTCAGTTTTGGGGCTAACATTCCTATGTGTAAAACTAGCCTTTACACTATAGGAAAGCATAACAGGCGGTATAGCAGCTAACTCTTTAAACCTAAATGAAACAACATGGCACATATGATTTACTTCTGAGAACTAAGCATTGTGTGCAGAGATTTTTCAGTTATCTCCTTTACTTCAGTTTTGGGGCTAACATTCCTATGTGTAAAACTAGCATTTACACTATAGGAAAGCATAACCGGCGGTATAGCAGCTAACTCTTTAAACCTAAATGAAACAACATGGCACATATGGTTTACTTCTGAATACTAAGCATTGTGTGCAGAGATTTTGCGGCTATCTCCTTTCTTTCAGTTTTTGTGCTAACATTCCTATCTGTAAAACTAGCATTTACACGATAGGAAAGCCTAACCAGTGGTATAGCAGCTACCTCTTTAAACCTAAATGAAACAACATGGCACATATGATTTACTTTTGAGAACTAAGCATTGTGTGCAGAGATTTTTCACTTATCTCCTTTACTTCAGTTTTGGGGCTAACATTCCTATGTGTAAGACAAGCATTTACCCTATAGGAAAGCATAACCGGCGGTATAGCAGCTAACTCTTTAAACCTAAATGAAACAACATGGCACATATGGTTTACTTCTGAGAACTAAGCATTTTGTGCAGAGATTTTGCGGCTATCTCCTTTCTTTCAGTTTTTGTGCTAACATTCCTATCTGTAAAACTAGCATTTACACTATAGGAAAGCATAACCGGCGGTGTAGCAGCTAACTCTTTAAACCTAAATGAAACAACATGGCACCTATCATTTACTTCTGAGAACTTAGCATTGTGTGCAGAGATTTTGCGGCTATCTCCTTTCTTTCAGTTTTTGTGCTAACATTCCTATCTGTAAAACTAGCTTTTACACTATAGGAAAGCCTAACCGGCGGTATAGCAGCTACCTTTTAAACCTAAATGAAACAACATGGCACATATGATTTACTTCTGAGAACTAAGCATTGTGTGCAGAGATTTTTCAGTTATCTCCTTTACCTCAGTTTTGGTGCTAACATTCCTATGTGTAAACCTAGCCTTTACACTATAGGAAAGCATTACCGGCGGTATAGCAGCTAACTCTTTAAACCTAAATGAAACAACATGGTACATATGGTTTACTTCTGAGAACTAAGCATTGTGTGCAGAGATTTTGCGCCTATCTCTTTTCTTTCAGTTTTTGTGCCAACATTCCTATCTGTAAAACTAGCATTTACACTATAGGAAAGCATAACCGGCGGTATAGCAGCTAACTCTTTAAACCTAAATGAAACAACATGGCACATATGATTTACTTCTGAGAACTAAGCATTGTGTGCAGAGATTTTTCAGTTATCTCCTTTACTTCAGTTTTGGGGCTAACATTCCTATGTGTAAAACTAGCATTTACACTATAGGAAAGCATAACAGGCGGTATAGCAGCTAACTCTTTAAACCTAAATGAAACAACATGGCACATATGATTTACTTCTGAGAACTAAGCATTGTGTGCAGAGATTTTTCAGTTATCTCCTTTACTTCAGTTTTGGGGTTAACATTCCTATGTGTAAAACTAGCATTTACACTATAGGAAAGCATAACTGGCGGTATAGCAGCTAACTCTTTTTTTTTTTTTTTTTTTAAAGATTTATTTATTTATTTTAATTCCCCCCCCCCTCCCCTGGTTGTCTGCTCTCGGTGTCTATTTGCTGCGTCTTGTTTCTTTGTCCGCTTCTGTTGTCCTCAGCGGCAGGGGAAGTGTGGACGGCGCCATTCCTGGGCAGGCTGCTCTTTCTTTTCACGCTGGGCGGCTTTCCTCACGGGCGCACTCCTTGCGTGTGGGGCTCCCCCACGCGGGGGACACCCTTGCGTGGCACGGCACTCCTTGCGCGCATCAGCACTGCGCATGGCCAGCTCCACACGGGTCAAGGAGGCCCGGGGTTTGAACCGCGGACCTCCCATATGGTAGACGGACGCCCTAACCACTGGGCCAAAGTCCGTTTCCCAAGCAGCTAACTCTTTAAACCTAAATGAAACAACATGGCACATATGGTTTACTTCTGAAAACTAAGCATTGTGTGCAGAGATTTTGCGGCTATCTCCTTTCTTTCAGTTTTTGTGCTAACATTCCTATCTGTAAAACTAGCTTTTACACTATAGAAAGCATAACCGGCGGTATAGCAGCTAACTCTTTAAACCTAAATGAAACAACATGGCATATATGATGTACTTCTGAGAACTAAGCATTGTGTGCAGAGATTTTGCGGCTATCTCCTTTCTTTCAGTTTTTGTGCTAACATTCCTATCTGTAAAACTAGCCTTTACACTATAGGAAATCCTAAACGGCGGTATAGCAGCTAACTCTTTAAACCTAAATGAAACAACATGGCACATGTGATTTACTTGTGAGAATTAAGCATTGTGTGCAGAGATTTTTCAGTTATCTCCTTTACTTCAGTTTTGGTGCTTACATTCCTATCTGTAAAACTAGCATTTACAATATAGGAAAGCATAACCGGTGGTATAGCAGCTAACTCTTTAAACCTAAATGAAACAACATGGCACATATGATTTACTTCTGAGAACTAAGCATTGTGTGCAGAGATGTTTCAGTTATGTCCTTTACTTCAGTTTTGGGGCTAACATTCCTATGTGTAAAACTAGCATTTACACTATAGGAAAGCATAACCGGAGGTATAGCAGCTAACTCTTTAAACCTAAATGAAACAACATGGCACATATGGTTTACTTCTGAATACTAAGCATTGTGTGCAGAGATTTTGCGGCTATCTCCTTTCTTTCAGTTTTTGTGCTAACATTCCTATCTGTAAAACTAGCATTTACACTATAGGAAAGCCTAACCAGCGGTATAGCAGCTACCTCTTTAAACCTAAATGAAACAACATGGCACATATGATTTACTTTTGAGAACTAAGCATTGTGTGCAGAGATTTTTCACTTATCTCCTTTACTTCAGTTTTGGGGCTAACATTCCTATGTGTAAGACAAGCATTTACACTATAGGAAAGCATAACCGGCGGTATAGCAGCTAACTCTTTAAACCTAAATGAAACAACATGGCACATATGGTTTACTTCTGAGAACTAAGCATTTTGTGCAGAGATTTTGCGGCTATCTCCTTTCTTTCAGTTTTTGTGCTAACATTCCTATCTGTAAAACTAGCATTTACACTATAGGAAAGCATAACCGGCGGTGTAGCAGCTAACTCTTTAAACCTAAATGAAACAACATGGCACCTATCATTTACTTCTGAGAACTTAGCATTGTGTGCAGAGATTTTGCGGCTATCTCCTTTCTTTCAGTTTTTGTGCTAACATTCCTATCTGTAAAACTAGCTTTTACACTATAGGAAAGCCTAACCGGCGGTATAGCAGCTACCTTTTAAACCTAAATGAAACAACATGGCACATATGATTTACTTCTGAGAACTAAGCATTGTGTGCAGAGATTTTTCAGTTATCTCCTTTACCTCAGTTTTGGTGCTAACATTCCTATGTGTAAACCTAGCCTTTACACTATAGGAAAGCATAAGCGGCGGTATAGCAGCTAACTCTTTAAACCTAAATTAAACAACATGGCACATATGGTTTACTTCTGAGAACTAAGCATTGTGTGCAGAGATTTTGCGCCTATCTCTTTTCTTTCAGTTTTTGTGCTAACATTCCTATCTGTAAAACTAGCATTTACACTATAGGAAAGCATAACCGGCGGTATAGCAGCTAACTCTTTAAACCTAAATGAAACAACATGGCACATATGATTTACTTCTGAGAACTAAGCATTGTGTGCAGAGATTTTTCAGTTATCTCCTTTACTTCAGTTTTGGGGCTAACATTCCTATGTGTAAAACTAGCATTTACACTATAGGAAAGCATAACAGGCGGTATAGCAGCTAACTCTTTAAACCTAAATGAAACAACATGGCACATATGATTTACTTCTGAGAACTAAGCATTGTGTGCAGAGATTTTTCAGTTATCTCCTTTACTTCAGTTTTGGGGTTAACATTCCTATGTGTAAAACTAGCATTTACACTATAGGAAAGCATAACTGGCGGTATAGCAGCTAACACTTTTTTTTTTTTTTTTAAAGATTTATTTATTTATTTTAATTCCCCCCCCCTCCCCTGGTTGTCTGCTCTCGGTGTCTATTTGCTGCGTCTTGTTTCTTTGTCCGCTTCTGTTGTCCTCAGCGGCAGGGGAAGTGTGGGCAGCGCCATTCCTGGGCAGGCTGCTATTTCTTTTCACGCTGGGCGGCTTTCCTCACGGGCGCACTCCTTGCGTGTGGGGCTCCCCCACGCGGGGGACACCCTTGCGTGGCACGGCACTCCTTGCGCGCATCAGCACTGCGCATGGCCAGCTCCACACGGGTCAAGGAGGCCCGGGGTTTGAACCGCGGACCTCCCATATGGTAGACGGACGCCCTAACCACTGGGCCAAAGTCCGTTTCCCAAGCAGCTAACTCTTTAAACCTAAATGAAACAACATGGCATATATGATGTACTTCTGAAAACTAAGCATTGTGTGCAGAGATTTTGCGGCTATCTCCTTTCTTTCAGTTTTTGTGCTAACATTCCTATCTGTAAAACTAGCCTTTACACTATAGGAAATCCTAAACGGTGGTATAGCAGCTAACTCTTTAAACCTAAATGAAACAACATGGCACATATGATTTACTTCTGAGAATTAAGCATTGTGTGCAGAGATTTTTCAGTTATCTCCTTTACTTCAGTTTTGGTGCTAACATTCCTATCTGTAAAACTAGCATTTACACTATAGGAAAGCATAACCGGCGGTATAGCAGCTAACTCTTTAAATGTAAATGAAACAACATGGCACATATGATTTACTTCTGAGAACTAAGCATTGTGTGCAGAGGTTTTGCGGCTATCTCCTTTCTTTCAGTTTTTGTGCTAACATTCCTATCTGTAAAACTAGCATTTACACAATAGGAAAGCCTAACGGGCAGTATAGCAGCTAACTCTTTAAACCTAAATGAAACAACAAGGCACTTATGATTTACTTCTGAGAACTAAGCATTGTGTGCAGAGATTTTTCAGTTATCTCCTTCACTTCAGTTTTGGGGCTAACATTCCTATGTGTAAAACTAGCATTTACACTATATGAAAGCATAACCGGCGGTATAGCAGCTAACTCTTTAAACCGAAATGAAACAACATGGCACATATGATGTACTTCTGAGAACTAAGCATTGTGGGCAGAGATTTTGCGGCTATCTCCTTTCTTTCAGTTTTTGTGCTAACATTCCTATCTGTAAAACTAGCCTTTACACTATAGGAAATCCTAAACGGTGGTATAGCAGCTAACTCTTTAAACCTAAATGAAACAACATGGCACATATGATTTACTTGTGAGAATTAAGCATTGTGTGCAGAGATTTTTCAGTTATCTCCTTTACTTCAGTTTTGGTGTTAACATTCCTATTTGTAAAACTAGCATTTACACTATAGGAAAGCATAACCGGTGGTATAGCAGCTAACTCTTTAAACCTAAATGAAACAACATGGCACATATGATTTACTTCTGAGAACTAAGCATTGTGTGCAGAGATGTTTCAGTTATGTCCTTTACTTCAGTTTTGGGGCTAACATTCCTATGTGTAAAAATAGCATTTACACTATAGGAAAGCATAACCGGCGGTTTAGCATCTAACTCTTTAAACCTAAATGAAACAACATGGCACATATTGTTTACTTCTGAGAACTAAGCATTGTGTGCAGAGATTTTGCGGCTATCTCCTTCCTTTCAGTTTTTGTGCTAACATTCCTATCTGTTAAAATAGCATTTACACTATAGGAAAGCCTAACCGGCGGTATAGCAGCTACCTCTTTAAACCTAAATGAAACAACATGGCACATATGATTTACTTCTGAGAACTAAGCATTGTGTGCAGAGATTTTACAGTTATCTCCTTTACTTCAGTTTTGGTGCTAACATTCCTATCTGTAAAACTAGCATTTACACTATAGGAAAGCATAACCGGCGGTATAGCAGCTAACTCTTTAAAACTAAATGAAACATCATGGCACCTATCATTTACTTCTGAGAACTTAGCATTGTGTGCAGAGATTTTGCGGCTATCTCCTTTCTTTCAGTTTTTGTGCTAACATTCCTATCTGTAAAACTAGCCTTTACTCTATAGGAAATCCGAAACGGCGGTATAGCAGCCAACTCTTTAAACCTAAATGAAAAAACATGGCACATATGATTTACTTCTGAGAATTAAGCATTATGTGCAGAGATTTTTCAGTTATCTCCTTTACTTCAGTTTTCGTGCTAACATTCCTATCTGTAAAACTACCATTTACACTATAGGAAAGCATAACCGGCGGTATAGCAGCTAACTCTTTAAACCTAAATGAAACAACATGGCACATATGGTTTACTTCTGGGAACTAAACATTGTGTGCAGAGATTTTGCGGCTATCTCTTTTCTTTCAGTTTTTGTGCTAACATTCCTATCTGTAAAACTAGCATTTACACTATAGGAAAGCATAACGGGCGGTATAGCAGCTAACTCTTTAAACCTAAATGAAACAACATGGCACATATGATTTACTTCTGAGAACTTAGCATTGTGTGCAGAGATTTTGTGGCTATCTCCTTTACTTCAGTTTTGGGGCTAACATTCATATTTTTATACTTGCATTTACTCTATTGGAAAGCAAAACTGAGGGTATAGCAGCTAACTCTTTAAACCTAAATGAAACAACATGGCACATATGGTTTACTTCTGAAAACTAAGCATTGTGTGCAGAGATTTTGCGGCTATCTCTTTTCTTTCAGTTTTTGTGCTAACATTCCTATCTGTAAAACTAGCATTTACACTATAGGAAAGCATAACGGGCGGTATAGCAGCTAACTCTTTAAACCTAAATGAAACAACATGGCACATATGATTTACTTCTGAGAACTTAGCATTGTGTGCAGAGATTTTGCGGCTATCTCCTTTACTTCAGTTTTGGGGCTAACATTCCTATGTGTAAGACTAGCATTTACACTATAGGAAAGCATATCCGGCGGTATAGCAGCTAACTCTTTAAACCTAAATTAAACAACATTGCACATATGGTTTACTTCTGAGAACTAAGCATTGTGTGCAGAGATTTTGCGGCTATCTCTTTTCTTTCAGTTTTTGTGCTAACATTCCTATCTGAAAAACTAGCATTTAGACTATAGGAAAGCATAACCGGCGGTATAGCAGCTAACTCTTTAAACCTAAATGAAACAACATGGCACATATGATTTACTTCTGAGAACTAAGCATTGTGTGCACAGATTTTTCAGTTATCTCCTTTACTTCAGTTTTGGTGCTAACATTCATATTTTTATACTCGCATTTACTATATAGGAAAGCATAACTGAGTGTATAGCAGCTAACTCTTTAAACCTAAATGAAACAACATGGCACATATGGTTTACTTCTGAAAACTAAGCATTGTGTGCAGAGATTTTGCGGCTATCTCCTTTCTTTCAGTTTTTGTGCTAACATTCCTATCTGTAAAACTAGCATTTACACTATAGGAAAGCATAACCGGCGGTATAGCAGCTAACTCTTTAAACCTAAATGAAACAACATGGCACATATGATTTACTTCTGAGAACTAAGCATTGTGTGCAGAGATTTTTCAGTTATCTCCTTTACTTCAGTTTTGGGGCTAACATTCCTATGTGTAAGACTAGCATTTACACTATAGGAAAGCATAACCGGCGGTATAGCAGCTAACTCTTTAAACCTAAATGAAACAACATGGCACATATGATTTACTTCTGAGAACTAAGCATTGTGTGCAGAGATTTTTCAGTTATCTCCTTTACTTCAGTTTTGGGGTTAACATTCCTATGTGTAAAACTAGCATTTACACTATAGGAAAGCATAACCGGCGGTATAGCAGCTAACTCTTTAAACCTAAATGAAACAACATAGCACATATGGTTTACTTCTGAAAACTAAGCATTGTGTGCAGAGATTTTGTGGCTATCTCCTTTCTTTCAGTTTTTGTGCTAACATTCGTATCTGTAAAACAAGATTTTACACTATAGGAAAGCATAACCGGCGATATAGCAGCTAACTCTTTAAACCTAAATGAAACAACATGGCATATATGATGTACTTCTGAGAACTAAGCATTGTGTGCAGAGATTTTGTGGCTATCTCCTTTCTTTCAGTTTTTGTGCTAACATTCCTATATGTAAAACTAGCCTTTACACTATAGGAAATCCTAAACGGCGGTATAGAAGCTAACTCTTTAAACCTAAATGAAACAACATGGCACATATGATTTACTTCTGAGAATTAAGCATTGTGTGCAGTGATTTTTCAGTTATCTCCTTTACTTCAGTTTTGGTGCTAACATTCCTATCTGTAAACCTAGCCTTTACACTATAGGAAAGCATAACCGGCGGTATAGCAGCTAACTCTTTAAACCTAAATGAAACAACATGGCACATATGATTTACTTCTGAGAACTAAGCATTGTGTGCAGAGATTTTTCAGTTATCTCCTTTACTTCAGTTTTGGGGCTAACATTCCTATGTGTAAAACTAGCATTTACACTATAGGAAAGCATAACAGGCGGTATAGCAGCTAACTCTTTAAACCTAAATGAAACAACATGGCACATATGATTTACTTCTGAGAACTAAGCATTGTGTGTACAGATTTTTCAGTTATCTCCTTTACTTCAGTTTTGGTGCTAACATTCATATTTTTATACTCGCATTTACTATATAGGAAAGCATAACTGAGTGTATAGCAGCTAACTCTTTAAACCTAAATGAAACAACATGGCACATATGGTTTACTTCTGAAAACTAAGCATTGTGTGCAGAGATTTTGCGGCTATCTCCTTTCTTTCAGTTTTTGTGCTAACATTCCTATCTGTAAAACTAGCATTTACACTATAGGAAAGCATAACCGGCGGTATAGCAGCTAACTCTTTAAACCTAAATGAAACAACATGGCACATATGATTTACTTCTGAGAACTAAGCATTGTGTGCAGAGATTTTTCAGTTACCTCCTTTACTTCAGTTTTGGGGTTAACATTCCTATGTGTAAAACTAGCATTTACACTATAGGAAAGCATAACTGGCGGTATAGCAGCTAACTCTTTTTTTTTTTTTTTTTTTTTAAAGATTTATTTATTTATTTTAATTCCCCCCCCCCTCCCCTGGTTGTCTGCTCTCGGTGTCTATTTGCTGCGTCTTGTTTCTTTGTCCGCTTCTGTTGTCCTCAGCGGCAGGGGAAGTGTGGGCGGCGCCATTCCTGGGCAGGCTGCTCTTTCTTTTCACGCTGGGCGGCTTTCCTCACGGGCGCACTCCTTGCGCGTGGGGCTCCCCCACGCGGGGGACACCCTTGCGTGGCACGGCACTCCTTGCGCGCATCAGCACTGCGCATGGCCAGCTCCACACGGGTCAAGGAGGCCCGGGGTTTGAACCGCGGACCTCCCATATGGTAGACGGACGCCCTAACCACTGGGCCAAAGTCCGTTTCCCAAGCAGCTAACTCTTTAAACCTAAATGAAACAACATGGCACATATGGTTTACTTCTGAAAACTAAGCATTGTGTGCAGAGATTTTGCGGCTATCTCCTTTCTTTCAGTTTTTGTGCTAACATTCCTATCTGTAAAACTAGCTTTTACACTATAGAAAGCATAACTGGCGGTATAGCAGCTAACTCTTTAAACCTAAATGAAACAACATGGCATATATGATGTACTTCTGAGAACTAAGCATTGTGTGCAGAGATTTTGCGGCTATCTCCTTTCTTTCAGTTTTTGTGCTAACATTCCTATCTGTAAAACTAGCCTTTACACTATAGGAAATCCTAAACGGTGGTATAGCAGCTAACTCTTTAAACCTAAATGAAACAACATGGCACATATGATTTACTTCTGAGAATTAAGCATTGTGTGCAGAGATTTTTCAGTTATCTCCTTTACTTCAGTTTTGGTGCTAACATTCCTATCTGTAAAACTAGCATTTACACTATAGGAAAGCATAACCGGCGGTATAGCAGCTAACTCTTTAAATGTAAATGAAACAACATGGCACATATGATTTACTTCTGAGAACTAAGCATTGTGTGCAGAGGTTTTGCGGCTATCTCCTTTCTTTCAGTTTTTGTGCTAACATTCCTATCTGTAAAACTAGCATTTACACAATAGGAAAGCCTAACGGGCAGTATAGCAGCTAACTCTTTAAACCTAAATGAAACAACATGGCACTTATGATTTACTTCTGAGAACTAAGCATTGTGTGCAGAGATTTTTCAGTTATCTCCTTCACTTCAGTTTTGGGGCTAACATTCCTATGTGTAAAACTAGCATTTACACTATATGAAAGCATAACCGGCGGTATAGCAGCTAACTCTTTAAACCGAAATGAAACAACATGGCACATATGATGTACTTCTGAGAACTAAGCATTGTGGGCAGAGATTTTGCGGCTATCTCCTTTCTTTCAGTTTTTGTGCTAACATTCCTATCTGTAAAACTAGTCTTTACTCTATAGGAAATCCTAAACGGCGGTATAGCAGCTAACTCTTTAAACCTAAATGAAACAACATGGCACATATGATTTACTTCTGAGAATTAAGCATAATGTGCAGAGATTTTTCAGTTATCTCCTTTACTTCAGTTTTGGTGCTAACATTCCTATCTGTAAAACTAGCATTTACACTATAGGAAAGCATAACCGGCGGTATAGCAGCTAACTCTTTAAACCTAAATGAAACAACATGGCACCTATCTTTTACTTCTGAGAACTTAGCATTGTGTGCAGAGATTTTGCGGCTATCTCCTTTCTTTCAGTTTTTGTGCTAACATTCCTATCTGTAAAACTAGCTTTTACACTATAGGAAAGCCTAACCGGCGGTATAGCAGCTACCTTTTAAACCTAAATGAAACAACATGGCACATATGATTTACTTCTGAGAACTAAGCATTGTGTGCAGAGATTTTTCAGTTATCTCCTTTACCTCAGTTTTGGTGCTAACATTCCTATGTGTAAACCTAGCCTTTACACTATAGGAAAGCATAACCGGCGGTATAGCAGCTAACTCTTTAAACCTAAATGAAACAACATGGCACATATGGTTTACTTCTGAGAACTAAGCATTGTGTGCAGAGATTTTGCGCCTATCTCTTTTCTTTCAGTTTTTGTGCTAACATTCCTATCTGTAAAACTAGCATTTACACTATAGGAAAGCATAACCGGCGGTATAGCAGCTAACTCTTTAAACCTAAATGAAACAACATGGCACATATGATTTACTTCTGAGAACTAAGCATTGTGTGCAGAGATTTTTCAGTTACCTCCTTTACTTCAGTTTTGGGGCTAACATTCCTATGTGTAAAACTATCATTTACACTATAGGGAAGCATAACAGGCGGTATAGCAGCTAACTCTTTAAACCTAAATGAAACAACATGGCACATATGATTTACTTCTGAGAACTAAGCATTGTGTGCAGAGATTTTTCAGTTATCTCCTTTACTTCAGTTTTGGGGTTAACATTCCTATGTGTAAAACTAGCATTTACACTATAGGAAAGCATAACTGGCGGTATAGCAGCTAACTCTTTTTTTTTTTTTTTTTAAAGATTTATTTATTTATTTTAATTCCCCCCCCCTCCCCTGGTTGTCTGCTCTCGGTGTCTATTTGCTGCGTCTTGTTTCTTTGTCCGCTTCTGTTGTCCTCAGCGGCAGGGGAAGTGTGGGCGGCGCCATTCCTGGGCAGGCTGCTCTTTCTTTTCACGCTGGGCAGCTTTCCTCACGGGCGCACTCCTTGCGCGTGGGGCTCCCCCACGCGGGGGACACCCTTGCGTGGCACGGCACTCCTTGCGCGCATCAGCACTGCGCATGGCCAGCTCCACACCGGTCAAGGAGGCCCGGGGTTTGAACCGCGGACCTCCCATATGGTAGACGGACGCCCTAACCACTGGGCCAAAGTCCGTTTCCCAAGCAGCTAACTCTTTAAACCTAAATGAAACAACATGGCACATATGGTTTACTTCTGAAAACTAAGCATTGTGTGCAGAGATTTTTCAGCTATCTCCTTTACTTCAGATTTTGTGCTAACATTCCTATCTGTAAAACTAGCATTTACACTATAGGAAAGCCTAACGGGCAGTATAACAGCTAACTCTTTAAATCTAAATGAAACAACAAGGCACATATGATTTACTTCTGAGAACTAAGCATTGTGTGCAGAGATTATTCAGCTATCTCCTTTCTTTCAGTTTTTGTGCTAACATTCCTATATGTAAAACTAGCATTTACACTATAGGAAAGCATAACCGGCGGTATAGCAGCTAACACTTTAAACCGAAATGAAACAACATGGCACATATGATGTACTTCTGAGAACTAAGCATTGTGGGCAGAGATTTTGCGGCTATCTCCTTTCTTTCAGTTTTTGTGCTAACATTCCTATCTGTAAAACTAGTCTTTACTCTATAGGAAATCCTAAAGGGCGGTATAGCAGCTAACTCTTTAAACCTAAATGAAACAACATTGCACATATGATTTACTTCTGAGAATTAAGCATAATGTGCAGAGATTTTTCAGTTATCTCCTTTACTTCAGTTTTGGTGCTAACATTCCTAACTGTAAAACTAGCATTTACACTATAGGAAAGCATAACCGGCGGTATAGCAGCTAACTCTTTAAACCTAAATGAAACAACATGGCACCTATCATTTACTTCTGAGAACTTAGCATTGTGTGCAGAGATTTTGCGGCTATCTCCTTTCTTTCAGTTTTTGTGCTAACATTCCTATCTGTAAAACTAGCTTTTACACTATAGGAAAGCCTAACCGGCGGTATAGCAGCTACCTCTTTAAACCTAAATGAAACAACATGGCACATATGATTTACTTCTGAGAACTAAGCATTGTGTGCAGAGATTTTTCAGCTATCTCCTTTACTTCAGATTTTGTGCTAACATTCCTATCTGTAAAACTAGCATTTACACTATAGGAAAGCCTAACGGGCAGTATAACAGCTAACTCTTTAAATCTAAATGAAACAACAAGGCACATATGATTTACTTCTGAGAACTAAGCATTGTGTGCAGAGATTATTCAGCTATCTCCTTTACATCAGATTTTGTGCTAACATTCATATATGTAAAACTAGCATTTACACTATAGGAAAGCATAACCGGCGGTATAGGAGCTAACTCTTTAAACCTACATGAAACAACATGGCACCTATCATTTACTTCTGAGAACTAAGCATTGTGTGCAGAGATTTTGCGGCTATCTCCTTTCTTTCAGTTTTTGTGCTAACATTCCTATCTGTAAAAGTAGCATTTACACTATAGGAAATCATAACCGGCAGTATAGCAGCTAACTCTTTAAACCTAAATGAAACAACATGGCACATATGATTTACTTCTGAGAACTAAGCATTGTGTGCAGAGATTTTTCAGCTATCTCCTTTACTTCAGATTTTGTGCTAACATTCATATTTTTATACTCGCATTTACTATATAGGAAACCATAACTGAGGGTATAGCAGCTAACTCTTTAAACCTAAATGAAACAACATGGCACATATGGTTTACTTCTGAAAACTAATCATTGTGTGCAGAGATTTTGCGGCTATCTCCTTTCTTTCAGTTTTTCTGCTAACATTCCTATCTGTAAAACTAGCATTTACACTATAGGAAACCATAACCGGCGGTATAGCAGCTAACTCTTTAAACCTAAATGAAACAACATGGCATATATGATGTACTTCTGAGAACTAAGCATTGTGTGCAGAGATTTTGCGGCTATCAACTTTCTTTCAGTTTTTGTGCTAACATTCCTATCTGTAAAACAAGCCTTTACACTCTAGGAAAACCTAAACGGCGGTATAGCAGCTAACTCTTTAAACCTAAATGAAACAAGATGGCACATATGATTTACTTCTGAGAACTAAGCATTGTGTGCAGAGATTTTTCAGTTATCTCCTTTACTTCAGTTTTGGGGCTAACATTCCTATGTGTAAAACTAGCATTTACACTATAGGAAAGCATAACCGGAGGTATAGCAGCTAACTCTTTAAACCTAAATGAAACAACATGGCACATATGGTTTACTTCTGAATACTAAGCATTGTGTGCAGAGATTTTGCGGCTATCTCCTTTCTTTCAGTTTTTGTGCTAACATTCCTGTCTGTAAAACTAGCATTTACACTATAGGAAAGCATAACCGGCAGTATAGCAGCTAACTCTTTAAACCTAAATGAAACAACATGGCACATATGATGTACTTCTGAGAACTAAGCATTGTGTGCAGAGACTTTGCGGCTATCTCCTTTTTTCAGTTTTTGTGGTAACTTTCCTATGTGTAAAACTAGCGTTTACACTATAGGAAAGCCTAACGGGAGTATAGCAGCTAACTCTTTAAAGCTAAATGAAACAACATTGCACATATGATTTAGTTCTGAGAACTAAGCATTGTGTGTAGAGATTTTTCAGCTATCTCCTTTACTTCAGATTTTGTTCTAACATTCATATCTTTATACTCGCATTTACTATATACGAAAGCATAACTGAGTGTATAGCAGCTAATTCTTGAAACTTGAATGAAACAACATGGCACATATGATTTACTTCTGAGAACTAAGCATTGTGTGCAGAGATTTTGCGGCTATCTCCTTTCTTTCAGTTTTTGTGCTAACATTCCTATCTGTAAAAGTAGCTTTTACACTATAGGAAAGCCTAACCGGCGGTATAGCAGCTACCTCTTTAAACTTAAATGAAACAACGTGGCACATATGATTTACTTCTGGGAACTAAGCATTGTTTGCAGAGATTTTTCAGTTATCTCCTTTACTTCAGTTTTGGTGCTAACATTCCTATCTGTAAAACTAGCATTTACACTATAGGAAAGCATAACCGGCGGTATAGCAGCTAACTCTTTAAACCTAAATGAAACAACATGGCACCTATCATTTACTTCTGAGAACTTAGCATTGTGTGCAGAGATTTTGCGGCTATCTCCTTTCTTTCAGTTTTTGTGCTAACATTCCTATCTGTAAAACTAGCTTTTACACTATAGGAAAGCCTAACCGGCGGTATAGCAGCTACCTCTTTAAACCTAAATGAAACAACATGGCACATATGATTTACTTCTGAGAACTAAGCATTGTGTGCAGAGAATTTTCATTTATCTCCTTTACTTCAGTTTTGGGGCTAACATTCCTATGTGTAAAACTAGCCTTTACACTATAGGAAAGTATAACCGGCGGTATAGCAGCTAACTCTTTAAACCTAAATGAAACAACATGGCACATATGGTTTTGCTTCTGAGAACTAAGCATTGTGTGCAGAGGTTTTGCGGCTATCTCCTTTCTTTCACTTATTGTGCTAACATTCCTATCTGTAAAACTAGCATTTACACTATAGGAAAGCATAACCGGCGGTATAGCAGCTAACTCTTTAAACCTAAATGAAACAACATGGCACATATGATTTACTTCTGAGAACTAAGCATTGTGTGCAGAGATTTTTCAGTTATCTCCTTTACTTCAGTTTTGGGGCTAACATTCCTTTGTGTAAAACTAGCATTTACACTATAGGAAAGCATAACCGGCGGTATAGCAGCTAACTCTTTACAACGAAATGAAACAACATGGCATATATGACGTACTTCTGAGAACTAAGCATTGTGTGCAGAGATTTTGCGGCTATCTCCTTTCTTTCAGTTTTTGTGCTAACATTCCTATCTGTAAAACTACCCTTTACTCTATAGGAAACCCTAAACGGCGGTATAGCAGCTAACTCTTTAAACCTAAATGAAACAACATGGCACATATGATTTACTTCTGAGAACAAAGCATTGTGTGCAGAGATTTTTCAGCTATCTCCTTTACTTCAGATTTTGTGCTAACATTCATATATTTTTATACTCGCATTTACTATATAGGAAAGCATAACTGAGGGTATAGCAGCTAACTCTTTAAACCTAAATGAAACAACATGGCACATATGGTTTACTTCTGAAAACTAAGCATTGTGTGCAGAGATTTTGTGGCTATCTCCTTTCTTTCAGTTTTTGTGCTAACATTCCTATCTGTAAAACTAGCCTTTACACTATAGGAGAGCTTAACCGGCGATATAGCAGCTATCTCTTTAAACCTAAATGAAACAACATGGCATATATGATGTACTTCTGAGAACTAAGCATTGTGTGCAGAGATTTTGCGGCTATCTCCTTTCTTTCAGTTTTTGTGCTAACATTCCTATCTGTAAAACTAGCCGTTACACTATAGGAAATCCTGAACGGCGGTATAGCAGCTAACTCTTTAAACCTAAATGAAACAACATGGCACATATGATTTACTTCTGAGAACTAAGCATTGTGTGCAGAGATTTTTCAGTTATCCCCTTTACTTCAGGTTTGGGGCTAACATTCCTATGTGTAAAACTAGCATTTACACTATAGGAAAGCATAACCGGCGGTATAGCAGCTAACTCTTTAAACCTAAATGAGACAACATGGCATATATGATGTACTTCTGAGAACTAAGCATTGTGTGCAGAGATTTTGTGGCTATCTCCTTTCTTTCAGTTTTTGTGCTAACATTCCTATCTGTAAAACTAGCCTTTACTCTGTAGGAAATCCTAAACGGCGGTATAGCAGCTAACTCTTTAAACCTAAATGAAACAACATGGCACATATGATTTACTTCTGAGAATTAAGCATTATGTGCAGAGATTTTTCACTTATCTCCTTTACTTCAGTTTTGGTGCTAACATTCCTATCTGTAAAACTAGCATTTATACTATAGGAAAGCATAACCGGCAGTATAGCAGCTAACTCTTTAAACCTAAATGAAACAACATGGCACCTATCATTTACTTCTGAGAACTTAGCATTGTGTGCAGAGATTTTGCGGCTATCTCCTTTCTTTCAGTTTTTGTGCTAACATTCCTATCTGTAAAACTAGCTTTTACACAATAGGAAAGCCTAAATGGCGGTATAGCAGCTACCTCTTTAAACCTAAATGAAACAACATGGCACTTATGATTTACTTCTGAGAACTAAGCATTGTGTGCAGAGATTATTCAGCTATCTCCTTTACTTCAGATTTTGTGCTAACCTTCATATCTGTAAAACTAGCATTTACACTATAGGAAAGCATAACCGGCGGTATAGCAGCTAACTCTTTAAACCTACATGAAACAACATGGCACCTATCATTTACTTCTGAGAACAAAGCATTGTGTGCAGAGATTTTGCAGCTATCTCCTTTCTTTCAGTTTTTGTGCTAACATTCCTATCTGTAAAACTAGCATTTACACTATAGGAAAGCATAACCGGCGGTATAGCAGCTAACTCTTTAAACCTAAATGAAACAACATGGCACAAATGATTTACTTCTGAGAACTAAGCATTGTCTGCAGAGATTTTGCAGCTATCTCCTTTACTTCAGTTTTTGTGCTAACATTCCTATCTATAAAACTACCATTTACACTGTAGGAAAGCATAACGGGCGGAATAGCAGCTAACTCTTTAAACCTAAATGAAACGACATGGCACATATGATTTACTTCTGAGAACTAAGCATTGTGTGCAGAGATTTTGCACCTATCTCCTTTACTTCAGTTTTTGTGCTAACATTCCAATCTGTAAAACAACCATTTACACTATAGGAAAGCATAACCGGCGGTATAGCAGCTACCTCTTTAAACATAAATGAAACAACATGGTACATATGATTGACTTCTGAGAACTAAGCATTGTGTTCAGAGATTTTGCCGCTATCTCCTTTACTTCAGTTTTTGTGCTAACATTCCTATCTGTAAAACTAGCATTTACACTATAGGAAAGCATAACCGGCGGTATAGCAGCTAACTCTTTAAACCTAAATGAAACAACATGGCACATATGATTTCATTCTGAGAACTAAGCATTGGTTGCAGAGATTTTGCGGGTAATTCCTTTACTTCAGTTTTTGTGCTAACATTTCTATCTGTAAAATTACCATTTACACTATAGGAAAGCATAACGGGTGGTATAGCAGCTAACTCTTTAAACCTAAATGAAACAACGTGGCACATGTGATTTTCTCCTGAGAACTAAGCTTTGTGTGCACACATTTTGCAGCTATCTCCTTTACTTCAGTTTTTGTGCTAACATTCCTATCTGTAAAACTAGCATTTACACAATAGGAATGCATAACCGGCGGTATAGCAGCTAACTCTTCAAACCTAAATGAAACAACATGGCACATATGATTTACTTGTGAGAACTAAGCTTTTTGTGCACAGTATTTGCAGCTATCTCCTTTACTTCAGTTTTTGTGCTAAAATTCCTATCTGTAAATCTAGCTTTTACACAATAGGAAAGCATAACCGGCGGTATAGCAGCTAAGTCTTTAAACCTAAATGAAACAACATGGCACATATGATTTACTTCTGAGAACTAAGCATTGTGTGCAGAGATTTTGCGGGTAATTCCTTCCTTTCAGTTTTTGTGCTAACATTCCTATCTGTAAAACAAGCATTTACACTACAGGAAAGCACAACCGGCGGTATAGCAGCTAACTCCTTAAACCTAAATGAAAGAACATGGCACATATGATTGACTTCTGAGAACTAAGCATGGTGTGCAGAGATTTTGCAGCTATCTCCTTTCTTTAAGTTTTTGTGCTAATATTCCTATCTGTAAAACTCCAATTTAAACTATAGGAAAGCATAACCGGCGGTATAGCAGCTAACTGTTTAAACCTAAATGAAACAACATGGCACCTATGATTGACTTCTGAGAACTAAGCATTGTGTGCAGAGATTTTCCGTCTATCTCCTTTACTTCAGTTTTTATGCTAACATTCCTATCTGTAAAGCTCCCTTTTACACTATAGGAAAGCATAACCGGCGGTATAGCAGCTAACTCTTTAAACCTAATTGAAACAACATGGCACATATGATTGACTTCTGAGAACTAAGCATTGTGTGCAGAGATATTGCCCCTATCTCCTTTACTTAAGTTTTTGTGCTAACATTCCTATCTGTAAAACTAGCATTTACACTATAGTAAAGCGTAACCGGCGGTATAGCAGCTAACTCTTTATACCTAAATGAAACAACATGGCACATATGATTGACTTCTGAGAGCTAAGCATTTTGTGCAGAGATTTTGCAGCTATCTCCTTTCTTTCAGTTTTTGTGCGAACATTCCTATTTGTAAAATGAGCTTTTACACAATAGGAAAGCATACCCGGCGTTTAAGCAGCTAACTCTTTAAACCTAAATGAAACAACATGGCACCTATGATTTACTTCTGAGAACTAAGCATTGTGTGCTGAGATTTTGCGGGTAACTCCTTTCTTTCAGTTTTTGTGCAAACATTCCTATCTGTAAAACTACCATTTACAGTATAGGAAAGCATAACCGGCGGTATAGCAGCTAACTCTTTAAACCTAAATGCAACAACATGGCACATGTGATTTTCTCCTGAGAACTAAGCTTTGTGTGCAGACATTTTGCAGCTATCTCCTCTACTTCAGTTTTTGTGCTAACATTCCTATGTGTAAAACTACCATTTTCACTATAGGAAAGCATAACCGGCGGTATAGCAGCTAACTCTTTAAACCTAAATGTTACAACGTTGCACATATGATTGACTTCTGAGAACTAAGCATTGTGTGCAGAGATTTTGCAGCTATCTCCTTTCTTTCAGTTTTTGTGCTAACATTCCTATCTTTAAAACTAGCATTTACACAATAGGAAAGCAAACCGGCCGTATAGCAGCTAACTCTTCAAACCTAAATGAAACAACATGGCACATATGATTTACTTCTGAGAACTAAGCTTTTTGTGCAGAGTATTTGCAGCTATCTCCTTTACTTCAGTTTTTGTGCTAACATTCCTATCTGTAAATCTAGCTTTTACACAATAGGAAAGCATAACCGGCAGTATAGCAGCTAAGTCTTTAAACCTAAATGAAACAACATGGCACATATGATGTCCTTCTGAGACCTAAGCATTGTGTGCAAAGATTTTGCGGGTAACTCCTTCCTTTCAGTTTTTGTGCTAACATTCCTATCTGTAAAACTAGCGTTTACACTATAGGAAAGCATAACCGGCGGTATAGCAGCTAACTCCTTAAACCTAAATGAAAGAACATGGCACATATGATTGACTTCTGAGAACTAAGCATTGTGTGCAGAGATTTTGCAGCTATCTCCTTTCTTTAAGTTTTTGTGCTAATATTCCTATCTGTAAAACTCCAATTTAAACTATAGGAAAGCATAACCGGCGGTATAGCAGCTAACTGTTTAAACCTAAATGAAAAAACATGGCACCTATGATTTACTTATGAGAACTAAGCATTGTGTGCAGAGATTTTCCGTCTATCTCCTTTACTTCAGTGTTTGTGCTAACATTCCTATCTGTAAAACTACCTTTTAAACTATAGGAAAGCATAACCGGCGGTATAGCAGCTAACTCTTTAAACCTAAATGAAACAACGTTGCACATATGATTGACTTCAGAGAACTAAGCATTGTGTGCAGAGATTTTGCGCGTAACTCCTTTCTTCCAGTTTTTGTGCAAACATTCCTATCTGTAAAACTACCATTTACACTATAGGAAAGCATAACCGGCGGTATAGCAGCTAACTCTTTAAACCTAAATGAAACAACGTGGCACATGTGATTTTCTCCTGAGAACTAAGCTTTGTGTGCACACATTTTGCAGCTATCTCCTTTACTTCAGTTTTTGTGCTAACATTCCTATCTGTAAAACTACCATTTACACTATAGGAAAGCATAACCGGAGGTATAGAAGCTAACTCTTTAAACCTAAATGAAACAACATGGCACATATGATTTACTTCTGAGAACTAATCATTGTGTGCAGAGATTTTGCATCTAGCTCCTTTAGTTCAGTTTTTGTGCTAACATTCCTATCTGTAAAACTACCATTTACACTATAGGAAAGCATAACTGGCGGTATAGCTGCTAACTCTTTAAACCTAAATGAAACAACATGGCACATATGATTGACTTCTGAGAACTAAGCATTGTGTGCAGAGATTTTGCCGCTATCTCCTTTACTTCAGTTTTTGTGCTAATATTCCTATCTGTAAAACTACCATTTACACTATAGGAAAGCATAACCGGCGGTATAGCAGCTAACTCTTCAAACCTAAATGAAACACCATGGCACATATGATTTACTTCTGAGAACTAAGCTTTTTGTGCAGAGTATTTGAAGCAATCTCCTTTACTTCAGTTTTTGTGCTAACATTCCTATCTGTAAAACTATCTTTTACACAATAGGAAAGCATAACCGGCAGTATAGCAGCTAAGTCTTTAAACCTAAATGAAACAACATGGCACATATGATTTCATTCTGAGAACTAAGCATTTTGTGCAGAGATTTTGCTAGTAACTCCTTTCTTTCAGTTTTTGTGCTAACATTCCTATCTGTAAAACTTGCATTTACACTATAGGAAAGCATAACTGGTGGTATACCAGCTAACTCTTTAAACCTAAATGAAACAACATGGCACATATGATTGACTTCTGAGAACTAAGCATTGTGTGCAGAGATTTTGCCGCTATCTCCTTTACTTCAGTTTTTGTGCTAACATTCCTGTCTGTAAAACTACCATTTACACTATAGAAAAGCATAACCGGTGGTATAGCAGCTAACTCTTTAAACCTAAATGAAAGAACATGGCACATATGGTTTACTTCTGAAAACTAACCATTGTGTGCAGAGATTTTGCAGGTATCTCCTTTACTTCAGTTTTTGTACTAACATTCCTTTCTGTAAAACTACCATTTACACTATAGGAAAGCATAACCGGCGGTATAGCAGCTAACTCTTTAAACCTAAATGAAACAACATGGCACATATGATTGACTTTTGAGAATTAAGCATTGTGTGCCGAGATTTTGCAGCTATCTCCTTTCTCTCAGTTTTTGTGCTAATATTCCTATGTCTAAAACTAGCATTTACACAATAGGAAAGCATAACCGGCGGTATAGCAGCTAACTCTTCAAACCTAAATGAAACAACATGGCACTTATGATTTACTTCTGAGAACTAAGCATTGTGTGCAGAGATTATTCAGCTATCTCCTTTGCTTCAGATTTTGTGCTAACATTCATATCTGTAAAACTAGCATTTACACTATAGGAAAGCATAACCGGGGGTATAGCAGCTAACTCTTTAAACCTACATGAAACAACATTGCACATATGATTTATTTCTGAGAACTAAGCATTGTGTGCAGAGATTTTTCAGTTATCTCCTTTACTTCAGTTTTGGGGCTAACATTCCTATGTGTAAAACTAGCATTTACACTATAGGAAAGCATAACCGGTGGTATAGCAGCTAACTCTTTAAACCTAAATGAAACAACATGGCACATATGATTTACTTCTGAGAACTAAGCATTGTGTGCAGAGATTTTTCAGTTATCTCCTTTACTTCAGTTTTGGGGCTAACATTCCTATGTGTAAAACTAGCATTTACACTATAGGAAAGCATAACCGGCGGTATAGCAGCTAACTCTTTAAACCTAAATGAAACAACATGGCATATATGATGTACTTCTGAGACCTAAGCATTGTGTGCAGAGATTTTGTGGCTATCTCCTTTCTTTCAGTTTTTGTGCTAACATTCCTATCTGTAAAACTAGCCTTTATTCTGTAGGAAATCCTAAACGGCGGTATAGCACCTAACTCTTTAGACCTAAATGAAACAACATGGCACATATGATTTACTTCTGAGAATTAAGCATTATGTGCAGAGATTTTTCACTTATCTCCTTTACTTCAGTTTTGGTGCTAACATTCCTATCTCTAAAACAAGCATTTACACTATAGGAAAGCATAACCGGCAGTATAGCAGCTAACTCTTTAAACCTAAATGAAACAACATGGCACCTATCATTTACTTCTGAGAACTTAGCATTGTGTGCAGAGATTTTGCGGCTATCTCCTTTCTTTCAGTTTTTGTGCTAACATTCCTATCGGTAAAACTAGCTTTTACACAATAGGAAAGCCTAAACGGCGGTATAGCAGCTACCTCTTTAAACCCAAATGAAACAACATGGCACATATGATTTACTTCTGAGAACTAAGCATTGTGTGCAGAGATTTTTCAGTTATCTCCTTTACTTCAGTTTTGGGGCTAACATTCCTATGTGTAAAACTAGCCTTTACACTATAGGAAAGCATAACCGGGGGTATAGCAGCTAACTCTTTAAACCTAAATGAAACAACATGGCACATATGATTTACTTCTGAGAACTAAGCATTGTGTGCAGAGGTTTTGCGGCTATCTCCTTTCTTTCAGTTTTTGTGCTAACATTCCTATCTGTAAAACTAGCATTTACAATATAGGAAAGGCTAACGGGCAGTATAGCAGGTAACTCTTTAAACCTAAATGAAACAACATGGCACATATGATTTACTTCTGAGAACTAAGCATTGTGTGCAGAGATTTTTCAGTTATCTCCTTTACTTCAGTTTTGGGGCTAACATTCCTATGTGTAAAACAAGCATTTACACTATAGGAAAGCATAACCGGCGGTATAGCAGCTAACTCTTTAAACCTAAATGAAACAACATGACACATATGATGTACTTCTGAGAACTAAGCATTGTGTGCAGAGATTTTTCAGTTATCTCCTTTACTTCAGTTTTGGGGCTAACATTCCTATGTGTAAAACTAGCATTTACAGTATAGGAAAGCATAACCGGCGGTAGCGCAGCTAACTCTTTAAACCGAAATGAAACAACATGGCATATATGACGTACTTCTGAGAACTAAGCATTGTGTTCAGAGATTTTGCGGCTATCTCCTTTCTTTCAGTTTTTGTGCTAACATTCCTATCTGTAAAACTAGCCTTTACTCTATAGGAAATTCTAAACGGGGGTATAGCAGCTAACTCTTTAAACCTAAATGAAACAACATGGCACCTATCATTTACTTCTGAGAACTTAGCATTGTGTGCAGAGATTTTGCGGCTATCTCCTTTCTTTCAGTTTTTGTGCTAACATTCCTAACTGTAAAACTAGCTTTTACACAATAGGAAAGCCTAACCGGCGGTATAGCAGCTACCTCTTTAAACCTAAATGAAACAACATGGCACATATGATTTACTTCTGAGAACTAAGCATTGTGTGCAGAGATTTTTCAGTTATCTCCTTTACTTCAGTTTTGGGGCTAACATTCCTATCTGTAAAACTAGCATTTACACTATAGGAAAGCATAACCGGCGGTATAGCAGCTAACTCTCTAAACCTAAATGAAACAACATGGCACCAATCATTTACTTCTGAGAACTTAGCATTGTGTGCAGAGATTTTGTGGCTATCTCCTTTCTTTCAGTTCTTGTGCTGACATTCCTATTTGTAAAACTAGCATTTACACTATAGGAAAGCATAACCGGCGGTATAGCAGCTAACTCTTTAAACATAAATGAAACAACATGGCACATATGATTTACTTCTGAGAACTAAGCATTGTGTGCAGAGATTTTTCAGCTATCTCCTTTACTTCAGATTTTGTGCTAACATTCATATTTTTATACTCGCATTTACTATATAGGAAAGCATAACTGAGGGTATAGCAGCTAACTCTTTAAACCTAAATGAAACAACATGGCACATATGGTTTACTTCTGAAAACCAAGCATTGTGTGCAGAGATTTTGCGGCTATCTCCTTTCTTTCAGTTTTTGTGCTAACATTCCTATCTGTAAAACTAGCCTTTACTCTATAGGAAATCCTAAACGGCGGTATAGTAGCTAACTCTTTAAACCTAAATGAAACAACATGGCACATATGATTTACTTCTGAGAATTAAGCATTATGTGCAGAGTTTTTTCAGTTATCTCCTTTACTTCAGTTTTGGTGCTAACATTCCTATCTGTAAAACTAGCATTTACACTATAGGACAGTATAACCGGTGGTATACCAGCTAACTCTTTAAACCTAAATGAAACAACATGGCACCTATCATTTACTTCTGAGAACTTAGCATTGTGTGCAGAGATTTTGCGGCTATCTCCTTTCTTTCAGTTTTTGTGCTAACATTCCTATCTGTAAAACTTGCTTTTACACAATAGGAAAGCCTAACCGGCGGTATAGCAGCTAGCTCTTTAAACCTAAATGAAACAACATGGCACATATGATTTACTTCTGAGAACTAAGCATTGTGTGCAGAGATTTTTCAGTTATCTCCTTTACTTCAGTTTTGAGGCTAACATTCCTATGTGTAAAACTAGCCTTTACGCTATAGGAAAGCATAACCGGCGGTATAGCAGCTAACTCTTTAAACCTAAAAGAAACAACATGGCACATATGGTTTACTTCTGAGAACTAAGCATTATGTGCAGAGATTTTGTGGCTATCTCCTTTCTTTCAGTTCTTGTGCTGACATTCCTATTTGTAAAACTAGCATTTACACTATAGGAAAGCATAACCGGCAGTATAGCAGCTAACTCTTTAAACATAAATGAAACAACATGGCACATATGATTTACTTCTGAGAACTAAGCATTGTGTGCAGAGATTTTTCAGTTATCTCCTTTACTTCAGTTTTGGGGCTAACATTCCTATGTGTAAAACTAGCATTTACACTATAGGAAAGCATAACCGGCGGTATAGCAGCTAACTCTTTGAACCTAAATGAAACAACATGGCATATATGATGTACTTCTGAGAACTAAGCATTGTGTGCAGAGATTTTGCGGCTATCTCCTTTCTTTCACTTTTTGTGCTAACATTCCTATCTGTAAAACTAGCCTTTACTCTGTAGGAAATCCTAAACGGCGGTATAGCAGCTAACTCTTTAAACCTAAATGAAACAACATGGCACATATGATTTACTTCTGAGAATTAAGCATTATGTGCAGAGATTTTTCACTTATCTCCTTTACTTCAGTTTTGGTGCTAACATTCCTATCTGTAAAACTAGCATTTACACTATAGGAATGCATAACCGGCAGTATAGCAGCTAACTTTTTAAACCTAAATGAAACAACATGTCACCTATCATTTACTTCTGAGAACTTAGCATTGTGTGCAGAGATTTTGCGGCTATCTCCTTTCTTTCAGTTTTTGTGCTAACATTCCTATCTGTAAAACTAGCTTTTACACAATAGGAAAGCCTAACCGGCGGTATAGCAGCTACCTCTTTAAACCTAAATGAAACAACATGGCACATATGATTTACTTCTGAGAACTAAGCATTGTGTGCAGAGGTTTTGCGGCTATCTCCTTTCTTTCAGTTTTTGTGCTAACATTCCTATCTGTAAAACTAGCATTTACACTATAGGAAAGCATAACCGGCGGTATAGCAGCTAACTCTTTAAACATAAATGAAACAACAAGGCACATATGATTTACTTCTGAGAACTAAGCATTGTGTGCAGAGATTTTTCAGCTATCTCCTTTACTTCAGATTTTGTGCTAACATTCATATTTTTATACTCGCATTTACTATATAGGAAAGCATAACTGAGGGTATATCAGCTAACTCTTTAAACCTAAATGAAACAACATGGCACATATGATTTACTTCTGAGAACTAAGCATTGTGTGCAGAGCTTTTTCAGTTATCTCCTTTACTTCAGTTTTGGGGCTAACATTCCTATGTGTAAAACTAGCATTTACACTATAGGAAAGCATAACCGGCGGTATAGCAGCTAACTCTTTAAACCTAAATGAAACAACATGGCACATATGATTTACTTCTGAGAACTAAGCATTGTGTGCAGAGATTTTTCAGCTATCTCCTTTACTTCAGATTTTGTGCTAACATTCATATTTTTATACTCGCATTTACTATATAGGAAAGCATAACTCAGGGTATAGCAGCTAACTCTTTAAACCTAAATGAAACAACATGGCACATATGGTTTACTTCTGAAAACTAAGCATTGTGTGCAGAGATTTTGCGGCTATCTCCTTTTTTTCAGTTTTTGTGCTAACATTCCTATCTGTAAAACTAGCATTTACACTATAGGAAAGCATAACCGGCGGTATAGCAGCTAACTCTTTAAATCTAAATGAAACAACATGGCATATATGATGTACTTCTGAGAACTAAGCATTGTTTGCAGAGATTTTGCGGCTATCTCCTTTCTTTCAGTTTTTGTGCTAACATTCCTATCTGTAAAACTAGCTTTTACACTATAGGAAAGCATAACCGGCGGTATAGCAGCTAACTCTTTAAACCTAAATGAAACAACATGGCATATATGATGTACTTCTGAGAACTAAGCATTCTGTGCAGAGATTTTGCGGCTATCTCCTTTCTTTCAGTTTTTGTGCTAACATTCCTATCTGTAAAACTAGCCTTTACACTATAGGAAATCCTAAACGGCGGTATAGCAGCTAACTCTTTAAACCTAAATGAAACAACATGGCACATATGATTTACTTCTGAGAATTAAGCATTGTGTGCAGAGATTTTTCAGTTATCTCCTTTACTTCAGTTTTGGTGCTAACATTCCTATGTGTAAGACTAGCATTTACACTATAGGAAAGCATAACCGGCGGTATAGCAGCTAACTCTTTAAATGTAAATGAAACAACATGGCACATATGATTTACTTCTGAGAACTAAGCATTGTGTGCAGAGGTTTTGCGGCTATCTCCTTTCTTTCAGTTTTTGTGCTAACATTCCTATCTGTAAAACTAGCATTTACACAATAGGAAAGCCTAACGGGCAGTATAGCAGCTAACTCTTTAAACCTAAATGAAACAACATGGCACTTATGATTTACTTCTGAGAACTAAGCATTGTGTGCAGAGATTTTTCAGTTATCTCCTTTACTTCAGTTTTGGGGCTAACATTCCTATGTGTAAAACTAGCATTTACACTATAGGAAAGCATAAACGGCGGTATAGCAGCTAACTCTTTAAACCGAAATGAAACAACATGGCATATATGATGTACTTCTGAGAACTAAGCATTGTGTGCCAAGATTTTGCAGCTATCTCCTTTCTTTCAGTTTATGTGCTAACATTCCTATCTGTAAAACTAGCCTTTACTCTATAGGAAACCATAACCGGCGGTATAGCAGCTAACTCTTTAAACCTAAATGAAACAACATGGCACATATGATTTACTTCTGAGAACTAAGCATTGTGTGCAGAGCTTTTTCAGTTATCTCCTTTACTTCAGTTTTGGTGCTAACATTCATATTTTTATACTCGCATTTACTATATAGGAAAGCATAACTGAGGGTATAGCAGCTAACTCTTTAAACCTAAATGAAACAACTAGGCATATATGATGTACTTCTGAGAACTAAGCATTGTGTGCAGAGATTTTGCGCCTATCTCCTTTCTTTCAGTTTTTCTGCTAACATTCCTATCTGTAAAACTAGCCTTTACTCTATAGGAAATCCTAAACGGCGGTATAGCAGCTAACTCTTTAAACCTAAATGAAACAACATGGCCCATATGATTTACTTCTGAGAACTAAGCATTGTGTGGAGAGGTTTTGCAGCTATCTCCTTTCTTTCAGTTTTTGTGCTAACATTCCTATCTGTAAAACTAGCATTTACACAATGGTAAAGCCTAACGGGCATTATAGCAGCTAACTCTTTAAACCTAAATGAAACAACATGGCACTTATGATTTACTTCTGAGAACTAAGCACTGTGTGCAGAGATTATTCAGCTATCTCCTTTACTTCAGATTTTGTGCTAACATTCATATCTGTAAAACTATCATTTAAACTATAGGAAAGCATAACCGGCGGTATAGCAGCTAACTCTTTAAACCTAAATGAAACAACATGGCACATATGATTTACTTCTGAGAACTAAGCATTGTGTGCAGAGATTTTTCTGTTATCTCCTTTACTTCAGTTTTGGGGCTAACATTCCTATGTGTAAAACTAGCATTTACACTAAAGGAAAGCATAACCGGCGGTATAGCAGCTAACTCTTTAAACCTAAATGAAACAACATGGCACATATGATTTACTTCTGAGAACTAAGCATTGTGTGCAGAGCTTTTTCAGTTATCTCCTTTACTTCAGTTTTGGTGCTAACATTCATATTTTTATACTCGCATTTACTATATAGGAAAGCATAACTGAGGGTATAGCAGCTAACTCTTTAAACCTAAATGAAACAACATGGCATATATGATGTACTTCTGAGAACTAAGCATTGTGTGCAGAGATTTTGCGGCTATCTCCTTTCTTTCAGTTTTTGTGCTAACGTTCCTATCTGTAAAACTAGCCTTTACTCTGTAGGAAATCCTAAACGGCGGTATAGCAGCTAACTCTTTAAACCTAAATGAAACAACATGGCACATATGATTTACTTCTGAGAATTAAGCATTATGTGCAGAGATTTTTCACTTATCTCCTTTACTTCAGTTTTGGTGCTAACATTCCTATCTGTAAAACTAGCATTTACACTATAGGAAAGCATAACCGGCGGTATAGCAGCTAAGTCTTTAAACCTAAATGAAACAACATGGCACATATGATTTACTTCTGAGAACTAAGCATTGTGTGCAGAGATTTTTCAGTTATCTCCTTTACTTCAGTTTTGGGGCTAACATTGCTATGTGTAAAACTAGCATTTACACTATAGGAAAGCATAACCGGCGGTATAGCAGCTAACTCTTTAAACCGAAATGAAACAACATGGCATATATGACGTAATTCTGAGAACTAAGCATTGTGTGCAGAGATTTTGCGGCTATATCCTTTCTTTCAGTTTTTGTGCTAACATTCCTATCTGTAAAATTAGCCTTTACTCTATAGGAAATCCTAAACGGCGGTATAGCAGCTAACTCTTTAAACCTAAATGAAACAACATGGCACATATGATTTACTTGTGAGAATTAAGCATTATGTGCAGAGATTTTTCAGTTATCTCCTTTACTTCAGTTTTGGTGCTAACATTCCTATCTGTAAAACTAGCATTTACACTATAGGAAAGCATAACTGAGGGTACAGCAGCTAACTCTTTAAACCTAAATGAAACAACATGGCACCTATCATTTACTTCTGAGAACTTAGCATTGTGTGCAGAGATTTTGCGGCTATCTCCTTTCTTTCAGTTTTTGTGCTAACATTCCTATCTGTAAAACTAGCTTTTACACAATAGGAAAGCCTAACCGGCGGTATAGCAGCTAACTCGTTAAAACTAAATGAAACAACATGGCACATATGATTTACTTCTGAGAACTAAGCATTGTGTGCAGAGGTTTTTCAGTTATCTCCTTTACTTCAGTTTTAGGGCTAACATTCCTATGTGTAAAACTAGCATTTACACTATAGGAAAGCATAACCGGCAGTATAGCAGCTAACTCTTTAAACCTAAAAGAAACAACATGGCACATATGGTTTACTTCTGAGAACTAAGCATTATGTGCAGAGATTTTGTGGCTATCTCCTTTCTTTCAGTTCTTGTGCTGACATTCCTATCTGTAAAACTAGCTTTTACACTATAGGAAAGCATAACCGGCGGTATAGCAGCTAACTCTTTAAACATAAATGAAACAACATGGCACATATGATTTACTTCTGAGAACTAAGCATTGTGTGCAGAGATTTTCCAGCTATCTCCTTTACTTCAGATTTTGTGCTAACATTCATATTTTTATACTCGCTTTTACTATATAGGAAAGCATAACTGAGGGTATAGCAGCTAACTCTTTAAACCTAAATGAAACAACATGGCACATATGGTTTACTTCTGAAAACTAAGCATTGTGTGCAGAGATTTTGCGGCTATCTCCATTCTTTCAGTTTTTGTGCTAACATTCCTATCTGTAAAACTAGCATTTACACAATAGGAAAGCCTGACGGGCAGTATAGCAGCTAACTCTTTAAACCTAAATGAAACAACATGGCACTTATGATTTACTTCTGAGAACTAAGCATTGTGTGCAGAGATTATTCAGCTATCTCCTTTACTTCAGATTTTGTGCTAACATTCATATCTGTACAACCAGCATTTACACTATAGGAAAGCATAACCGGGGGCATAGCAGCTAACTCTTTAAAACTACATGAAACAACATGACACATATGATTTACTTCTGAGAACTAAGCATTGTGTGCAGAGATTTTTCAGTTATCTCCTTTACTTCAGTTTTGGGGCTAACATTCCTATGTGTAAAACTAGCATTTACACTATAGGAAAGCATAACCGGCGGTATAGCAGCTAACTCTTTAAACCTAAATGAAACAACATGGCACCTATCATTTACTTCTGAGAACTAAGCATGTGTGCAGAGACTTTGCGGCTATCTCCTTTCTTTCAGTTTTTGTGGTAACTTTCTTATCTGTAAAACTATCATTTACACTATAGGAAAGCCTAACGGGAGTATAGCAGCTAACTCTTTAAACCTAAATGAAACAACATTGCTCATATGATTTCATTCTGAGAACTAAGCATTGTGTGCAGAGTTTTTTCAGCTATCTCCTTTACTTCAGATTTTGTGCTTACATTCATACCTTTATACTCGCATTTATATATACGAAAGCATAACTGAGTGTATAGCAGCTAATTCTTTAAACCTAAATGAAACAACATGGCACATATGATTTACTCTGAGAACTAAGCATTTTGTGCAGAGATTTTTCAGTTATCTCCTTTACTTCAGTTTTGGGGCTAACATTTCTATCTGTAAAACTAGCATTTACACTATAGGAAAGCATTACTGGCAGTATAGCAGCTAAGTCTTTAAACCTAAATGAAACAACATGGCACCTATCATTTACTTCTCAGAACTAAGCATTGTGTGCAGAGATTTTTCAGGTATCTCCTTTACTTCAGTTTTGGGGCTAACATTCCTATGTGTAAAACTAGCATTTACACAATAGGAAAGCATAACCGGCACTATAGCAGCTAACTCTTTAAACCTAAATGAAACAACATGGCACATATGATTTACTTCTGAGAACTATGCATTGTGTGCAGAGATTTTTCAGTTATCTCCTTTACTTCAGTTTTGGTGCTAACATTCACATTTTTATACTTGCATTTACTATATAGGAAAGCATAACTGAAGGTATAGCAGCTAACTCTTTAAATCTAAATGAAACAACATGGCACATATGGTTTACTTCTGAAAACTAAGCATTGTGTGCAGAGATTTTGCGGCTATCTCTTTTCTTTCAGTTTTTGTGCTAACATTCCTATCTGTAAAACTAGCATTTACACTATAGGAAAGCATAACGGGCGGTATAGCAGCTAACTCTTTAAACCTAAATGAAACAACATGGCACATATCATTTACTTCTGAGAACTTAGCATTGTGTGCAGAGATTTTGCGGCTATCTCCTTTACTTCAGTTTTGGACCTAACATTCCTACGTGTAAGACTAGCATTTACACTATAGGAAAGCATATCCGGCGGTATAGCAGCTAACTCTTTAAACCTAAATGAAACAACATGGCACATATGGTTTACTTCTGAGAACTAAGCATTGTGTGCAGAGATTTTGCGGCTATCTCTTTTCTTTCAGTTTTTGTGCTAACATTCCTATCTGAAAAACAAGCATTTAGACTATAGGAAAGCATAACCGGCGGTATAGCAGCTAACTCTTTAAACCTAAATGAAACAACATGGCACATATGATTTACTTCTGAGAACTAAGCATTGTGTGCACAGATTTTTCAGTTATCTCCTTTACTTCAGTTTTGGTGCTAACATTCATATTTTTATACTTGCATTTACTATATAGGAAAGCATAACTGAGTGTATAGCAGCTAACTCTTTAAACCTAAATGAAACAACATGGCACATATGGTTTACTTCTGAAAACTAAGCATTGTGTGCAGAGATTTTGCGGCTATCTCCTTTCTTTCAGTTTTTGTGCTAACATTCCTATCTGTAAAACTAGCATTTACACTATAGGAAAGCATAACCGGCGGTATAGCAGCTAACTCTTTAAACCCAAATGAAACAACATGGCACATATGATTTACTTCTGAGAACTAAGCACTGTGTGCAGAGATTTTTCAGTTATCTCCTATACTTCAGTTTTGGGGCTAACATTCCTATGTGTAAGACTAGCATTTACACTATAGGAAAGCATAACCGGCGGTATAGCAGCTAACTCTTGAAACCTAAATGGAACTACATGGCACATATGGTTTACTTCTGAGAACTAAGCATTTTGTGCAGAGATTTTGCGGCTGTCTCCTTTCTTTCAGTTTTTGTGCTAACATTCCTATCTGTAAAACTAGCATTTACACTATAGGAAAGCGTAACCGGCAGTGTAGCAGCTAACTCTTTAAACCTAAATGAAACAACATGGCACCTATCATTTACTTCTGAGAACTTAGCATTGTGTGCAGAGATTTTGCGGCTATCTCCTTTCTTTCAGTTTTTGTGCTAACATTCCTATCTGTAAAACTAGCTTTTACACTATAGGAAAGCCTAACCGGCGGTATAGCAGCTACCTCTTTAAACCTAAATGAAACAACATGGCACATATGATTTACTTCTGAGAACTAACCATTGTGTGCAGAGATTTTTCAGTTATCTCCTTTACTTCAGTTTTGGTGCTAACATTCCTATGTGTAAAACTAGCCTTTACACTATAGGAAAGCATAACCGGCGGTATAGCAGGTAACTCTTTAAACCTAAATGAAACAACATGGCACATACGGTTTACTTCTGAGAACTAAGCATTGTGTGCAGAGATTTTGCGCCTATCTCTTTTCTTTCAGTTTTTGTGCTAACATTCCTATCTGTAAAACTAGCATTTACACTATAGGAAAGCATAACCGGCGGTATAGCAGCTAACTCTTTAAACCTAAATGAAACAACATGGCACATATGATTTACTTCTGAGAACTAAGCATTGTGTGCAGAGATTTTTCAGTTATCTCCTTTACTTCAGTTTTGGGGCTAACATTCCTATGTGTAAAACTAGCATTTACACTATAGGAAAGCATAACCGGCGGTATAGCAGCTAACTCTTTAAACCTAAATGAAACAACATGGCACATATGATTTACTTCTGAGAACTAAGCATTGTGTGCAGAGATTTTTCAGTTATCTCCTTTACTTCAGTTTTGGGTTTAACATTCCTATGTGTAAAACTAGCATTTACACTATAGGAAAGCATAACCGGCGGTATAGCAGCTAACTCTTTAAACCTAAATGAAACAACATGGCACATATGGTTTACTTCTGAAAACTAAGCATTGTGTGCAGAAATTTTGCGGCTATCTCCTTTCTTTCAATTTTTGTGCTAACATTCCTATCTGTAAAACTAGCTTTTACACTATAGGAAAGCATGACCGGCGGTATAGCAGCTAACTCTTTAAACCTAAATGAAACAACATGGCATATATTATGTACTTCTGAGAACTAAGCATTGTGTGCAGAGATTTTGCGGCTATCTCCTTTCTTTCAGTTTTTGTGCTAACATTCCTATCTGTAAAACTAGCCTTTACACTATAGGAAATCCTAAACGGCGGTATAGAAGCTAACTCTTTAAACCTAAATGAAACAACATGGCACATATGATTTACTTCTGAGAATTAAGCATTGTGTGCAGAGATTTTTCAGTTATCTCCTTTACTTCAGTTTTGGTGCTAACATTCCTATCTGTAAAACTAGCATTTACACTATAGGAAAGCATAACTGGCGGTATAGCAGCTAACTCTTTAAATGTAAATGAAACAACATGGCACATATGATTTACTTCTGAGAACTAAGCATTGTGTGCAGAGGTTTTTCGGCTATCTCCTTTCTTTCAGTTTTTGTGCTAACATTCCTATCTGTAAAACTACCATTTACACAATAGGAAAGCCTAACGGGCAGTATAGCAGCTAACTCTTTAAACATAAATGAAACAACATGGCACTTATGATTTACTTCTGAGAACTAAGCATTGTGTGCAGAGATTTTTCAGTTATCTCCTTTACTTCAGTTTTGGGGCTAACATTCCTATGTGTAAAACTAGCATTTACACTATAGGAAAGCATAACCGGCGGTATAGCAGCTAACTCTTTAAACCGAAATGAAACAACATGGCACATATGATGTACTTCTGAGAACTAAGCATTGTGGGCAGAGATTTTGCGGCTATCTCCTTGCTTTCAGTTTTTGTGCTAACATTCCTATCTGTAAAACTAGTCTTTACCCTATAGGAAATCCTAAACGGCGGTATAGCAGCTAACTCTTTAAACCTAAATGAAACAACATGGCACATATGATTTACTTCTGAGAATTAAGCATTATGTGCAGAGATTTTTCAGTTATCTCCTTTACTTCTGTTTTGGTGCTAACATTCCTATCTGTAAAACTAGCATTTACACTATAGGAAAGCATAACCGGCGGTATAGCAGCTAACTCTTTAAACCTAAATGAAACAACATGGCACCTATCATTTACTTCTGAGAACTTAGCATTGTGTGCAGAGATTTTGCGACTATCTCCTTTCTTTCAGTTTTTGTGCTAACATTCCTATCTGTAAAACTAGCTTTTACACTATAGGAAAGCCTAACCAGCGGTATAGCAGCTACCTCTTTAAACCTAAATGAAACAACATGGCACATATGATTTACTTCTGAGATCTAAGCATTGTGTGCAGAGATTTTTCAGCTATCTCCTTTACTTCAGATTTTGTGCTAACATTCCTATCTGTAAAACTAGCATTTACACTATAGGAAAGCCTAACGGGCAGTATAACAGCTAACTCTTTAAACCTAAATGAAACAACATGGCACTTATGATTTACTTCTGAGAACTAAGCATTGTGTGCAGAGATTATTCAGCTATCTCCTTTACATCAGATTTGTGCTAACATTCATATATGTAAAACAAGCATTTACACTATAGGAAAGCATAACCGGCGGTATAGCAGCTAACTCTTTAAACCTACATGAAACAACATGGCACCTATCATTTACTTCTGAGAACTAAGCATTGTGTGCAGAGATTTTGCGGCTATCTCCTTTCTTTCAGTTTTTGTGCTAACATTCCTATCTGTAAAAGTAGCATTTACACTATAGGAAATCATAACCGGCGGTATAGCAGGTAACTCTTTAAACCTAAATGAAACAACATGGCACATATGATTTACTTTTGAGAACTAAGCATTGTGTGCAGAGATTTTTCACTTATCTCCTTTACTTCAGTTTTGGGGCTAACATTCCTATGTGTAAGACTAGCATTTACACTATAGGAAAGCATAACCGGCGGTATAGCAGCTAACTCTTTAAACCTAAATGAAACAACATGCACATATGATTTACTTCTGAGAACTAAGCATTGTGTGCAGAGATTTTTCAGTTATCTCCTTTACTTCAGTTTTGGGGCTAACATTCCTAAGTGTAAAACTAGCATTTACACTATAGGAAAGCATAACCGGCGGTATAGCAGCTAACTCTTTAAACCTAAATGAAACAACATGGCACATATGATTTACTTCTGAGAACTAAGCATTGTGTGCAGAGATTTTTCAGTTATCTCCTTTACTTCAGTTTTGGTGCTAACATTCATATTTTTATACTTGCATTTACTATATAGGAAAGCATAACTGAGGGTATAGCAGCTAACTCTTTAAACCTAAATGAAACAACATGGCACATATGGTTTACTTCTGAACACTAAGCATTGTGTGCAGAGATTTTGCGGCTATCTCCTTTATTTCAGTTTTTGTGATAACATTCCTATCTGTAAAACTATCATTTACACTATAGGAAAGCATAACCGGCGGTATAGCAGCTAACTCTTTAAACCTAAATGAAACAACATGGCACATATAATTTACTTCTGAGAACTTAGCATTGTGTGCAGAGGTTTTGCGGCTATCTCCTTTCTTTCACTTTTTGTGCTAACATTCCTATCTGTAAAACTAGCATTTACACTATAGGAAAGCATAACCGGCGGTATAGGAGCTAAATCTTTAAACCTAAATGAAACAACATGGCACATATGATTTACTTCTGAGAACTAAGCATTGTGTGCAGAGATTTTTCAGTTATCTCCTTTACTTCAGTTTTGGTGCTAACATTCATATTTTTATACTTGCATTTACTATATAGGAAAGCATAACTGAGGGTATAGCAGCTAACTCTTTAAACCTAAATGAAACAACATGGCACATATGGTTTACTTCTGAACACTAAGCATTGTGTGCAGAGATTTTGCGGCTATCTCCTTTATTTCAGTTTTTGTGATAACATTCCTATCTGTAAAACTATCATTTACACTATAGGAAAGCATAACCGGCGGTATAGCAGCTAACTCTTTAAACCTAAATGAAACAACATGGCACATATAATTTACTTCTGAGAACTTAGCATTGTGTGCAGAGATTTTGCGGCTATCTCCTTTACTTCAGTTTTGGGGCTAACATTCCTATGTGTAAGACTAGCATTTACACTATAGGAAAGCATATCCGCCGGTACAGCAGCTAACTCTTTAAACCTAAATGAAACAACATGGCACATATGGTTTACTTCTGAAAACTAAGCATTGTGTGCAGAGATTTTGTGGCTATCTCCTTTCTTTCAGTTTTTGTGCTAACATTCCTATTTGTAAAACTAGCATTTACACTATACGAAAGCATAACCGGCGGTATAGCAGCTAACTCTTTAAACCTAACTGAAACTACATGGCATATATGAAGTACTTCTGAGAACTAAGCATTGTGTGCAGAGATTTTGCGGCTATCTCCTTTCTTTCAGTTTTTGTGCTAACATTCCTTTCTGTAAAACTTGCATTTACACTATAGGAAATCATAACCGGCGGTATAGCAGCTAACTCTTTAAATCTAAATGAAACAACATGGAACATATGATTTACTTCTGAGAAATAAGCATTGTGTGCAGAGATTTTTCAGTTTTCTCCTTTACTTCAGTTTTGGTGCTAACATTCATATTTTTATACTCGCATTTTCTATATAGGAAAGCATAACTGAGGGTATAGCAGCTAAGTCTTTAAACCTAAATGAAACAACATGGCACATATGGTTTACTTCTGAAAACTAAGCATTGTGTTCAGAGATTTTGCGGCTATATCCTTTCTTTCAGTTTTTGTGCTAACATTCCTATATGTAAAACTAGCATTTACACTATAGGAAAGCATAACCGGCGGTATAGCAGCTAACTCTTTAAACCTAAATGAAACAACATGGCATATATGATGTACTTCTGAGAACTAAGCATTGTGTGCAGAGATTTTGCGGTTATCTCCTTTCTTTCAGTTTTTGTGCTAACATTCCTATCTGTAATACTAGCTTTTAAACTATAGGAAAGCCTAGCCGGCGGTATAGCAGCTACCTCATTAAACCTAAATGAAACAACATGGCACATATGATTTACTTCTGAGAACTAAGCATTGTGTGCAGAGATTTTTCAGTTATCTCCTTTAAATCAGTTTTGGTGCTAACATTCCTATCTGTAAAACTTGCATTTACACTATAGGAAAGCATAACAGGCGGTATAGCAGATAACTCTTTAAATGTAAATGAAACAACATGGCACATATGATTTACTTCTGAGAACTAAGCATTGTGTGCAGAGATTATTCAGCTATCTCCTTTACATCAGATTTTGTGCTAACATTCATATCTGTAAAACTAGCATTTACACTATAGGAAATCATAACCGGCGGTATATCAGCTAACTCTTTAAACCTAAATGAAACAACATGGCACATATGATTTACTTCTGAGAACTAAGCATTGTGTGCAGAGATTTTTCAGTTATCTCCTTTACTTCAGTTTTTGTGCTAACATTCCTATGTGTAAAACTACCATTTACACTATAGGAAAGCATAACCGGCGGTATAGCAGCTAACTCTTTAAACCTAAATGAAACAACATGGCACATATGGTTTACTTCCGAGAACTAAGCATTGTGTGCAGAGATTTTGCGGCTATCTCCTTTCTTTCAGTTCTTGTGCTAACATTCCTATTTGTAAAACTAGCATTTACACTCTAGGAAAGCATAACCGGCGGTATAGCAGCTAACTCTTTAAACATAAATGAAACAACATGGCACATATGATTTACTTCTGAGAACTAAGCATTGTGTGCAGAGATTTTTCAGCTATCTCCTTTACTTCAGATTTTGTGCTAACATTCATATTTTTATACTCGCATTTACTATATAGGAAAGCATAACTGAGGGTATAGCAGCTAACACTTTAAACCTAAATGAAACAACATGGCACATATGGTTTACTTCTGAAAACTAAGCATTGTGTGCAGAGATTTTGCGGCAATCTCCTTTCTTTCAGTTTTTGTGCTAACATTCCTATCTGTAAAACTAGCATTTACACTATAGGAAAGCATAACCGGCGGTATAGCAGCTATCTCTTTAAACCTACATGAAACAACATGGCATATATGATGTACTTCTGAGAACTAAGCATTGTGTGCAGAGATTTTGCGGCTATCTCCTTTCTTTCAGTTTTTGTGCTAACATTCCTATCTGTAAAACTAGCCTTTACACTATAGGAAATCCTAAACGGCGGTATAGCAGCTAAATCTTTAAACCTAAATGAAACAACATGGCACATATGATTTACTTCTGAGAATTAAGCATTGTGTGCAGAGATTTTTCAGTTATCTCCTTTACTTCAGTTTTGGTGCTAACATTCCTATCTGTAAAACTAGCATTTACACTATAGGAAAGCATAACCGGCGGTATAGCAGCTAACTCTTTAAATGTCAATGAAACAACATGGCACATATGATTTACTTCTGAGAACTAAGCATTGTGTGCAGAGGTTTTGCGGCTATCTCCTTTCTTTCAGTTTTTGTGGTAACACTCCTTTCTGTAAAACTAGCATTTACACAATAGGAAAGCATAACGGGCAGTATAGCAGCTAACTCTTTAAATCTAAATGAAACAACATGGCACTTATGATTTACTTCTGAGAACTAAGCATTGTGTGCAGAGATTATTCAGCTATCTCCTTTACTTCAGATTTTGTGCTAACATTCATATCTGTAAAACTAGCATTTACACTATAGGAAAGCATAACCGGGGGTATAGCAGCTAACTCTTTAAACCTAAATGAAACAACATGGCACATATGATTTACTTCTGAGAACTAAGCATTGTGTGCAGAGATTTTTCAGTTATCTCCTTTACTTCAGTTTGGGGGCTAACATTGCTATGTGTAAAACTAGCATTTACAGTATAGGTAAGCATAACCGGCGGTATAGCAGCTAACTCTTTAAACCTAAATGAAACAACATGGCATATATGATGTACTTCTGAGAACTAAGCATTGTGTGCAGAGATTTTGCGGCTATCTCCTTTCTTTCGGTTTTTGTGCCAACATTCCTCTCTGTAAAACTAGCCTTTACTCTGTAGGAAATCCTAAACGGCGGTATAGCTGCTAACTCTTTAAACCTAAATGAGACAACATGGCACATATGATTTACTTCTGAGAATTAAGCATTCTGTGCAGAGATTTTTCACTTATCTCCTTTACTTCAGTTTTGGTGCTAACATTCCTATCTGTAAAACTAGCATTTACACCATAGGAAAGAATAACCGGCAGTATAGCAGCTAACTCTTTAAACCTAAATGAAACAACATGGCACCTATCATTTACTTCTGAGAACTTAGCATTGTGTGCAGAGATTATTCAGCTGTCTCCTTTACTTCAGATTTTGTGCTAACATTCATATCTGTAAATTGTGTGCAGAGATTTTTCAGCTATCTCCTTTACTTCAGATTTTGTGCTAACATTCATATATTTTTATACTCGCATTTACTATATAGGAAAGCATAACTGAGGGTATAGCAGCTAACTCTTTAAACCTAAATGAAACAACATGGCACATATGGTTTACTTCTGAAAACTAAGCATTGTGTGCAGAGATTTTGTGGCTATCTCCTTTCTTTCAGTTTTTGTGCTAACATTCCTATCTGTAAAACTAGCCTTTACACTATAGGAAAACCTAAACGGCCGTATAGCAGCTAACTCTTTAAACCTAAATGAAACAACATGGCACATATGGTTTGCTTCTGAGAACTAAGCATTGTGTGCAGAGGTTTTGCGGCTATCTCCTTTCTTTCACTTTTTGTGCTAACATTCCTATCTGTAAAACTAGCATTTACACTATAGGAAAGCATAACCGGCGGTATAGGAGCTAAATCTTTAAACCTAAATGAAACAACATGGCACATATGATTTACTTCTGAGAACTAAGCATTGTGTGCAGAGATTTTTCAGTTATCTCCTTTACTTCAGTTTTGGTGCTAACATTCATATTTTTATACTTGCATTTACTATATAGGAAAGCATAACTGAGGGTATAGCAGCTAACTCTTTAAACCTAAATGAAACAACATGGCACATATGGTTTACTTCTGAACACTAAGCATTGTGTGCAGAGATTTTGCGGCTATCTCCTTTATTTCAGTTTTTGTGATAACATTCCTATCTGTAAAACTATCATTTACACTATAGGAAAGCATAACCGGCGGTATAGCAGCTAACTCTTTAAACCTAAATGAAACAACATGGCACATATAATTTACTTCTGAGAACTTAGCATTGTGTGCAGAGATTTTGCGGCTATCTCCTTTACTTCAGTTTTGGGGCTAACATTCCTATGTGTAAGACTAGCATTTACACTATAGGAAAGCATATCCGCCGGTACAGCAGCTAACTCTTTAAACCTAAATGAAACAACATGGCACATATGGTTTACTTCTGAAAACTAAGCATTGTGTGCAGAGATTTTGTGGCTATCTCCTTTCTTTCAGTTTTTGTGCTAACATTCCTATTTGTAAAACTAGCATTTACACTATAGGAAAGCATAACCGGCGGTATAGCAGCTAACTCTTTAAACCTAACTGAAACTACATGGCATATATGAAGTACTTCTGAGAACTAAGCATTGTGTGCAGAGATTTTGCGGCTATCTCCTTTCTTTCAGTTTTTGTGCTAACATTCCTTTCTGTAAAACTTGCATTTACACTATAGGAAATCATAACCGGCGGTATAGCAGCTAACTCTTTAAATCTAAATGAAACAACATGGAACATATGATTTACTTCTGAGAAATAAGCATTGTGTGCAGAGATTTTTCAGTTTTCTCCTTTACTTCAGTTTTGGTGCTAACATTCATATTTTTATACTCGCATTTTCTATATAGGAAAGCATAACTGAGGGTATAGCAGCTAAGTCTTTAAACCTAAATGAAACAACATGGCACATATGGTTTACTTCTGAAAACTAAGCATTGTGTTCAGAGATTTTGCGGCTATATCCTTTCTTTCAGTTTTTGTGCTAACATTCCTATATGTAAAACTAGCATTTACACTATAGGAAAGCATAACCGGCGGTATAGCAGCTAACTCTTTAAACCTAAATGAAACAACATGGCATATATGATGTACTTCTGAGAACTAAGCATTGTGTGCAGAGATTTTGCGGTTATCTCCTTTCTTTCAGTTTTTGTGCTAACATTCCTATCTGTAATACTAGCTTTTAAACTATAGGAAAGCCTAGCCGGCGGTATAGCAGCTACCTCATTAAACCTAAATGAAACAACATGGCACATATGATTTACTTCTGAGAACTAAGCATTGTGTGCAGAGATTTTTCAGTTATCTCCTTTAAATCAGTTTTGGTGCTAACATTCCTATCTGTAAAACTTGCATTTACACTATAGGAAAGCATAACAGGCGGTATAGCAGATAACTCTTTAAATGTAAATGAAACAACATGGCACATATGATTTACTTCTGAGAACTAAGCATTGTGTGCAGAGATTATTCAGCTATCTCCTTTACATCAGATTTTGTGCTAACATTCATATCTGTAAAACTAGCATTTACACTATAGGAAATCATAACCGGCGGTATATCAGCTAACTCTTTAAACCTAAATGAAACAACATGGCACATATGATTTACTTCTGAGAACTAAGCATTGTGTGCAGAGATTTTTCAGTTATCTCCTTTACTTCAGTTTTTGTGCTAACATTCCTATGTGTAAAACTACCATTTACACTATAGGAAAGCATAACCGGCGGTATAGCAGCTAACTCTTTAAACCTAAATGAAACAACATGGCACATATGGTTTACTTCCGAGAACTAAGCATTGTGTGCAGAGATTTTGCGGCTATCTCCTTTCTTTCAGTTCTTGTGCTAACATTCCTATTTGTAAAACTAGCATTTACACTCTAGGAAAGCATAACCGGCGGTATAGCAGCTAACTCTTTAAACATAAATGAAACAACATGGCACATATGATTTACTTCTGAGAACTAAGCATTGTGTGCAGAGATTTTTCAGCTATCTCCTTTACTTCAGATTTTGTGCTAACATTCATATTTTTATACTCGCATTTACTATATAGGAAAGCATAACTGAGGGTATAGCAGCTAACTCTTTAAACCTAAATGAAACAACATGGCACATATGGTTTACTTCTGAAAACTAAGCATTGTGTGCAGAGATTTTGCGGCAATCTCCTTTCTTTCAGTTTTTGTGCTAACATTCCTATCTGTAAAACTAGCATTTACACTATAGGAAAGCATAACCGGCGGTATAGCAGCTATCTCTTTAAACCTACATGAAACAACATGGCATATATGATGTACTTCTGAGAACTAAGCATTGTGTGCAGAGATTTTGCGGCTATCTCCTTTCTTTCAGTTTTTGTGCTAACATTCCTATCTGTAAAACTAGCCTTTACACTATAGGAAATCCTAAACGGCGGTATAGCAGCTAAATCTTTAAACCTAAATGAAACAACATGGCACATATGATTTACTTCTGAGAATTAAGCATTGTGTGCAGAGATTTTTCAGTTATCTCCTTTACTTCAGTTTTGGTGCTAACATTCCTATCTGTAAAACTAGCATTTACACTATAGGAAAGCATAACCGGCGGTATAGCAGCTAACTCTTTAAATGTCAATGAAACAACATGGCACATATGATTTACTTCTGAGAACTAAGCATTGTGTGCAGAGGTTTTGCGGCTATCTCCTTTCTTTCAGTTTTTGTGGTAACACTCCTTTCTGTAAAACTAGCATTTACACAATAGGAAAGCATAACGGGCAGTATAGCAGCTAACTCTTTAAATCTAAATGAAACAACATGGCACTTATGATTTACTTCTGAGAACTAAGCATTGTGTGCAGAGATTATTCAGCTATCTCCTTTACTTCAGATTTTGTGCTAACATTCATATCTGTAAAACTAGCATTTACACTATAGGAAAGCATAACCGGGGGTATAGCAGCTAACTCTTTAAACCTAAATGAAACAACATGGCACATATGATTTACTTCTGAGAACTAAGCATTGTGTGCAGAGATTTTTCAGTTATCTCCTTTACTTCAGTTTGGGGGCTAACATTGCTATGTGTAAAACTAGCATTTACAGTATAGGTAAGCATAACCGGCGGTATAGCAGCTAACTCTTTAAACCTAAATGAAACAACATGGCATATATGATGTACTTCTGAGAACTAAGCATTGTGTGCAGAGATTTTGCGGCTATCTCCTTTCTTTCGGTTTTTGTGCCAACATTCCTCTCTGTAAAACTAGCCTTTACTCTGTAGGAAATCCTAAACGGCGGTATAGCTGCTAACTCTTTAAACCTAAATGAGACAACATGGCACATATGATTTACTTCTGAGAATTAAGCATTATGTGCAGAGATTTTTCACTTATCTCCTTTACTTCAGTTTTGGTGCTAACATTCCTATCTGTAAAACTAGCATTTACACCATAGGAAAGAATAACCGGCAGTATAGCAGCTAACTCTTTAAACCTAAATGAAACAACATGGCACCTATCATTTACTTCTGAGAACTTAGCATTGTGTGCAGAGATTATTCAGCTGTCTCCTTTACTTCAGATTTTGTGCTAACATTCATATCTGTAAATTGTGTGCAGAGATTTTTCAGCTATCTCCTTTACTTCAGATTTTGTGCTAACATTCATATATTTTTATACTCGCATATACTATATAGGAAAGCATAACTGAGGGTATAGCAGCTAACTCTTTAAACCTAAATGAAACAACATGGCACATATGGTTTACTTCTGAAAACTAAGCATTGTGTGCAGAGATTTTGTGGCTATCTCCTTTCTTTCAGTTTTTGTGCTAACATTCCTATCTGTAAAACTAGCCTTTACACTATAGGAGAGCTTAACCGGCGATATAGCAGCTATCTCTTTAAACCTAAATGAAACAACATGGCATATATGATGTACTTCTGAGAACTAAGCATTGTGTGCAGAGATTTTTCAGTTATCCCCTTTACTTCAGTTTTGGGGCTAACATTCCTATGTGTAAAAATAGCATTTACACTATAGGAAAGCATAACCGGCGGTATAGCAGCTAACTCTTTAAACCTAAATGAAACAACATGGCATATATGATGTACTTCTGAGAACTAAGCATTGTGTGCAGAGATTTTGCGGCTATCTCCTTTCTTTCAGTTTTTGTGCTAACATTCCTATCAGTAAAACTAGCCTTTAGTCTGTAGGAAATCCTAAACGGCGGTATAGCAGCTAACTCTTTAAACCTAAATGAAACAACATGGCACATATGATTTACTTCTGAGAATTAAGCATTATGTGCAGAGATTTTTCACTTATCTCCTTTACTTCAGTTTTGGTGCTAACATTCCTATCTGTAAAACTAGCATTTATACTATAGGAAAGCATAACCGGCAGTATAGCAGCTAACTCTTTAAACCTAAATGAAACAACATGGCACCTATCATTTACTTCTGAGAACTTAGCATTGTGTGCAGAGATTTTGCGGCTATCTCCTTTCTTTCAGTATTTGTGCTAACATTCCTATCTGTAAAACTAGCTTTTACACAATAGGAAAGCCTAAACGGCGGTATAGCAGCTACCTCTTTAAACCTAAATGAAACAACATGGCACATATGATTTACTTCTGAGAACTAAGCATTGTGTGCAGAGATTTTTCAGTTATCTCCTTTACTTCAGTTTTGGGGCTAACATTCCTATGTGTAAAACTAGCCTTTACACTATAGGAAAGCATAACCGGCGGTATAGCAGCTAACTCTTTAAACCTAAATGAAACAACATGGCACATATGATTTACTTCTGAGAACTAAGCATTGTGTGCAGAGGTTTTGCGGCTATCTCCTTTCTTTCAGTTTTTGTGCTAACATTCCTATCTGTAAAACTAGCATTTACACTATAGGAAAGGCTAACGGGCAGTATAGCAGCTAACTCTTTAAACCTAAATGAAACAACATGGCACTTATGATTTACTTCTGAGAACTAAGCATTGTGTGCAGAGATTATTCAGCTATCTACTTTACTTCAGATTTTGTGCTAACATTCATATCTGTAAAACTAGCATTTACACTATAGGAAAGCATAACCGGCGGTATAGCAGCTAACTCTTTAAACCTACATGAAACAACATGGCACCTATCATTTACTTCTGAGAACAAAGCATTGTGTGCAGAGATTTTGCAGCTATCTCCTTTCTTTCAGTTTTTGTGCTAACATTCCTATCTGTAAAACTAGCCTTTACTCTATAGGAAATCCTAAACGGCGGTATAGCAGCTAACTCTTTAAACCTAAATGAAACAACATGGCACATATGATTTACTTCTGAGAACTAAGCATTGTTTGCAGAGATTTTGCAGCTATCTCCTTTACTTCAGTTTTTGTGCTAACATTCCTATCTGTAAAACTACCATTTACACTGTAGGAAAGCATAACGGCCGGAATAGCAGCTAACTCTTTAAACCTAAATGAAACGACATGGCACATATGATTTACTTCTGAGAACTAAGCATTGTGTGCAGAGATTTTGCACCTATCTCCTTTACTTCAGTTTTTGTGCTAACATTCCAATCTGTAAAACAACCATTTACACTATAGGAAAGCATAACCGGCGGTATAGCAGTTACCTCTTTAAACATAAATGAAACAACATGGTACATATGATTGACTTCTGAGAACTAAGCATTGTGTTCAGAGATTTTGCCGCTATCTCCTTTCTTTAAGTTTTTGTGCTAATATTCCTATCTGTAAAACTCCAATTTAAACTATAGGAAAGCATAACCGGCGGTATAGCAGCTAACTGTCTAAACCTAAATGAAACAACATGGCACCTATGATTGACTTCTGAGAACTAAGCATTGTGTGCAGAGATTTTCCGTCTATATCCTTTACTTCAGTTTTTGTGCTAGCATTCCTATCTGTAAAGCTACCTTTTACACTATAGGAAAGCATAACCGGCGGTATAGCAGCTAACTCTTTAAACCTAATTGAAACAACATGGCACATATGATTGAATTCTGAGAACTAAGCATTGTGTGCAGAGATATTGCCCCTATCTCCTTTACTTAAGTTTTTGTGCTAACATTCCTATCTGTAAAACTAGCATTTACACTATAGTAAAGCATAACCGGCGGTATAGCAGCTAACTCTTTATACCTAAATGAAACAACATGGCACATATGATTGACTTCTGAGAGCTAAGCATTTTGTGCAGAGATTTTGCAGCTATCTCCTTTCTTTCAGTTTTTGTGCGAACATTCCTATTTGTAAAATGAGCTTTTACACAATAGGAAAGCATACCCGGCGTTTAAGCAGCTAACTCTTTAAACCTAAATGAAACAACATGGCACCTATGATTTACTTCTGAGAACTAAGAATTGTGTGCAGAGATTTTGTGGGTAACTCCTTTCTTTCAGTTTTTGTACAAACATTCCTATCTGTAAAACTACAATTTACACTATAGGAAAGCATAACCGGCGGTATAGCAGCTAACTCTTTAAACCTAAATGAAACAACATGGCACATGTGATTTTCTCCTGAGAACTAAGCTTTGTGTGCAGAGATTTTGCCGCTATCTCCTTTACTTCAGTTGTTGTGCTAACATTCCTATCTGTAAAACTATCATTTACACTATAGGAAAGCATAACCGGCGGTATAGCAGCTAACTCTTTAAACCTAAAAGAAACAACATGGCACATATGATTGATTTCTGAGAACTAAGCATTGTGTGCAGAGATTTTGCAGCTATCTCCTTTCTTTCAGTTTTTGTGCGAACATTCCTATTTGTAAAATGAGCATTTACACATTAGGAAAGCATAACCGGCGTTTAAGCAGCTAACTCTTTAAACCTAAATGAAACAACATGGCACATATGATTTACTTCTGAGAACTAAGCATTGTGTGCTGAGATTTTGCGGGTAACTCCTTTCTTTCAGTTTTTGTGCAAACATTCCTATCTGTAAAACTACCATTTACAGTATAGGAAAGCATAACCGGCGGTATAGCAGCTAACTCTTTAAACCTAAATGAAACAACATGGCACATGTGATTTTCTCCTGAGAACTAAGCTTTGTGTGCAGACATTTTGCAGCTATCTCCTCTACTTCAGTTTTTGTGCTAACATTCCTATGTGTAAAACTACCATTTTCACTATAGGAAAGCATAACCGGCGGTATAGCAGCTAACTCTTTAAACCTAAATGTTACAATGTTGCACATATGATTGACTTCTGAGAACTAAGCATTGTGTGCAGAGATTTTGCAGCTATCTCCTTTCTTTCAGTTTTTGTGCTAACATTCCTATCTTTAAAACTAGCATTTACACAATAGGAAAGCAAACCGGCCGTATAGCAGCTAACTCTTCAAACCTAAATGAAACAACATGGCACATATGATTTACTTCTGAGAACTAAGCTTTTTGTGCAGAGTATTTGCAGCTATCTCCTTTACTTCAGTTTTTGTGCTAACATTCCTATCTGTAAATCTAGCTTTTACACAATAGGAAAGCATAACCGGCAGTATAGCAGCTAAGTCTTTAAACCTAAATGAAACAACATGGCACATATGATGTCCTTCTGAGACCTAAGCATTGTGTGCAAAGATTTTGCGGGTAACTCCTTCCTTTCAGTTTTTGTGCTAACATTCCTATCTGTAAAACTAGCGTTTACACTATAGGAAAGCATAACCGGCGGTATAGCAGCTAACTCCTTAAACCTAAATGAAAGAACATGGCACATATGATTGACTTCTGAGAACTAAGCATTGTGTGCAGAGATTTTGCAGCTATCTCCTTTCTTTAAGTTTTTGTGCTAATATTCCTATCTGTAAAACTCCAATTTAAACTATAGGAAAGCATAACCGGCGGTATAGCAGCTAACTGTTTAAACCTAAATGAAACAACATGGCACCTATGATTTACTTCTGAGAACTAAGCATTGTGTGCAGAGATTTTCCGTCTATCTTCTTTACTTCAGTGTTTGCGCTAACATTCCTATCTGTAAAACTACCTTTTAAACTATAGGAAAGCATAACCGGCGGTATAGCAGCTAACTCTTTAAACCTAAATGAAACAACGTTGCACATATGATTGACTTCAGAGAACTAAGCATTGTGTGCAGAGATTTTGCAGCTATCTCCTTTCTTTCAGTTTTTGTTCTAACATTCCTATCTGTAAAACTAGCATTTACACAATAGGAAAGCATAACCGGCGGTATAGCAGCTAACTCTTCAAACCTAAATGAAACAACATTGCACATATGATTTACTTCTGAGAACTAAGCTTTTTGTGCAGAGTATTTGCAGCTATCTCCTTTACTTCAGTTTTTGTGCTAACATTCCTATCTGTAAATCTAGCTTTTACACAATAGGAAAGCATAACCGGCAGTATAGCGGCTAAGTCTTTAAACATAAATGAAACAACATGGCCCATATGATTGACTTCTGAGAAGTAAGTATTGTGTGCAGAGATTTTGAAGCTATCTCCTTTCTTTCAGTTTTTGTGTGAACATTCCTATTTGTAAAATGAGCATTTACACAATAGGAAAGCATAACCGGCGTTTAAGCAGCTAACTCCTTAAACCTAAATGAAACAACATGGCACATATGATTTACTTCTGAGAACTAAGCATTGTGTGCAGAGATTTTGTGCGTAACTCCTTTCTTTCAGTTTTTGTGCAAACATTCCTATCTGTGAAACTACCATTTACACTATAGGAAAGCATAACCGGCGGTATAGCAGCTAACTCTTTAAACCTAAATGAAACAACGTGGCACATGGGATTTTCTCCTGAGAACTAAGCTTTGTGTGCACACATTTTGCAGCTATCTCCTTTACTTCAGTTTTTGTGCTAACATTCCTATCTGTAAACCTACCATTTACACTATAGGAAAGCATAACCGGAGGTATAGCAGCTAACTCTTTAAACCTAAATGAAACAACATGGCACATATGATTTACTTCTGAGAACTAAGCATTGTGTGCAGAGATTTTGCATCTAGCTCCTTTAGTTCAGTTTTTGTGCTAACATTCCTATCTGTAAAACTACCATTTACACTATAGGAAAGCATAACTGGCGGTATAGCAGCTAACTCTTTAAACCTAAATGAAACAACATGGCACATATGATTGACTTCTGAGAACTAAGCATTGTGTGCAGAGATTTTGCCGCTATCTCCTTTACTTCAGTTTTTGTGCTAACATTCCTATCTGTAAAACTATCTTTTACACAATAGGAAAGCATAACCGGCGGTATAGCAGCTAAGTCTTTAAACCTAAATGAAACAACATGGCACATATGATTTCATTCTGAGAACTAAGCATTTTGTGCAGAGATTTTGCTAGTAACTCCTTTCTTTCAGTTTTTGTGCTAACATTCCTATCTGTAAAACTTGCATTTACACTATAGGAAAGCATAACTGGTGGTATACCAGCTAACTCTTTAAACCTAAATGAAACAACATGGCACATATGATTGACTTCTGAGAACTAAGCATTGTGTGCAGAGATTTTGCCGCTATCTCCTTTACTTCAGTTTTTGTGCTAACATTCCTATCTGTAAAACTAGCATTTACACTATAGAAAAGCATAACCGGTGGTATAGCAGCTAACTCTTTAAAACTAAATGAAAGAACATGGCACATATGGTTTACTTCTGAAAACTAACCATTGTGTGCAGAGATTTTGCAGGTATCTCCTTTACTTCAGTTTTTGTACTAACATTCCTTTCTGTAAAACTACAATTTACACTATAGGAAAGCATAACCGGCGGTATAGCAGCTAACTCTTTAAACCTAAATGAAACAACATGGCACATATGATTGACTTTTGAGAATTAAGCATTGTGTGCCGAGATTTTGCAGCTATCTCCTTTCTTTCAGTTTTTGTGCTAATATTCCTATGACTAAAACTAGCATTTACACAATAGGAAAGCATAACCGGCGGCATAGCAGCTAACTCTTCAAACCTAAATGAAACAACATGGCACATATGATTTACTTCTGAGAACTAAGCATTGTGTGCAGAGATTTTTCAGTTATCTCCTTTACTTCAGTTTTGGGGCTAACATTCCTATGTGTAAAACTAGCATTTACACTATAGGAAAGCATAACCGGCGGTATAGCAGGTAACTCTTTAAACCTAAATGAAACAACATGGCATATATGATGTACTTCTGAGAACTAAGCATTGTGTGTAGAGATTTTGCGGCTATCTCCTTTCTTTCAGTTTTTGTGCTAACATTCCTATCTGTAAAACTAGCCTTTATTCTGTAGGAAATCCTAAACGGCGGTATAGCAGCTAATTCTTTAAACCTAAATGAAACAACATGGCACATATGATTTACTTCTGAGAATTAAGCATTATGTGCAGAGATTTTTCACTTATCTCCTTTACTTCAGTTTTGGTGCTAACATTCCTATCTGTAAAACTAGCATTTACACTATAGGAAAGCATAACCGGCAGTATAGCAGCTAACTCTTTAAACCTAAATGAAACAACATGGCACCTATCATTTACTTCTGAGAACTTAGCATTGTGTGCAGAGATTTTGCGGCTATCTCCTTTCTTTCAGTTTTTGTGCTAACATTCCTATCTGTAAAACTAGCTTTTACACAATAGGAAAGCCTAAACGGCGGTATAGCAGCTACCTCTTTAAACCTAAATGAAACAACATGGCACATATGATTTACTTCTGAGAACTAAGCATTGTGTGCAGAGGTTTTGCGGCTATCTCCTTTCTTTCAGTTTTTGTGCTAACATTCCTATCTGTAAAACTAGCATTTACACTATAGGAAATCATAACCGGCGGTATAGCAGCTAACTCTTTAAACATAAATGAAACAACAAGGCACATATGATTTACTTCTGAGAACTAAGCATTGTGTGCAGAGATTTTTCAGCTATCTCCTTTACTTCAGATTTTGTGCTAACATTCATATTTTTATACTCGCATTTACTATATAGGAAAGTATAACTGAGGGTATAGCAGCTAACTCTTTAAACCGAAATGAAACAACATGGCACTTATGATTTACTTCTGAGAACTTAGCATTGTGTGCAGAGATTATTCAGCTGTCTCCTTTTCTTCAGATTTTGTGCTAACATTCATATCTGTAAAACTAGCTTTTACACTATAGGAAAGCATAACCGGCGGTGTAGCAGCTAACTCTTTAAACCTAAATGACACAACATGGCATATATGATTTACTTCTGAGAACTAAGCATTGTGTACAGAGATTTTTCAGTTATCTCCTTTACTTCAGTTTTGGGGCTAACATTCCTATGTGTAAAACTAGCATTTACATTATAGGAAAGTATAACCGGCGGTATAGCAGCTAACTCTTTAAACCTAAATGAAACAACATGGCACATATGATTTACTTCTGAGAACTAAGCATTGTGTGCAGAGATTTTTCAGTTATCTCCTTTACTTCAGTTTTGGTGCTAACATTCATATTTTTATACTCGCATTTACTATATAGGAAAGCATAACTGAGGGTATAGCAGCTAACTCTTTAAACCTAAATGAAACAACATGGCACATATGGTTTACTTCTGAAAACTAAGCATTGTGTGCAGAGATTTTGCGGCTATCTCCTTTCTTTCAGTTTTTGTGCTAACATTCCTATCTGTAAAACTAGCCTTTACTCTATAGGAAATCCTAAACGGCGGTATAGCAGCTAACTCTTTAAACCTAAATGAAACAACATGGCACATATGATTTACTTCTGAAAATTAAGCATTGTGTGCAGAGAGAGTTTTCAGTTATCTCCTTTACTTCAGTTTTGGTGCTAACATTCCTATCTGTAAAACTAGCATTTACACTATAGGAAAGCATAACCGGCGGTATAGCAGCTAACTCTTTAAACCTAAATGAAACAACATGGCACCTATCATTTACTTCTGAGAACTTAGCACTGTGTGCAGAGATTTTGCGGCTATCTCCTTTCTTTCAGTTTTTGTGCTAACATTTCTATCTGTAAAAATAACTTTTACACTACAGGAAAGCCTAACCGGCGGTATAGCAGCTACCTCTTTAAACCTAAATGAAACAACATGGCACATATGATTTACTTCTGAGAACTAAGCATTGTGTGCAGAGATTTTTCAGTTATCTCCTTTCCTTCAGTTTTGGGGCTAACATTCCTATGTGTAAAACTAGCATTTACACTATAGGAAAGCATAACCGGCGGTATAGCAGCTAACTCTTTAAACCTAAATGAAACAACATGGCACATATGATTTACTTCTGAGAACTAAGCATTGTGTGCAGAGATTTTTCAGTTATCTCCTTTACTTCAGTTTTGGGGCTAACATTCCTATGTGTAAAACTACCATTTACACTATAGGAAAGCATAACCGGCGGTATAGCAGCTAAGTCTTTAAACCTAAATGAAACAACATGGCACATATGATTTACTTCTGAGAACTAAGCATTGTGTGCAGAGATTTTTCAGCTATCTCCTTTACTTCAGATTTTGTGCTAACATTCATATTTTTATACTCGCATTTACTATATAGGAAAGCATAACCGGCGGTATAGCAGCTAACTCTTTAAACCTAAATGAAACAACATGGCATATATGATGTACTTCTGAGAACTAAGCATTCTGTGCAGAGATTTTGCAGCTATCTCCTTTCTTTCAGTTTTTGTGCTAACATTCCTATCTGTAAAACTAGCCTTTACACTATAGGAAATCCTAAACGGCGGTATAGCAGCTAACTCTTTAAACCTAAATGAAACAACATGGCACATATGATTTACTTCTGAGAATTAAGCATTGTGTGCAGAGATTTTTCAGTTATCTCCTTTACTTCAGTTTTGGTGCTAACATTCCTATGTGTAAGACTAGCATTTACACTATAGGAAAGCATAACCGGCAGTATAGCAGCTAACTCTTTAAATTTAAATGAAACAACATGGCACATATGATTTACTTCTGAGAACTAAGCATTGTGTGCAGAGGTTTTGCGGCTATCTCCTTTCTTTCAGTTTTTGTGCTAACATTCCTATCTGTAAAACTAGCTTTTACACTACAGGAAAGCCTAACCGGCGGTATAGCAGCTACCTCTTTAAACCTAAATGAAACAACATGGCACATATGATTTACTTCTGAGAACTAAGCATTGTGTGCAGAGAATTTTCAGTTATCTACTTTACTTCAGTTTTGGGGCTAACATTCCTATGTGTAAAACAAGCCTTTACACTATAGGAAAGCATAACCGGCGGTATAGCAGCTAACTCTTTAAACCTAAATGAAACAACATGGCACATATGGTTTACTTCTGAGAACTAAGCATTGTGTGCAGAGATTTTGCGGCTATCTCTTTTCTTTCAGTTTTTGTGCTAACATTCCTATCTGTAAAACTAGCATTTACACTATAGGAAAGCATAACCGGCGGTATAGCAGCTAACTCTTTAAACCTAAATGAAACAACATGGCACATATGATTTACTTCTGAGAACTAAGCATTGTGTGCAGAGATTTTTCAGTTATCTCCTTTACTTCAGTTTTGGGGCTAACATTCCTATGTGTAAAACTACCATTTACACTATAGGAAAGCATAACCGGCGGTATAGCAGCTAACTCTTTAAACCTAAATGAAACAACATGGCACATATGATTTACTTCTGAGAACTAAGCATTGTGTGCAGAGATTTTTCATCTATCTCCTTTACTTCAGATTTTGTGCTAACATTCATATTTTTATACTCGCATTTACTATATAGGAAAGCATAACTGAGGGTATAGCAGCTAAGTCTTTAAACCTAAATGAAACAACATGGCACATATGGTTTACTTCTGAAAACTAAGCATTGTGTGCAGAGATTTTGCGGCTATCTCCTTTCTTTCAGTTTTTGTGCTAACATTCCTATCTGTAACACTAGCTTTTACACTATAGGAAAGCATAACCGGCGGTATAGCAGCTAACTCTTTAAATGTAAATGAAACAACCTGGCACATATGATTTACTTCTGAGAACTAAGCTTTGTGTGCAGAGGTTTTGCGGCTATCTCCTTTCTTTCAGTTTTTGTGCTAAGATTCCTATCTGTAAAACTAGCCTTTACACAATAGGAAAGCCTAACGGGCAGTATAGCAGCTAACTCTTTAAACCTAAATGAAACAACATGGCACTTATGATTTACTTCTCAGAACTAAGCATTGTGTGCAGAGATTTTTCAGTTATCTCCTTTACTTCAGTTTTGGGGCTAACATTCCTATGTGTAAAACTAGCATTTACACTATAGGAAAGCATAACCGGCGGTATAGCAGCTAACTCTTTAAACCGAAATGAAACAACATGGCATATGTGATGTACTTCTGAGAACTAAGCATTGTGTGCAGAGATTTTGCGGCTATCTCCTTTCTTTCAGTTTTTGTGCTAACATTCCTATCTGTAAAACTAGCCTTTACTCTATAGAAAATCCTAAACGGCGGTATAGCAGGTAACTCTTTAAACCTAAATGAAACAACATGGCATATATGATTTACTTCTGAGAATTAAGCATTATGTGCAGAGATTTTTCAGTTATCTCCTTTACTTCAGTTTTGGTGCTAACATTCCTAACTGTAAAACTAGCATTTACACTATAGGAAAGCATAACCAGCGGTATAGCAGCTAACTCTTTAAACCTAAATGAAACAACATGGCACTTATGATTTACTTCTGAGAACTAAGCATTGTGTGCAGAGATTATTCAGCTATCTCCTTTACTTCAGATTTTGTGCTAACATTCATATCTGTAAAACTAACATTTACACTATAGGAAAGCATAACCGGCGGTATAGCAGCTAACTCTTTAAAACTAAATGTAACAACATGGCACATATGATTTACTTCTGAGAACTAAGCATTGTGTGCAGAGCTTTTTCAGTTATCTCCTTTACTTCAGTTTTGTGGCTAACATTCCTATGTTTAAAACTAGCATTTACATTATAGGAAAGCATAACCGGCGGTATAGCAGCTAACTCTTTAAACCTAAATGAAACAACATGGCACATATGATTTACTTCTGAGAACTAAGCATTGTGTGCAGAGATTTTTCAGTTATCTCCTTTACTTCAGTTTTGGGGCTAACATTCCTATGTGTAAAACTAGCATTTACACTATAGGAAAGCATAACCGGCGGTATAGCAGCTAACTCTTTAAACCTAAATGAAACAACATGGCACATATGGTTTACTTCTGAAAACTAAGCATTGTGTGCAGAGATTTTGTGCCTATCTCCTTTCTTTCAGTTTTTGTGCTAACATTCCTATCTGTAAAACTAGCCTTTACACTATACGAAATCCTAAACGGCGGTATAGCAGCTAACTCTTTAAACCTAAATGAAACTACATGGCACATATGATTTACTTCCGAGAATTAAGCATTGTGTGCAGAGATTTTTCAGTTATCTCCTTACTTCAGTTTTGGTGCTAACATTCCCATCTGTAAAACTAGCATTTACACTATAGGAAAGCATAACCGGCGGTATAGCAGCTAACACTTTAAATGTAAATGAAACAACATGGCACATATGATGTACTTCTGAGAACTAAGCATTGTGTGCAGAGGTTTTGCGGCTATCTCCTTTCTTTCAGTTTTTGTGCTAAAATTCCTATCTGTAAAACTAGCATTTACACAATAGGAAAGCCTAACGGGCAGTATAGCAGCTAACTATTTAAACCTAAATGAAACAACATGGCACTTATGATTTACTTCTGAGAACTAAGCATTGTGTGCAGAGATTTTTCAGTTATCTCCTTTACTTCAGTTTTGGGGCTAACATTCCTATGTGTAAAACTAGCCTTTACACTATAGGAAAGCATAACCGGCGGTATAGCAGCTAACTCTTTAAACCTACATGAAACAACATGGCACCTATCATTTACTTCTGAGAACTAAGCATTGTGTGCAGAGATTTTGCAGCTATCTCCTTTCTTTCAGTTTTTGTGCTAACATTCCTATCTGATAAATAGCATTTACACTATAGGAAATCATAACCGGCGGTATAGCAGCTAACTCTTTAAACCTAAATGAAACAACATGGCACATATGATTTACTTCTGAGAACTAAGAATTGTGTGCAGATATTTTTCAGTTTTCTCCTTTACTTCAGTTTTGTTGCTAACATTCATATTTTTATACTCGCATTTACTATATAGGAAAGCATAACTGAGGGTATAGCAGCTAACTCTTTAAACCTAAATGAAACATCATGGCACATATGGTTTACTTCTGAAAACTAAGCATTGTGTGCAGAGATTTTGCGGCTATCTCCTTTCTTTCAGTTTTTGTGCTAACATTCCTATCTGTAAAACTATCCTTTACTCTATAGGAAATCCTAAACGGCGGTATAGCAGCTAACTCTTTAAACCTAAATGAAACAACATGGCACATATGATTTACTTCTGAGAATTAAGCATTGTGTGCAGAGATTTTTCAGTTATCTCCTTTACTTCAGTTTTGGTGCTAACATTCCTATCTGTAAAACTAGCATTTACACTATAGGAAAGCATAACCGGCGGTATAGCAGCTAACTCTTTAAACCTAAATGAAACAACATGGCACCTATCATTTACTTCTGAGAACTTAGCACTGTGTGCAGAGATTTTGCGGCTATCTCCTTTCTTTCAGTTTTTGTGCTAACATTCCTATCTGTAAAAATAGCTTTTACACTACAGGAAAGCCTAACCGGCGGTATAGCAGCTACCTCTTTAAACCTAAATGAAACAACATGGCACATATGATTTACTTCTGAGAACTAAGCATTGTGTGCAGAGATTTTTCAGTTATCTCCTTTCCTTCAGTTTTGGGGCTAACATTCCTATGTGTAAAACTAGCATTTACACTATAGGAAAGCATAACCGGCGGTATAGCAGCTAAGTCTTTAAACCTAAATGAAACAACATGGCACATATGATTTACTTCTGAGAACTAAGCATTGTGTGCAGAGATTTTTCAGTTATCTCCTTTACTTCAGTTTTGGGGCTAACATTCCTATGTGTAAAACTAGCATTTACACTATAGGAAAGCATAAACGGCGGTATAGCAGCTAACTCTTTAAACCGAAATGAAACAACATGGCATATATGACGTAATTCTGAGAACTAAGCATTGTGTGCAGAGATTTTGCGGCTATATCCTTTCTTTCAGTTTTTGTGCTAACATTCCTATCTGTAAAACTAGCCTTTACTCTATAGGAAATCCTAAACGGCGGTATAGCAGCTAACTCTTTAAACCTAAATGAAACAACATGGCACATATGATTTACTTGTGAGAATTAAGCATTATGTGCAGAGATTTTTCAGTTATCTCCTTTACTTCAGTTTTGGTGCTAACATTCCTATCTGTAAAACTAGCATTTACACTATAGGAAAGCATAACTGAGGGTATAGCAGCTAACTCTTTAAACCTAAATGAAACAACATGGCACCTATCATTTACTTCTGAGAACTTAGCATTGTGTGCAGAGATTTTGCGGCTATCTCCTTTCTTTCAGTTTTTGTGCTAACATTCCTATCTGTAAAACTAGCTTTTACACAATAGGAAAGCCTAACCGGCAGTATAGCAGCTAACTCTTTAAAACTAAATGAAACAACATGGCACATATGATTTACTTCTGAGAACTAAGCATTGTGTGCAGAGGTTTTTCAGTTATCTCCTTTACTTCAGTTTTAGGGCTAACATTCCTATGTGTAAAACTAGCATTTACACTATAGGAAAGCATAACCGGCAGTATAGCAGCTAACTCTTTAAACCTAAAAGAAACAACATGGCACATATGGTTTACTTCTGAGAACTAAGCATTATGTGCAGAGATTTTGTGGCTATCTCCTTTCTTTCAGTTCTTGTGCTGACATTCCTATCTGTAAAACTAGCATTTACACTATAGGAAAGCATATCCGGCGGTATAGCAGCAAACTCTTTAAACCTAAATGAAACAACATGGCACATATGGTTTACTTCTGAGAACTAAGCATTGTGTGCAGAGATTTTGCGGCTATCTCTTTTCTTTCAGTTTTTGTGCTAACATTCCTATCTGAAAAACAAGCATTTAGACTATAGGAAAGCATAACCGGCGGTATAGCAGCTAACTCTTTAAACCTAAATGAAACAACATGGCACATATGATTTACTTCTGAGAACTAAGCATTGTGTGCACAGATTTTTCAGTTATCTCCTTTACTTCAGTTTTGGTGCTAACATTCATATTTTTATACTTGCATTTACTATATAGGAAAGCATAACTGAGTGTATAGCAGCTAACTCTTTAAACCTAAATGAAACAACATGGCACATATGGTTTACTTCTGAAAACTAAGCATTGTGTGCAGAGATTTTGCGGCTATCTCCTTTCTTTCAGTTTTTGTGCTAACATTCCTATCTGTAAAACTAGCATTTACACTATAGGAAAGCATAACCGGCGGTATAGCAGCTAACTCTTTAAACCCAAATGAAACAACATGGCACATATGATTTACTTCTGAGAACTAAGCACTGTGTGCAGAGATTTTTCAGTTATCTCCTATACTTCAGTTTTGGGGCTAACATTCCTATGTGTAAGACTAGCATTTACACTATAGGAAAGCATAACCGGCGGTATAGCAGCTAACTCTTTAAACCTAAATGGAACTACATGGCACATATGGTTTACTTCTGAGAACTAAGCATTTTGTGCAGAGATTTTGCGGCTGTCTCTTTTCTTTCAGTTTTTGTGCTAACATTCCTATCTGTAAAACTAGCATTTACACTATAGGAAAGCATAACCGGCAGTGTAGCAGCTAACTCTTTAAACCTAAATGAAACAACATGGCACCTATCATTTACTTCTGAGAACTTAGCATTGTGTGCAGAGATTTTGCGGCTATCTCCTTTCTTTCAGTTTTTGTGCTAACATTCCTATCTGTAAAACTAGCTTTTACACTATAGGAAAGCCTAACCGGCGGTATAGCAGCTACCTCTTTAAACCTAAATGAAACAACATGGCACATATGATTTACTTCTGAGAACTAACCATTGTGTGCAGAGATTTTTCAGTTATCTCCTTTACTTCAGTTTTGGTGCTAACATTCCTATGTGTAAAACTAGCCTTTACACTATAGGAAAGCATAACCGGCGGTATAGCAGGTAACTCTTTAAACCTAAATGAAACAACATGGCACATACGGTTTACTTCTGAGAACTAAGCATTGTGTGCAGAGATTTTGCGCCTATCTCTTTTCTTTCAGTTTTTGTGCTAACATTCCTATCTGTAAAACTAGCATTTACACTATAGGAAAGCATAACCGGCGGTATAGCAGCTAACTCTTTAAACCTAAATGAAACAACATGGCACATATGATTTACTTCTGAGAACTAAGCATTGTGTGCAGAGATTTTTCAGTTATCTCCTTTACTTCAGTTTTGGGGCTAACATTCCTATGTGTAAAACTAGCATTTACACTATAGGAAAGCATAACCGGCGGTATAGCAGCTAACTCTTTAAACCTAAATGAAACAACATGGCACATATGATTTACTTCTGAGAACTAAGCATTGTGTGCAGAGATTTTTCAGTTATCTCCTTTACTTCAGTTTTGGGGTTAACATTCCTATGTGTAAAACTAGCATTTACACTATAGGAAAGCATAACCGGCGGTATAGCAGCTAACTCTTTAAACCTAAATGAAACAACATGGCACATATGGTTTACTTCTGAAAACTAAGCATTGTGTGCAGAAATTTTGCGGCTATCTCCTTTCTTTCAGTTTTTGTGCTAACATTCCTATCTGTAAAACTAGCTTTTACACTATAGGAAAGCATGACCGGCGGTATAGCAGCTAACTCTTTAAACCTAAATGAAACAACATGGCATATATTATGTACTTCTGAGAACTAAGCCTTGTGTGCAGAGATTTTGCGGCTATCTCCTTTCTTTCAGTTTTTGTGCTAACATTCCTATCTGTAAAACTAGCCTTTACACTATAGGAAATCCTAAACGGCGGTATAGAAGCTAACTCTTTAAACGTAAATGAAACAACATGGCACATATGATTTACTTCTGAGAATTAAGCATTGTGTGCAGAGATTTTTCAGTTATCTCCTTTACTTCAGTTTTGGTGCTAACATTCCTATCTGTAAAACTAGCATTTACACTATAGGAAAGCATAACTGGCGGTATAGCAGCTAACTCTTTAAATGTAAATGAAACAACATGGCACATATGATTTACTTCTGAGAACTAAGCATTGTGTACAGAGGTTTTTCGGCTATCTCCTTTCTTTCAGTTTTTGTGCTAACATTCCTATCTGTAAAACTAGCATTTACACAATAGGAAAGCCTAACGGGCAGTATAGCAGCTAACTCTTTAAACCTAAATGAAACAACATGGCACTTATGATTTACTTCTGAGAACTAAGCATTGTGTGCAGAGATTTTTCAGTTATCTCCTTTACTTCAGTTTTGGGGCTAACATTCCTATGTGTAAAACTAGCATTTACACTATAGGAAAGCATAACCGGCGGTATAGCAGCTAACTCTTTAAACCGAAATGAAACAACATGGCACATATGATGTACTTCTGAGAACTAAGCATTGTGGGCAGAGATTTTGCGGCTATCTCCTTGCTTTCAGTTTTTGTGCTAACATTCCTATCTGTAAAACTAGTCTTTACCCTATAGGAAAACCTAAACGGCGGTATAGCAGCTAACTCTTTAAACCTAAATGAAACAACATGGCACATATGATTTACTTCTGAGAATTAAGCATTATGTGCAGAGATTTTTCAGTTATCTCCTTTACTTCTGTTTTGGTGCTAACATTCCTATCTGTAAAACTAGCATTTACACTATAGGAAAGCATAACCGGCGGTATAGCAGCTAACTCTTTAAACCTAAATGAAACAACATGGCACCTGTCATTTACTTCTGAGAACTTAGCATTGTGTGCAGAGATTTTGCGGCTATCTCCTTTCTTTCAGTTTTTGTGCTAACATTCCTATCTGTAAAACTAGCATTTACACTATAGGAAAGCATAACCGGCAGTGTAGCAGCTAACTCTTTAAACCTAAATGAAACAACATGGCACCTATCATTTACTTCTGAGAACTTAGCATTGTGTGCAGAGATTTTGCGGCTATCTCCTTTCTTTCAGTTTTTGTGCTAACATTCCTATCTGTAAAACTAGCTTTTACACTATAGGAAAGCCTAACCGGCGGTATAGCAGCTACCTCTTTAAACCTAAATGAAACAACATGGCACATATGATTTACTTCTGAGAACTAACCATTGTGTGCAGAGATTTTTCAGTTATCTCCTTTACTTCAGTTTTGGTGCTAACATTCCTATGTGTAAAACTAGCCTTTACACTATAGGAAAGCATAACCGGCGGTATAGCAGGTAACTCTTTAAACATAAATGAAACAACATGGCACATACGGTTTACTTCTGAGAACTAAGCATTGTGTGCAGAGATTTTGCGCCTATCTCTTTTCTTTCAGTTTTTGTGCTAACATTCCTATCTGTAAAACTAGCATTTACACTATAGGAAAGCATAACCGGCGGTATAGCAGCTAACTCTTTAAACCTAAATGAAACAACATGGCACATATGATTTACTTCTGAGAACTAAGCATTGTGTGCAGAGATTTTTCAGTTATCTCCTTTACTTCAGTTTTGGGGCTAACATTCCTATGTGTAAAACTAGCATTTACACTATAGGAAAGCATAACCGGCGGTATAGCAGCTAACTCTTTAAACCTAAATGAAACAACATGGCACATATGATTTACTTCTGAGAACTAAGCATTGTGTGCAGAGATTTTTCAGTTATCTCCTTTACTTCAGTTTTGGGGTTAACATTCCTATGTGTAAAACTAGCATTTACACTATAGGAAAGCATAACCGGCGGTATAGCAGCTAACTCTTTAAACCTAAATGAAACAACATGGCACATATGGTTTACTTCTGAAAACTAAGCATTGTGTGCAGAAATTTTGCGGCTATCTCCTTTCTTTCAGTTTTTGTGCTAACATTCCTATCTGTAAAACTAGCTTTTACACTATAGGAAAGCATGACCGGCGGTATAGCAGCTAACTCTTTAAACCTAAATGAAACAACATGGCATATATTATGTACTTCTGAGAACTAAGCATTGTGTGCAGAGATTTTGCGGCTATCTCCTTTCTTTCAGTTTTTGTGCTAACATTCCTATCTGTAAAACTAGCCTTTACACTATAGGAAATCCTAAACGGCGGTATAGAAGCTAACTCTTTAAACCTAAATGAAACAACATGGCACATATGATTTACTTCTGAGAATTAAGCATTGTGTGCAGAGATTTTTCAGTTATCTCCTTTACTTCAGTTTTGGTGCTAACATTCCTATCTGTAAAACTAGCATTTACACTATAGGAAAGCATAACTCGCGGTATAGCAGCTAACTCTTTAAATGTAAATGAAACAACATGGCACATATGATTTACTTCTGAGAACTAAGAATTGTGTGCAGAGGTTTTTCGGCTATCTCCTTTCTTTCAGTTTTTGTGCTAACATTCCTATCTGTAAAACTACCATTTACACAATAGGAAAGCCTAACGGGCAGTATAGCAGCTAACTCTTTAAACCTAAATGAAACAACATGGCACTTATGATTTACTTCTGAGAACTAAGCATTGTGTGCAGAGATTTTTCAGTTATCTCCTTTACTTCAGTTTTGGGGCTAACATTCCTATGTGTAAAACTAGCATTTACACTATAGGAAAGCATAACCGGCGGTATAGCAGCTAACTCTTTAAACCGAAATGAAACAACATGGCACATATGATGTACTTCTGAGAACTAAGCATTGTGGGCAGAGATTTTGCGGCTATCTCCTTGCTTTCAGTTTTTGTGCTAACATTCCTATCTGTAAAACTAGCTTTTACACTATAGGAAAGCCTAACCAGCGGTATAGCAGCTACCTCTTTAAACCTAAATGAAACAACATGGCACATATGATTTACTTCTGAGAACTAAGCATTGTGTGCAGAGATTTTTCAGCTATCTCCTTTACTTCAGATTTTGTGCTAACATTCCTATCTGTAAAACTAGCATTTACACTATAGGAAAGCCTAACGGGCAGTATAACAGCTAAGTCTTTAAACCTAAATGAAACAACATGGCACTTATGATTTACTTCTGAGAACTAAGCATTGTGTGCAGAGATTATTCAGCTATCTCCTTTACATCAGATTTGTGCTAACATTCATATATGTAAAACAAGCATTTACACTATAGGAAAGAATAACCGGCGGTATAGCAGCTAACTCTTTAAACCTACATGAAACAACATGGCACCTATCATTTACTTCTGAGAACTAAGCATTGTGTGCAGAGATTTTGCGGCTATCTCCTTTCTTTCAGTTTTTGTGCTAACATTCCTATCTGTAAAAGTAGCATTTACACTATAGGAAATCATAACCGGCGGTATAGCAGGTAACTCTTTAAACCTAAATGAAACAACATGGCACATATGATTTACTTTTGAGAACTAAGCATTGTGTGCAGAGATTTTTCACTTATCTCCTTTACTTCAGTTTTGGGGCTAACATTCCTATGTGTAAGACTAGCATTTACACTATAGGAAAGCATAACCGGCGGTATAGCAGCTAACTCTTTAAACCTAAATGAAACAACATGGCACATATGGTTTACTTCTGAGAACTAAGCATTTTGTGCAGAGATTTTGCGGCTATCTCCTTTCTTTCAGTTTTTGTGCTAACATTCCTATCTGTAAAACTAGCATTTACACTATAGGAAAGCATAACCGGCGGTGTAGCAGCTAACTCTTTAAACCTAAATGAAACAACATGGCACCTATCATTTACTTCTGAGAACTTAGCATTGTGTGCAGAGATTTTGCGGCTATCTCCTTTCTTTCAGTTTTTGTGCTAACATTCCTATCTGTAAAACTAGCTTTTACACTATAGGAAAGCTTAACCGGCGGTATAGCAGCTACCTTTTAAACCTAAATGAAACAACATGGTACATATGATTTACTTCTGAGAACTAAGCATTGTGTGCAGAGATTTTTCAGTTATCTCCTTTACTTCAGTTTTGGTGCTAACATTCCTATGTGTAAAACTAGCCTTTACACTATAGGAAAGCATAACCGGCGGTATAGCAGCTAACTCTTTAAACCTAAATGAAACAACATGGCACATATGGTTTACTTCTGAGAACTAAGCATTGTGTGCAGATATTTTGCACCTATCTCTTTTCTTTCAGTTTTTGTGCTAACATTACTATCTGTAAAACTAGCATTTACACTATAGGAAAGCATAACCGGCGGTATAGCAGCTAACTCTTTAAACCTAAATGAAACAACATGGCACATATGATTTACTTCTGAGAACTAAGCATTGTGTGCAGAGATTTTTCAGTTATCTCCTTTACTTCAGTTTTGGGGCTAACATTCCTATGTGTAAAACTAGCATTTATACTATAGGAAAGCATAACAGGCGGTATAGCAGCTAACTCTTTAAACCTAAATGAAACAACATGGCACCTATCATTTACTTCTGAGAACTTAGCACTGTGTGCAGAGATTTTGCGTCTATCTCCTTTCTTTCAGTTTTTGTGCTAACATTCCTATCTGTAAAACTAGCTTTTACACTACAGGAAAGCCTAACCGGCGCTATAGCAGCTACCTCTTTAAACCTAAATGAAACAACATGGCACATATGATTTACTTCTGAGAACTGAGCATTGTGTGCAGAGATTATTCAGCTATCTCCTTTATTTCAGATTTTGTGCTAACATTCATATCTGTAAAACTAGCATTTACACTATAGGAAAGCATAACCGGCGGTATATCAGCTAACTCTTTAAACCTAAATGAAACAACATGGCACATATGATTTACTTCTGAGAACTAAGCATTGTGTGCAGAGATTTTTCCGTTATCTCCTTTACTTCAGTTTTGGGGCTAACATTCCTATGTGTAAAACTAGCATTTACACTATAGGAAAGTATAACCGGCGGTATAGCAGCTAACTCTTTAAACCTAAATGAAACAACATGGCATATATGATGTACTTCTGAGAACTAAGCATTGTGTGCAGAGATTTTGCAGCTATCTCCTTTCTTTCAGTTTTTGTGCTAACATTCCTATCTGTAAAACTAGCCTTTACACAATAGGAAAGCCTAACGGGCAGTATAGCAGCTAACTCTTTAAACCTAAATGAAACAACATGGCACCTATCATTTACTTCTGAGAACTAAGCATTGTGTGCAGAGATTTTGCGGCTATCTCCTTTCTTTCAGTTTTTGTGCTAACATTCCTATCTGTAAAACTAGCCTTTACACTATAGGAAATCCTATACGGCGGTATAGCAGCTAACTCTTTAAACCTAAATGAAACAACATGGCACATATGATGTACTTCTGAGAACTAAGCATTTTGTGCAGAGATTTTGCGGCTATCTGCTTACTTTCAGTTTTTGTGCTAACATTCCTATCTGTAAAACTAGCCTTTACACTATAGGAAATCCTAAACGGCAGTATAGCAACTAACTCTTTAAACCTAAATGAAACAACATGGCACATATGATTTACTTCTGAGAAGTAAGCACTGTGTGCAGAGGTTTTGCGGCTATCTCCTTTCTTTCAGTTTTTGTGCTAACATTCCTATCTGTTAATCTAGCATTTACACAATAGGAAAGCCTAACGGGCAGTATAGCAGCTAACTCTTTAAACCTAAATGAAACAACATGGCCCTTATGATTTACTTCTGAGAACTAAGCATTGTGTGCAGAGATTATTCCGCTATCTCCTGTACTTCAGATTTTGTGCTAACATTCATATCTGTAAAACTAGCATTTACACTATAGGAAAGCAAAACCGGCGGTATAGCAGCTAAGTCTTTAAACCTAAATGAAACAACATGGCACCTATCATTTACTTCTGAGAACTAAGCATTGTGTGCAGAGACTTTGCAGCTATCTCCTTTCTTTCAGTTTTTGTGGTATCTTTCTTATCTGTAAAACTAGCATTTACACTATAGGAAAGCCTTACGGGAGTATAGCAGCTAACTCTTTAAACCTAAATGAAACAACATTGCTCATATGATTTCGTTCTGAGAACTAAGCATTGTGTGCAGAGATTTTTCAGCTATCTCCTTTACTTCAGATTTTGTGCTAACATTCATACCTTTATACTCGCATTTATATATACGAAAGCATAACTGAGTGTATAGCAGCTAACTCTTTAAACCTAAATGAAACAACATGGCATATATGATGTACTTCTGAGAACTAAGCATTGTGTGCAGAGATTTTGCGGCTATCTCCTTTCTTTCAGTTTTTGTGCTAACATTCCTATCTGTAAAACTAGCCTTTACACTATAGGAAAACCTAAACGGCGGTATAGCAGCTAACTCTTTAAACCTAAATGAAACAACATGGCACATATGATTTACTTGTGAGAATTAAGCATTGTGTGCAGAGATTTTTCAGTTATCTCCTTTACTTCAGTTTTGGGGCTAACATTCCTATGTGTAAAACTAGCATTTACACTATAGGAAAGCATAACCGGTGGTATAGCAGCTAACTCTTTAAACCTAAATGAAACAACATGGCACATATGATTTACTTCTGAGAACTAAGCATTGTGTGCAGAGATTTTTCAGTTATGTCCTTTACTTCAGTTTTGGGGCTAACATTCCTATGTGTAAAAATAGCATTTACACTATAGGAAAGCATAACCGGCGGTTTAGCATCTAACTCTTTAAACCTAAATGAAACAACATGGCACATATGGTTTACTTCTGAGAACTAAGCATTGTGTGCAGAGATTTTGCGGCTATCTCCTTCCTTTCAGTTTTTGTGCTAACATTCCTATCTGTAAAAATAGCATTTACACTATAGGAAAGCCTAACCGGCGGTATAGCAGCTACGTCTTTAAACCTAAATGAAACAACATGGCACATATGATTTACTTCTGAGAACTAAGCATTGTGTGCAGAGAATTTTCAGTTATCTCCTTTACTTCAGTTTTGGGGCTAACATTCCTATGTGTAAAACTATCCTTTACACTATAGGAAAGCATAACCGGCGGTATAGCAGCTAACTCTTTAAACCTAAATGAAACAACATGGCACAAATGTTTTGCTTCTGAGAACTAAGCATTGTGTGCAGAGATTTTGCGGCTATCTCCTTTCTTTCAGTTTTTGTGCTAACATTCCTATCTGTAAAACTAGCCTTTACTCTATAGGAAATCCGAAACGGCGGTATAGCAGCCAACTCTTTAAACCTAAATGAAAAAACATGGCACATATGATTTACTTCTGAGAATTAAGCATTATGTGCAGAGATTTTTCAGTTATCTCCTTTACTTCAGTTTTCGTGCTAACATTCCTATTTGTAAAACTACCATTTACACTATAGGAAAGCATAACCGGCGGTATAGCAGCTAACTCTTTAAACCTAAATGAAACAACATGGCACATATGGTTTACTTCTGGGAACTAAACATTGTGTGCAGAGATTTTGCGGCTATCTCTTTTCTTTCAGTTTTTGTGGTAACATTCCTATCTGAAAAACTAGCATTTACACTATAGGAAAGCATAACCGGCGGTATAGCAGAAAAGTCTTTAAACCTAAATGAAACAACATGGCACATATGATTTACTTCTGAGAACTAAGCATTGTGTGCAGAGATTTTTCAGTTATCTCCTTTACTTCAGTTTTGGGGCTAACATTCCTATGTGTAAGACTAGCATTTACACTATAGGAAAGCATAACCGGCGGTATAGCAGCTAACTCTTTAAACCTAAATGAAACAACATGGTACATATGATTTACTTCTGAGAACTAAGCATTGTGTGCAGAGATTTTTCAATTATCTCCTTTACTTCAGTTTTGGGGCTAACATTCCTATGTGTAAGACTAGCATTTACACTATAGGAAAGCATAACCGGCGGTATAGCAGCTAACTCTTTAAACCTAAATGAAACAACATGGCACATATGGTTTACTTCTGAGAACTAAGCATTTTGTGCAGAGATTTTCCGGCTATCTCCTTTCTTTCAGTTTTTGTGCTAACATTCCTATCTGTAAAACTAGCATTTACACTATAGGAAAGGATAACCGGCGGTGTAGCAGCTAACTCTTTAAACCTAAATGAAACAACATGGCACCTATCATTTACTTCTGAGAACTTAGCATTGTGTGCAGAGATTTTGCGGCTATCTCCTTTCTTTCAGTTTTTGTGCTAACATTCTTATCTGTAAAACTAGCTTTTACACTATAGGAAAGCCTAACCGGCGGTATAGCAGCTACCTTTTAAACCTAAATGAAACAACATGGCACATATGATTTACTTCTGAGAACTAAGCATTGTGTTCAGAGATTTTTCAGTTATCTCCTTTACCTCAGTTTTGGTGCTAACATTCCTATGTGTAAAACTAGCCTTTACACTATAGGAAAGCATAACCGGCGGTATAGCAGCTAACTCTTTAAACCTAAATGAAACAACATGGCACATATGGTTTACTTCTGAGAACTAAGCATTGTGTGCAGAGATTTTGCACCTATCTCTTTTCTTTCAGTTTTCGTGCTAACATTCCTATCTGTAAAACTAGCATTTACACTATAGGAAAGCATAACCGGCGGTATAGCAGCTAACTCTTTAAACCTAAATGAAACAACATGGCACATATGATTTACTTCTGAGAACTAAGCATTGTGTGCAGAGATTTTTCAGTTATCTCCTTTACTTCAGTTTTGGGGCTAACATTCCTATGTGTAAAACTAGCATTTACACTATAGGAAAGCATAACAGGCGGTATAGCAGCTAACTCTTTAAACCTAAATGAAACAACATGGCACATATGATTTACTTCTGAGAACTAAGCATTGTGTGCAGAGATTTTTCAGTTATCTCCTTTACTTCAGTTTTGGGGTTAACATTCCTATGTGTAAAACTAGCATTTACACTATAGGAAAGCATAACCGGCGGTATAGCAGCTAACTCTTTTTTTTTTTTTTTAAAGATTTATTTATTTATTTTAATTCCCCCCCCCCTCCCCTGGTTGTCTGCTCTCGGTGTCTATTTGCTGCGTCTTGTTTCTTTGTCCGCTTCTGTTGTCCTCAGCGGCAGGGGAAGTGTGGGCGGCGCCATTCCTGGGCAGGCTGCTCTTTCTTTTCACACTGGGCGGCTTTCCTCACGGGCGCACTCCTTGCGCGTGGGGCTCCCCCACGCGGGGGACACCCTTGCGTGGCACGGCACTCCTTGCGCGCATCAGCACTGCGCATGGCCAGCTCCACACGGGTCAAGGAGGCCCGGGGTTTGAACCGCGGACCTCCCATATGGTAGACGGACGCCCTAACCACTGGGCCAAAGTCCGTTTCCCAAGCAGCTAACTCTTTAAACCTAAATGAAACAACATGGCACATATGGTTTACTTCTGAAAACTAAGCATTGTGTGCAGAGATTTTGCGGCTATCTCCTTTCTTTCAGTTTTTGTGCTAACATTCCTATCTGTAAAACTAGCTTTTACACTATAGAAAGCATAACCGGCGGTATAGAAGCTAACTCTTTAAACCTAAATGAAACAACATGGCATATATGATGTACTTCTGAGAACTAAGCATTGTGTGCAGAGATTTTGCGGCTATCTCCTTTCTTACAGTTTTTGTGCTAACATTCCTATCTGTAAAACTAGCCTTTACACTATAGGAAATCCTAAACGGTGGTATAGCAGCTAACTCTTTAAACCTAAATGAAACAACATGGCACATATGATTTACTTCTGAGAATTAAGCATTGTGTGCAGAGATTTTTCAGTTATCTCCTTTACTTCAGTTTTGGTGCTAACATTCCTATCTGTAAAACTAGCATTTACACTATAGGAAAGCATAACCGGCGGTATAGCAGCTAACTCTTTAAATGTAAATGAAACAACATGGCACATATGATTTACTTCTGAGAACTAAGCATTGTGTGCAGAGGTTTTGCGGCTATCTCCTTTCTTTCAGTTTTTGTGCTAACATTCCTATCTGTAAAACTAGCATTTACACAATAGGAAAGCCTAACGGGCAGTATAGCAGCTAACTCTTTAAACCTAAATGAAACAACATGGCACTTATGATTTACTTCTGAGAACTAAGCATTGTGTGCAGAGATTTTTCAGTTATCTCCTTTACTTCAGTTTTGGGGCTAACATTCCTATGTGTAAAACTAGCATTTACACTATAGGAAAGCATAACCGGCGGTATAGCAGCTAACTCTTTAAACCAAAATGAAACAACATGGCACATATGATGTACTTCTGAGAACTAAGCATTGTGGGCAGAGATTTTGCGGCTATCTCCTTTCTTTCAGTTTTTGTGCTAACATTCCTATCTGTAAAACTAGTCTTTACTCTATAGGAAATCCTAAACGGCGGTATAGCAGCTAACTCTTTAAACCTAAATGAAACAACATGGCACATATGATTTACTTCTGAGAACTAAGCATTGTGTGCAGAGATTTTTCAGCTATCTCCTTTACTTCAGATTTTGTGCTAACATTCATATTTTTATACTCGCATTTACTATATAGGAAAGCATAACTGAGGGTATAGCAGCTAACTCTTTAAACCTAAATGAAACAACATGGCACATATGGTTTACTCCTGAAAACTAAGCATTGTGTGCAGAGATTTTGCGGCTATCTCCTTTCTTTCAGTTTTTCTGCTAACATTCCTATCTGTAAAACTAGCATTTACACTATAGGAAACCATAACCGGCGGTATAGCAGCTAACTCTTTAAACCTAAATGAAACAACATGGCATATATGATGTACTTCTGAGAACTAAGCATTGTGTGCAGAGATTTTGCGGCTATCAACTTTCTTTCAGTTTTTGTGCTAACATTCCTATCTGTAAAACAAGCCTTTACACTCTAGGAAATCCTAAACGGCGGTATAGCAGCTAACTCTTTAAACCTAAATGAAACAAGATGGCACATATGATTTACTTCTGAGAACTAAGCATTGTGTGCAGAGATTTTTCAGTTATCTCCTTTACTTCAGTTTTGGGGCTAACATTCCTATGTGTAAAACTAGCATTTACACTATAGGAAAACATAACCGGCGGTATAGCAGCTAACTCTTTAAACCTAAATGAAACAACATGGCACATATGGTTTACTTCTGAATACTAAGCATTGTGTGCAGAGATTTTGCGGCTACCTCCTTTCTTTCAGTTTTTGTGCTAACATTCCTATCTGTAAAACTAGCATTTACAATATAGGAAAGCATAACCGGCAGTATAGCAGCTAACTCTTTAAACCTAAATGAAACAACATGGCACATATGATGTACTTCTGAGAACTAAGCATTCTGTGCAGAGACTTTGCGGCTATCTCCTTTTTTCAGTTTTTGTGGTAACTTTCCTATCTGTAAAACTAGCATTTACACTATAGGAAAGCCTAACGGGAGTATAGCAGCTAACTCTTTAAAGCTAAATGAAACAACATTGCACATATGATTTAGTTCTGAGAACTAAGCATTGTGTGTAGAGATTTTTCAGCTATCTCCTTTACTTCAGATTTTGTTCTAACATTCCTATCTTTATACTCGCATTTACTATATACGAAAGCATAACTGAGTGTATAGCAGCTAATTCTTCAAACTTGAATGAAACAACATGGCACATATGATTTACTTCTGAGAACTAAGCATTGTGTGCAGAGATTTTGCGGCTATCTCCTTTCTTTCAGTTTTTGTGCTAACATTCCTATCTGTAAAAGTAGCTTTTACACTATAGGAAAGCCTAACCGGCGGTATAGCAGCTACCTCTTTAAACTTAAATGAAACAACGTGGCACATATGATTTACTTCTGAGAACTAAGCATTGTGTGCAGAGATTTTTCAGTTATCTCCTTTACTTCAGTTTTGGTGCTAACATTCCTATCTGTAAAACTAGCATTTACACTATAGGAAAGCATAACCGGCGGTATAGCAGCTAACTCTTTAAACCTAAATGAAACAACATGGCACCTATCATTTACTTCTGAGAACGTAGCATTGTGTGCAGAGATTTTGCGGCTATCTCCTTTCTTTCAGTTTTTGTGCTAACATTCCTATCTGTAAAACTAGCTTTTACACTATAGGAAAGCCTAACTGGCGGTATAGCAGCTACCTCTTTAAACCTAAATGAAACAACATGGCACATATGATTTACTTCTGAGAACTAAGCATTGTGTGCAGAGATTATTCAGCTATCTCCTTTACATCAGATTTTGTGCTAACATTCATATCTGTAAAACTAGCATTTACACTATAGGAAATCATAACCGGCGGTATATCAGCTAACTCTTTAACCTAAATGAAACAAGATGGCACATATGATTTACTTCTGAGAACTAAGCATTGTGTGCACAGATTTTTCAGTTTTCTCCTTTACTTCAGTTTTGGTGCTAACATTCATATTTTTATACTCGCATTTACTATATAGGAAAGCATAACTGAGGGTATAGCAGCTAACTCTTTAAACCTAAATGAAACAACATGGCACATATGGTTTACTTCTGAAAACTAAGCATTGTGTGCAGAGATTTTGTGGCTATCTCCTTTCTTTCAGTTTTTGTGCTAACATTCCTATTTGTAAAACTAGCATTTACACTATAGGAAAGCATAACCGGCGGTATAGCAGCTAACTCTTTAAACCTAACTGAAACTACATGGCATATATGAAGTACTTCTGAGAACTAAGCATTGTGTGCAGAGATTTTGCGGCTATCTCCTTTCTTTCAGTTTTTGTGCTAACATTCCTTTCTGTAAAACTTGCATTTACACTATAGGAAAACATAACCGGCGGTATAGCAGCTAACTCTTTAAATCTAAATGAAACAACATGGAACATATGATTTACTTCTGAGAAATAAGCATTGTGTGCAGAGATTTTTCAGTTTTCTCCTTTACTTCAGTTTTGGTGCTAACATTCATATTTTTATACTCGCATTTTCTATATAGGAAAGCATAACTGAGGGTATAGCAGCTAAGTCTTTAAACCTAAATGAAACAACATGGCACATATGGTTTACTTCTGAAAACTAAGCATTGTGTTCAGAGATTTTGCGGCTATATCCTTTCTTTCAGTTTTTGTGCTAACATTCCTATATGTAAAACTAGCATTTACACTATAGGAAAGCATAACCGGCGGTATAGCAGCTAACTCTTTAAACCTAAATGAAACAACATGGCATATATGATGTACTTCTGAGAACTAAGCATTGTGTGCAGAGATTTTGCGGTTATCTCCTTTCTTTCAGTTTTTGTGCTAACATTCCTATCTGTAATACTAGCTTTTAAACTATAGGAAAGCCTAACCGGCGGTATAGCAGCTACCTCATTAAACCTAAATGAAACAACATGGCACATATGATTTACTTCTGAGAACTAAGCATTGTGTGCAGAGATTTTTCAGTTATCTCCTTTAAATCAGTTTTGGTGCTAACATTTCCTATCTGTAAAACTTGCATTTACACTATAGGAAAGCATAACAGGCGGTATAGCAAATAACTCTTTAAATGTAAATGAAACAACATGGCACATATGATTTACTTCTGAGAACTAAGCATTGTGTGCAGAGATTATTCAGCTATCTCCTTTACATCAGATTTTGTGCTAACATTCATATCTGTAAAACTAGCATTTACACTATAGGAAATCATAACCGGCGGTATATCAGCTAACTCTTTAAACCTAAATGAAACAACATGGCACATATGATTTACTTCTGAGAACTAAGCATTGTGTGCAGAGATTTTTCAGTTATCTCCTTTACTTCAGTTTTTGTGCTAACATTCCTATGTGTAAAACTACCATTTACACTATAGGAAAGCATAACCGGCGGTATAGCAGCTAACTCTTTAAACCTAAATGAAACAACATGGCACATATGGTTTACTTCCGAGAACTAAGCATTGTGTGCAGAGATTTTGCGGCTATCTCCTTTCTTTCAGTTCTTGTGCTAACATTCCTATTTGTAAAACTAGCATTTACACTCTAGGAAAGCATAACCGGCGTATAGCAGCTAACTCTTTAAACATAAATGAAAACAACATGGCACATATGATTTACTTCTGAGAACTAAGCATTGTGTGCAGAGATTTTTCAGCTATCTCCTTTACTTCAGATTTTGTGCTAACATTCATATTTTTATACTCGCATTTACTATATAGGAAAGCATAACTGAGGGTATAGCAGCTAACTCTTTAAACCTAAATGAAACAACATGGCACATATGGTTTACTTCTGAAAACTAAGCATTGTGTGCAGAGATTTTGCGGCAATCTCCTTTCTTTCAGTTTTTGTGCTAACATTCCTATCTGTAAAACTAGCATTTACACTATAGGAAAGCATAACCGGCGGTATAGCAGCTATCTCTTTAAACCTACATGAAACAACATGGCATATATGATGTACTTCTGAGAACTAAGCATTGTGTGCAGAGATTTTGCGGCTATCTCCTTTCTTTCAGTTTTTGTGCTAACATTCCTATCTGTAAAACTAGCCTTTACACTATAGGAAATCCTAAACGGCGGTATAGCAGCTAAATCTTTAAACCTAAATGAAACAACATGGCACATATGATTTACTTCTGAGAATTAAGCATTGTGTGCAGAGATTTTTCAGTTATCTCCTTTACTTCAGTTTTGGTGCTAAAATTCCTATCTGTAAAACTAGCATTTACACTATAGGAAAGCATAACCGGCGGTATAGCAGCTAACTCTTTAAATGTCAATGAAACAACATGGCACATATGATTTACTTCTGAGAACTAAGCATTGTGTGCAGAGGTTTTGCGGCTATCTCCTTTCTTTCAGTTTTTGTGGTAACATTCCTTTCTGTAAAACTAGCATTTACACAATAGGAAAGCATAACGGGCAGTATAGCAGCTAACTCTTTAAATCTAAATGAAACAACATGGCACTTATGATTTACTTCTGAGAACTAAGCATTGTGTGCAGAGATTATTCAGCTATCTCCTTTACTTCAGATTTTGTGCTAACATTCATATCTGTAAAACTAGCATTTACACTATAGGAAAGCATAACCGGGGGTATAGCAGCTAACTCTTTAAACCTAAATGAAACAACATGGCACATATGATTTACTTCTGAGAACTAAGCATTGTGTGCAGAGATTTTTCAGTTATCTCCTTTACTTCAGTTTGGGGGCTAACATTGCTATGTGTAAAACTAGCATTTACAGTATAGGTAAGCATAACCGGCGGTATAGCAGCTAACTCTTTAAACCTAAATGAAACAACATGGCATATATGATGTACTTCTGAGAACTAAGCATTGTGTGCAGAGATTTTGCGGCTATCTCCTTTCTTTCGGTTTTTGTGCCAACATTCCTCTCTGTAAAACTAGCCTTTACTCTGTAGGAAATCCTAAACGGCGGTATAGCTGCTAACTCTTTAAACCTAAATGAAACAACATGGCACATATGATTTACTTCTGAGAATTAAGCATTATGTGCAGAGATTTTTCACTTATCTCCTTTACTTCAGTTTTGGTGCTAACATTCCTATCTGTAAAACTAGCATTTACACCATAGGAAAGAATAACCGGCAGTATAGCAGCTAACTCTTTAAACCTAAATGAAACAACATGGCACCTATCATTTACTTCTGAGAACTTAGCATTGTGTGCAGAGATTTTGCGGCTATCTCCTTTCTTTCAGTTTTTGTGCTAACATTCCTATCTGTAAAACTAGCTTTTACACAATAGGAAAGCCTAACCGGCGGTATAGCGCCTACCTCTTTAAACCTAAATGAAACAACATGGCACATATGATTTACTTCTGAGAACTAAGCATTGTGTGCAGAGATTTTTCAGTTATCTCCTTTACTTCAGTTTTGGGGCTAAGATTCCTATGTGTAAAACCAGCCTTTACACTATAGGAAAGCATAACCGGCGGTATAGCAGCTAACTCTTTAAACCTAAATGAAACAACATGGCACATATGGTTTACTTCTGAGAACTAAGCATTGTGTGCAGAGATTTTTCAGTTATCTCCTTTACTTCAGTTTTGGTGCTAACATTCATATTATTATACTCGCATTTACTATATAGGAAAGCATAACTGAGGGTATAGCAGCTAACTCTTTAAATCTAAATGAAACAACATGGCACTTATGATTTACTTCTGAGAACTAAGCATTGTGTGCAGAGATTATTCAGCTGTCTCCTTTACTTCAGATTTTGTGCTAACATTCATATCTGTAAATTGTGTGCAGAGATTTTTCAGCTATCTCCTTTACTTCAGATTTTGTGCTAACATTCATATATTTTTATACTCGCATTTACTATATAGGAAAGCATAACTGAGGGTATAGCAGCTAACTCTTTAAACCTAAATGAAACAACATGGCACATATGGTTTACTTCTGAAAACTAAGCATTGTGTGCAGAGATTTTGTGGCTATCTCCTTTCTTTCAGTTTTTGTGCTAAGATTCCTATCTGTAAAACTAGCCTTTACACTATAGGAGAGCTTAACCGGCGATATAGCAGCTATCTCTTTAAACCTAAATGAAACAACATGGCATATATGATGTACTTCTGAGAACTAAGCATTGTGTGCAGAGATTTTGCGGCTATCTCCTTTCTTTCAGTTTTTGTGCTAACATTCCTATCTGTAAAACTAGCCTTTACACTATAGGAAATCCTGAACGGCGGTATAGCAGCTAACTCTTTAAACCTAAATGAAACAACATGGCACATATGATTTACTTCTGAGAACTAAGCATTGTGTGCAGAGATTTTTCAGTTATCCCCTTTACTTCAGTTTTGGGGCTAACATTCCTCTGTGTAAAACTAGCATTTACACTATAGGAAAGCATAACCGGCGGTATAGCAGCTAACTCTTTAAACCTAAATGAAACAACATGGCATATATGATGTACTTCTGAGAACTAAGCATTGTGTGCAGAGATTTTGCGGCTATCTCCTTTCTTTCAGTTTTTGTGCTAACATTCCTATCTGTAAAACTAGCCTTTACTCTGTAGGAAATCCTAAACGGCGGTATAGCAGCTAACTCTTTAAACCTAAATGAAACAACATGGCACATATGATTTACTTCTGAGAATTAAGCATTATGTGCAGAGATTTTTCAGTTATCTCCTTTACTTCAGTTTTGTTGCTAACATTCCTATCTGTAAAACTAGCATTTACACTATAGGAAAGCATAACCGGCGGTATAGCAGCTAACTCTTTAAACCTAAATGAAACAACATGGCACCTATCATTTACTTCTGAGAACTTAGCATTGTGTGCAGAGATTTTGCGGCTATCTCCTTTCTTTCAGTTTTTGTGCTAACATTCCTATCTGTAAAACTAGCTTTTACACTATAGGAAAGCCTAACCGGCGGTATAGCAGCTACCTCTTTAAACCTAAATGAAACAACATGGCACATATGATTTACTTCTGAGAACTAAGCATTGTGTGCAGAGAATTTTCAGTTATCTCCTTTACTTCAGTTTTGGGGCTAACATTCCTATGTGTAAAACTAGCCTTTACACTATAGGAAAGCATAACCGGCGGTATAGCAGCTAACTCTTTAAACCTAAATGAAACAACATGGCACAAATGTTTTGCTTCTGAGAACTAAGCATTGTGTGCAGAGATTTTGCGGCTATCTCCTTTCTTTCAGTTTTTGTGCTAACATTCCTATCTGTAAAACTAGCCTTTACTCTATAGGAAATCCGAAACGGCGGTATAGCAGCCAACTCTTTAAACCTAAATGAAAAAACATGGCACATATGATTTACTTCTGAGAATTATGCATTATGTGCAGAGATTTTTCAGTTATCTCCTTTACTTCAGTTTTCGTGCTAACATTCCAATTTGTAAAACTACCATTTACCCTATAGGAAAGCATAACCGGCGGTATAGCAGCTAACTCTTTAAACCTAAATGAAACAACATGGCACATATGGTTTACTTCTGGGAACTAAACATTGTGTGCAGAGATTTTGCGGCTATCTCTTTTCTTTCAGTTTTTTGTGGTAACATTCCTATCTGAAAAACTAGCATTTACACTATAGGAAAGCATAACCGGCGGTATAGCAGAAAAGTCTTTAAACCTAAATGAAACAACATGGCACATATGATTTACTTCTGAGAACTAAGCATTGTGTGCAGAGATTTTTCAGTTATCTCCTTTACTTCAGTTTTGGGGCTAACATTCCTATGTGTAAGACTAGCATTTACACTATAGGAAAGCATAACCGGCGGTATAGTAGCTAACTCTTTAAACCTAAATGAAACAACATGGCACATATGATTTACTTCTGAGAACTAAGCATTGTGTGCAGAGATTTTTCAGTTATCTCCTTTACTTCAGTTTTGGGGCTAACATTCCTATGTGTAAGACTAGCATTTACACTATAGGAAAGCATAACCGGCGGTATAGCAGCTAACTCTTTAAACCTAAATGAAACAACATGGCACATATGGTTTACTTCTGAGAACTAAGCATTTTGTGCAGAGATTTTCCGGCTATCTCCTTTCTTTCAGTTTTTGTGCTAACATTCCTATCTGTAAAACTAGCATTTACACTATAGGAAAGCATAACCGGCGGTGTAGCAGCTAACTCTTTAAACCTAAATGAAACAACATGGCACCTATCATTTACTTCTGAGAACTTAGCATTGTGTGCAGAGATTTTGCGGCTATCTCCTTTCTTTCAGTTTTTGTGCTAACATTCCTATCTGTAAAACTAGCTTTTACACTATAGGAAAGCCTAACCGGCGGTATAGCAGCTACCTTTTAAACCTAAATGAAACAACATGGCACATATGATTTACTTCTGAGAACTAAGCATTGTGTGCAGAGATTTTTCAGTTATCTCCTTTACCTCAGTTTTGGTGCTAACATTCCTATGTGTAAAACTAGCCTTTACACTATAGGAAAGCATAACCGGCGGTATAGCAGCTAACTCTTTAAACCTAAATGAAACAACATGGCACATATGGTTTACTTCTGAGAACTAAGCATTGTGTGCAGAGATTTTGCGCCTATCTCTTTTCTTTCAGTTTTTGTGCTAACATTCCTATCTGTAAAACTAGCATTTACACTATAGGAAAGCATAACCGGCGGTATAGCAGCTAACTCTTTAAACCTAAATGAAACAACATGGCACATATGATTTACTTCTGAGAACTAAGCATTGTGTGCAGAGATTTTTCAGTTATCTCCTTTACTTCAGTTTTGGGGCTAACATTCCTATGTGTAAAACTAGCATTTACACTATAGGAAAGCATAAACAGGCGGTATAGCAGCTAACTCTTTAAATGTAAATGAAACAACATGGCACATATGATTTACTTCTGAGAACTAAGCATTGTGTGCAGAGATTTTTCAGTTATCTCCTTTACTTCAGTTTTGGGGTTAACATTCCTATGTGTAAAACTAGCATTTACACTATAGGAAAGCATAACCGGCGGTATAGCAGCTAACTCTTTTTTTTTTTTTTTTAAAGATTTATTTATTTATTTTAATTCCCCCCCCCCCTCCCCTGGTTGTCTGCTCTCGGTGTCTATTTGCTGCGTCTTGTTTCTTTGTCCGCTTCTGTTGTCCTCAGCGGCAGGGGAAGTGTGGGCGGCGCCATTCCTGGGCAGGCTGCTCTTTCTTTTCACGCTGGGCGGCTTTCCTCACGGGTGCACTCCTTGCGCGTGGGGCTCCCCCACGCGGGGGACACCCTTGCGTGGCACGGCACTCCTTGCGCGCATCAGCACTGCTCATGGCCAGCTCCACACGGGTCAAGGAGGCCCGGGGTTTGAACCGCGGACCTCCCATATGGTAGACGGACGCCCTAACCACTGGGCCAAAGTCCGTTTCCCCAAGCAGCTAACTCTTTAAACCTAAATGAAACAACATGGCACATATGGTTTACTTCTGAAAACTAAGCATTGTGTGCAGAGGTTTTGCGGCTATCTCCTTTCTTTCAGTTTTTGTGCTAACATTCCTATCTGTAAAACTAGCATTTACACAATAGGAAAGCCTAACGGGCAGTATAGCAGCTAACTCTTTAAACCTAAATGAAACAACATGGCACTTATGATTTACTTCTGAGAACTAAGCATTGTGTGCAGAGATTTTTCAGTTATCTCCTTTACTTCAGTTTTGGGGCTAACATTCCTATGTGTAAAACTAGCATTTACACTATAGGAAAGCATAACCGGCGGTATAGCAGCTAACTCTTTAAACCAAAATGAAACAACATGGCACATATGATGTACTTCTGAGAACTAAGCATTGTGGGCAGAGATTTTGCGGCTATCTCCTTTCTTTCAGTTTTTGTGCTAACATTCCTATTCTGTAAAACTTGTCTTTACTCTATAGGAAATCCTAAACGGCGGTATAGCAGCTAACTCTTTAAACCTAAATGAAACAACATGGCACATATGATTTACTTCTGAGAACTAAGCATTGTGTGCAGAGATTTTTCAGCTATCTCCTTTACTTCAGATTTTGTGCTAACATTCATATTTTTTATACTCGCATTTACTATATAGGAAAGCATAACTGAGGGTATAGCAGCTAACTCTTTAAACCTAAATGAAACAACATGGCACATATGGTTTACTCCTGAAAACTAAGCATTGTGTGCAGAGATTTTGCGGCTATCTCCTTTCTTTCAGTTTTTCTGCTAACATTCCTATCTGTAAAACTAGCATTTACACTATAGGAAACCATAACCGGCGGTATAGCAGCTAACTCTTTAAACCTAAATGAAACAACATGGCATATATGATGTACTTCTGAGAACTAAGCATTGTGTGCAGAGATTTTGCGGCTATCAACTTTCTTTCAGTTTTTGTGCTAACATTCCTATCTGTAAAACAAGCCTTTACACTCTAGGAAATCCTAAACGGCGGTATAGCAGCTAACTCTTTAAACCTAAATGAAACAAGATGGCACATATGATTTACCTTCTGAGAACTAAGCATTGTGTGCAGAGATTTTTCAGTTATCTCCTTTACTTCAGTTTTGGGGCTAACATTCCTATGTGTAAAACTAGCATTTACACTATAGGAAAGCATAACCGGCGGTATAGCAGCTAACTCTTTAAACCTAAATGAAACAACATGGCACATATGGTTTACTTCTGAATACTAAGCATTGTGTGCAGAGATTTTGCGGCTACCTCCTTTCTTTCAGTTTTTGTGCTAACATTCCTATCTGTAAAACTAGCATTTACAATATAGGAAAGCATAACCGGCAGTATAGCAGCTAACTCTTTAAACCTAAATGAAACAACATGGCACATATGATGTACTTCTGAGAACTAAGCATTGTGTGCAGAGACTTTGTGGCTATCTCCTTTTTTCAGTTTTTGTGGTAACTTTCCTATCTGTAAAACTAGCATTTACACTATAGGAAAGCCTAACGGGAGTATAGCAGCTAACTCTTTAAAGCTAAATGAAACAACATTGCACATATGATTTAGTTCTGAGAACTAAGCATTGTGTGTAGAGATTTTTCAGCTATCTCCTTTACTTCAGATTTTGTTCTAACATTCATATCTTTATACTCGCATTTACTATATACGAAAGCATAACTGAGTGTATAGCAGCTAATTCTTCAAACTTGAATGAAACAACATGGCACATATGATTTACTTCTGAGAACTAAGCATTGTGTGCAGAGATTTTGCGGCTATCTCCTTTCTTTCAGTTTTTGTGCTAACATTCCTATCTGTAAAAGTAGCTTTTACACTATAGGAAAGCCTAACCGGCGGTATAGCAGCTACCTCTTTAAACTTAAATGAAACAACGTGGCACATATGATTTACTTCTGAGAACTAAGCATTGTGTGCAGAGATTTTTCAGTTATCTCCTTTACTTCAGTTTTGGTGCTAACATTCCTATCTGTAAAACTAGCATTTACACTATAGGAAAGCATAACCGGCGGTATAGCAGCTAACTCTTTAAACCTAAATGAAACAACATGGCAACTATCATTTACTTCTGAGAACGTAGCATTGTGTGCAGAGATTTTGCGGCTATCTCCTTTCTTTCAGTTTTTGTGCTAACATTCCTATCTGTAAAACTAGCTTTTACACTATAGGAAAGCCTAACTGGCGGTATAGCAGCTACCTCTTTAAACCTAAATGAAACAACATGGCACATATGATTTACTTCTGAGAACTAAGCATTGTGTGCAGAGATTATTCAGCTATCTCCTTTACATCAGATTTTGTGCTAACATTCATATCTGTAAAACTAGCATTTACACTATAGGAAATCATAACCGGCGGTATATCAGCTAACTCTTTAAACCTAAATGAAACAACATGGCACATATGATTTACTTCTGACAACTAAGCATTGTGTGCACAGATTTTTCAGTTTTCTCCTTTACTTCAGTTTTGGTGCTAACATTCATATTTTTATACTCGCATTTACTATATAGGAAAGCATAACTGAGGGTATAGCAGCTAACTCTTTAAACCTAAATGAAACAACATGGCACATATGGTTTACTTCTGAAAACTAAGCATTGTGTGCAGAGATTTTGTGGCTATCTCCTTTCTTTCAGTTTTTGTGCTAACATTCCTATTTGTAAAACTAGCATTTACACTATAGGAAAGCATAACCGGCGGTATAGCAGCTAACTCTTTAAACCTAACTGAAACTACATGGCATATATGAAGTACTTCTGAGAACTAAGCATTGTGTGCAGAGATTTTGCGGCTATCTCCTTTCTTTCAGTTTTTGTGCTAACATTCCTTTCTGTAAAACTTGCATTTACACTATAGGAAATCATAACCGGCGGTATAGCAGCTAACTCTTTAAATCTAAATGAAACAACATGGAACATATGATTTACTTCTGAGAAATAAGCATTGTGTGCAGAGATTTTTCAGTTTTCTCCTTTACTTCAGTTTTGGTGCTAACATTCATATTTTTATACTCGCATTTTCTATATAGGAAAGCATAACTGAGGGTATAGCAGCTAAGTCTTTAAACCTAAATGAAACAACATGGCACATATGGTTTACTTCTGAAAACTAAGCATTGTGTTCAGAGATTTTGCGGCTATATCCTTTCTTTCAGTTTTTCTGCTAACATTCCTATATGTAAAACTAGCATTTACACTATAGGAAAGCATAACCGGCGGTATAGCAGCTAACTCTTTAAACCTAAATGAAACAACATGGCATATATGATGTACTTCTGAGAACTAAGCATTGTGTGCAGAGATTTTGCGGTTATCTCCTTTCTTTCAGTTTTTGTGCTAACATTCCTATCTGTAATACTAGCTTTTAAACTATAGGAAAGCCTAACCGGCGGTATAGCAGCTACCTCATTAAACCTAAATGAAACAACATGGCACATATGATTTACTTCTGAGAACTAAGCATTGTGTGCAGAGATTTTTCAGTTATCTCCTTTAAATCAGTTTTGGTGCTAACATTCCTATCTGTAAAACTTGCATTTACACTATAGGAAAGCATAACAGGCGGTATAGCAAATAACTCTTTAAATGTAAATGAAACAACATGGCACATATGATTTACTTCTGAGAACTAAGCATTGTGTGCAGAGATTATTCAGCTATCTCCTTTACATCAGATTTTGTGCTAACATTCATATCTGTAAAACTAGCATTTACACTATAGGAAATCATAACCGGCGGTATATCAGCTAACTCTTTAAACCTAAATGAAACAACATGGCACATATGATTTACTTCTGAGAACTAAGCATTGTGTGCAGAGATTTTTCAGTTATCTCCTTTACTTCAGTTTTTGTGCTAACATTCCTATGTGTAAAACTACCATTTACACTATAGGAAAGCATAACCGGCGGTATAAGCAGCTAACTCTTTAAACCTAAATGAAACAACATGGCACATATGGTTTACTTCCGAGAACTAAGCATTGTGTGCAGAGATTTTGCGGCTATCTCCTTTCTTTCAGTTCTTGTGCTAACATTCCTATTTGTAAAACTAGCATTTACACTCTAGGAAAGCATAACCGGTGGTATAGCAGCTAACTCTTTAAACATAAATGAAACAACATGGCACATATGATTTACTTCTGAGAACTAAGCATTGTGTGCAGAGATTTTTCAGCTATCTCCTTTACTTCAGATTTTGTGCTAACATTCATATTTTTATACTCGCATTTACTATATAGGAAAGCATAACTGAGGGTATAGCAGCTAACTCTTTAAACCTAAATGAAACAACATGGCACATATGGTTTACTTCTGAAAACTAAGCATTGTGTGCAGAGATTTTGCGGCAATCTCCTTTCTTTCAGTTTTTGTGCTAACATTCCTATCTGTAAAACTAGCATTTACACTATAGGAAAGCATAACCGGCGGTATAGCAGCTATCTCTTTAAACCTACATGAAACAACATGGCATATATGATGTACTTCTGAGAACTAAGCATTGTGTGCAGAGATTTTGCGGCTATCTCCTTTCTTTCAGTTTTTGTGCTAACATTCCAAACTGTAAAACTAGCCTTTACACTATAGGAAATCCTAAACGGCGGTATAGCAGCTAAATCTTTAAACCTAAATGAAACAACATGGCACATATGATTTACTTCTGAGAATTAAGCATTGTGTGCAGAGATTTTTCAGTTATCTCCTTTACTTCAGTTTTGGTGCTAAAATTCCTATCTGTAAAACTAGCATTTACACTATAGGAAAGCATAACCGGCGGTATAGCAGCTAACTCTTTAAATGTCAATGAAACAACATGGCACATATGATTTACTTCTGAGAACTAAGCATTGTGTGCAGAGGTTTTGCGGCTATCTCCTTTCTTTCAGTTTTTGTGGTAACATTCCTTTCTGTAAAACTAGCATTTACACAATAGGAAAGCATAACGGGCAGTATAGCAGCTAACTCTTTAAATCTAAATGAAACAACATGGCACTTATGATTTACTTCTGAGAACTAAGCATTGTGTGCAGAGATTATTCAGCTATCTCCTTTACTTCAGATTTTGTGCTAACATTCATATCTGTAAAACTAGCATTTACACTATAGGAAAGCATAACCGGGGGTATAGCAGCTAACTCTTTAAACCTAAATGAAACAACATGGCACATATGATTTACTTCTGAGAACTAAGCATTGTGTGCAGAGATTTTTCAGTTATCTCCTTTACTTCAGTTTGGGGGCTAACATTGCTATGTGTAAAACTAGCATTTACAGTATAGGTAAGCATAACCGGCGGTATAGCAGCTAACTCTTTAAACCTAAATGAAACAACATGGCATATATGATGTACTTCTGAGAACTAAGCATTGTGTGCAGAGATTTTGCGGCTATCTCCTTTCTTTCGGTTTTTGTGCCAACATTCCTCTCTGTAAAACTAGCCTTTACTCTGTAGGAAATCCTAAACGGCGGTATAGCTGCTAACTCTTTAAACCTAAATGAAACAACATGGCACATATGATTTACTTCTGAGAATTAAGCATTATGTGCAGAGATTTTTCACTTATCTCCTTTACTTCAGTTTTGGTGCTAACATTCCTATCTGTAAAACTAGCATTTACACCATAGGAAAGAATAACCGGCAGTATAGCAGCTAACTCTTTAAACCTAAATGAAACAACATGGCACCTATCATTTACTTCTGAGAACTTAGCATTGTGTGCAGAGATTTTGCGGCTATCTCCTTTCTTTCAGTTTTTGTGCTAACATTCCTATCTGTAAAACTAGCTTTTACACAATAGGAAAGCCTAACCGGCGGTATAGCGCCTACCTCTTTAAACCTAAATGAAACAACATGGCACATATGATTTACTTCTGAGAACTGAGCATTGTGTGCAGAGATTTTTCAGTTATCTCCTTTACTTCAGTTTTGGGGCTAAGATTCCTATGTGTAAAACCAGCCTTTACACTATAGGAAAGCATAACCGGCGGTATAGCAGCTAACTCTTTAAACCTAAATGAAACAACATGGCACATATGGTTTACTTCTGAGAACTAAGCATTGTGTGCAGAGATTTTTCAGTTATCTCCTTTACTTCAGTTTTGGTGCTAACATTCATATTATTATACTCGCATTTACTATATAGGAAAGCATAACTGAGGGTATAGCAGCTAACTCTTTAAACCTAAATGAAACAACATGGCACTTATGATTTACTTCTGAGAACTAAGCATTGTGTGCAGAGATTATTCAGCTGTCTCCTTTACTTCAGATTTTGTGCTAACATTCATATCTGTAAATTGTGTGCAGAGATTTTTCAGCTATCTCCTTTACTTCAGATTTTGTGCTAACATTCATATATTTTTATACTCGCATTTACTATATAGGAAAGCATAACTGAGGGTATAGCAGCTAACTCTTTAAACCTAAATGAAACAACATGGCACATATGGTTTACTTCTGAAAACTAAGCATTGTGTGCAGAGATTTTGTGGCTATCTCCTTTCTTTCAGTTTTGTGCTAAGATTCCTATCTGTAAAACTAGCCTTTACACTATAGGAGAGCTTAACCGGCGATATAGCAGCTATCTCTTTAAACCTAAATGAAACAACATGGCATATATGATGTACTTCTGAGAACTAAGCATTGTGTGCAGAGATTTTGCGGCTATCTCCTTTCTTTCAGTTTTTGTGCTAACATTCCTATCTGTAAAACAAGCCTTTACACTATAGGAAATCCTGAACGGCGGTATAGCAGCTAACTCTTTAAACCTAAATGAAACAACATGGCACATATGATTTACTTCTGAGAACTAAGCATTGTGTGCAGAGATTTTTCAGTTATCCCCTTTACTTCAGTTTTGGGGCTAACATTCCTCTGTGTAAAACTAGCATTTACACTATAGGAAAGCATAACCGGCGGTATAGCAGCTAACTCTTTAAACCTAAATGAAACAACATGGCATATATGATGTACTTCTGAGAACTAAGCATTGTGTGCAGAGATTTTGCGGCTATCTCCTTTCTTTCAGTTTTTGTGCTAACATTCCTATCTGTAAAACTAGCCTTTACTCTGTAGGAAATCCTAAACGGCGGTATAGCAGCTAACTCTTTAAACCTAAATGAAACAACATGGCACATATGATTTACTTCTGAGAATTAAGCATTATGTGCAGAGATTTTTCACTTATCTCCTTTACTTCAGTTTTGGTGCTAACATTCCTATCTGTAAAACTAGCATTTATACTATAGGAAAGCATAACCGGCAGTATAGCAGCTAACTCTTTAAACCTAAATGAAACAACATGGCACCTATCATTTACTTCTGAGAACTTAGCATTGTGTGTAGAGATTTTGCGGCTATCTCCTTTCTTTCAGTATTTGTGCTAACATTCCTATCTGTAAAACTAGCTTTTACACAATAGGAAAGCCTAAACGGCGGTATAGCAGCTACCTCTTTAAACCTAAATGAAACAACATGGCACATATGATTTACTTCTGAGAACTAAGCATTGTGTGCAGAGATTTTTCAGTTATCTCCTTTACTTCAGTTTTGGGGCTAACATTCCTATGTGTAAAACTAGCCTTTACACTATAGGAAAGCATAACCGGCGGTATAGCAGCTAACTCTTTAAACCTAAATGAAACAACATGGCACATATGATTTACTTCTGAGAACTAAGCATTGTGTGCAGAGGTTTTGCGGCTATCTCCTTTCTTTCAGTTTTTGTGCTAACATTCCTATCTGTAAAACTAGCATTTACACTATAGGAAAGGCTAACGGGCAGTATAGCAGCTAACTCTTTAAACCTAAATGAAACAACATGGCACTTATGATTTACTTCTGAGAACTAAGCATTGTGTGCAGAGATTATTCAGCTATCTCCTTTACTTCAGATTTTGTGCTAACATTCATATCTGTAAAACTAGCATTTACACTATAGGAAAGCATAACCGGCGGTATAGCAGCTAACTCTTTAAACCTACATGAAACAACATGGCACCTATCATTTACTTCTGAGAACAAAGCATTGTGTGCAGAGATTTTGCAGCTATCTCCTTTCTTTCAGTTTTTGTGCTAACATTCCTATCTGTAAAACAAGCCTTTACACTCTAGGAAATCCTAAACGGCGGTATAGCAGCTAACTCTTTAAACCTAAATGAAACAACATGGCACATATGATTTACTTCTGAGAACTAAGCATTGTTTGCAGAGATTTTGCAGCTATCTCCTTTACTTCAGTTTTTGTGCTAACATTCCTATCTGTAAAACTACCATTTACACTGTAGGAAAGCATAACGGGCGGAATAGCAGCTAACTCTTTAAACCTAAATGAAACGACATGGCACATATGATTTACTTCTGAGAACTAAGCATTGTGTGCAGAGATTTTGCACCTATCTCCTTTACTTCAGTTTTTGTGCTAACATTCCAATCTGTAAAACAACCATTTACACTATAGGAAAGCATAACCGGCGGTATAGCAGCTACCTCTTTAAACATAAATGAAACAACATGGTACATATGATTGACTTCTGAGAACTAAGCATTGTGTTCAGAGATTTTGCCGCTATCTCCTTTACTTCAGTTTTTGTGCTAACATTCCTATCTGTAAAACTAGCATTTACACTATAGGAAAGCATAACCGGCGGTATAGCAGCTAACTCTTTAAACCTAAATGAAACAACATGGCACATATGATTTCATTCTGAGAACTAAGCATTGGTTGCAGAGATTTTGCGGGTAATTCCTTTACTTCAGTTTTTGTGCTAACATTTCTATCTGTAAAATTACCATTTACACTATAGGAAAGCATAACGGGTGGTATAGCAGCTAACTCTTTAAACCTAAATGAAACAACGTTGCACATATGATTTACTTCTGAGAACTAAGCATTGTGTGAAGAGATTTTGCAGCTATCTCCTTTCTATCACTTTTTGTGCTAACATTCCTATCTGTAAAACTAGCATTTACACAATAGGAATGCATAACCGGCGGTATAGCAGCTAACTCTTCTAACCTAAATGAAACAACATGGCACATATGATTTACTTGTGAGAACTAAGCTTTTTGTGCACAGTATTTGCAGCTATCTCCTTTACTTCAGTTTTTGTGCTAAAATTCCTATCTGTAAATCTAGCTTTTACACAATAGGAAAGCATAACCGGCGGTATAGCAGCTAAGTCTTTAAACCTAAATGAAACAACATGGCACATATGATTTCCTTCTGAGAACTAAGCATTGTGTGCAGAGATTTTGCGGGTAATTCCTTCCTTTCAGTTTTTGTGCTAACATTCCTATCTGTAAAACAAGCATTTACACTACAGGAAAGCACAACCGGCGGTATAGCAGCTAACTCCTTAAACCTAAATGAAAGAACATGGCACATATGATTGACTTCTGAGAACTAAGCATGGTGTGCAGAGATTTTGCAGCTATCTCCTTTCTTTAAGTTTTTGTGCTAATATTCCTATCTGTAAAACTCCAATTTAAACTATAGGAAAGCATAACCGGCGGTATAGCAGCTAACTGTCTAAACCTAAATGAAACAACATGGCACCTATGATTGACTTCTGAGAACTAAGCATTGTGTGCAGAGATTTTCCGTCTATATCCTTTACTTCAGTTTTTGTGCTAGCATTCCTATCTGTAAAGCTACCTTTTACACTATAGGAAAGCATAACCGGCGGTATAGCAGCTAACTCTTTAAACCTAAATGAAACAACATGGCACATATGATTGAATTCTGAGAACTAAGCATTGTGTGCAGAGATATTGCCCCTATCTCCTTTACTTAAGTTTTTGTGCTAACATTCCTATCTGTAAAACTAGCATTTACACTATAGTAAAGCATAACCGGCGGTATAGCAGCTAACTCTTTATACCTAAATGAAACAACATGGCACATATGATTGACTTCTGAGAGCTAAGCATTTTGTGCAGAGATTTTGCAGCTATCTCCTTTCTTTCAGTTTTTGTGCGAACATTCCTATTTGTAAAATGAGCTTTTACACAATAGGAAAGCATACCCGGCGTTTAAGCAGCTAACTCTTTAAACCTAAATGAAACAACATGGCACCTATGATTTACTTCTGAGAACTAAGAATTGTGTGCAGAGATTTTGTGGGTAACTCCTTTCTTTCAGTTTTTGTACAAACATTCCTATCTGTAAAACTACAATTTACACTATAGGAAAGCATAACCGGCGGTATAGCAGCTAACTCTTTAAACCTAAATGAAACAACATGGCACATGTGATTTTCTCCTGAGAACTAAGCTTTGTGTGCAGAGATTTTGCCGCTATCTCCTTTACTTCAGTTGTTGTGCTAACATTCCTATCTGTAAAACTATCATTTACACTATAGGAAAGCATAACCGGCGGTATAGCAGCTAACTCTTTAAACCTAAAAGAAACAACATGGCACATATGATTGATTTCTGAGAACTAAGCATTGTGTGCAGAGATTTTGCAGCTATCTCCTTTCTTTCAGTTTTTGTGCGAACATTCCTATTTGTAAAATGAGCATTTACACATTAGGAAAGCATAACCGGCATTTAAGCAGCTAACTCTTTAAACCTAAATGAAACAACATGGCACATATGATTTACTTCTGAGAACTAAGCATTGTGTGCTGAGATTTTGCGGGTAACTCCTTTCTTTCAGTTTTTGTGCAAACATTCCTATCTGTAAAACTACCATTTACAGTATAGGAAAGCATAACCGGCGGTATAGCAGCTAACTCTTTAAACCTAAATGAAACAACATGGCACATGTGATTTTCTCCTGAGAACTAAGCTTTGTGTGCAGACATTTTGCAGCTATCTCCTCTACTTCAGTTTTTGTGCTAACATTCCTATGTGTAAAACTAGCATTTTCACTATAGGAAAGCATAACCGGCGGTATAGCAGCTAACTCTTTAAACCTAAATGTTACAATGTTGCACATATGATTGACTTCTGAGAACTAAGCATTGTGTGCAGAGATTTTGCAGCTATCTCCTTTCTTTCAGTTTTTGTGCTAACATTCCTATCTTTAAAACTAGCATTTACACAATAGGAAAGCAAACCGGCCGTATAGCAGCTAACTCTTCAAACCTAAATGAAACAACATGGCACATATGATTTACTTCTGAGAACTAAGCTTTTTGTGCACAGTATTTGCAGCTATCTCCTTTACTTCAGTTTTTGTGCTAAAATTCCTATCTGTAAATCTAGCTTTTACACAATAGGAAAGCATAACCGGCGGTATAGCAGCTAAGTCTTTAAACCTAAATGAAACAACATGGCACATATGATGTCCTTCTGAGACCTAAGCATTGTGTGCAAAGATTTTGCGGGTAACTCCTTCCTTTCAGTTTTTGTGCTAACATTCCTATCTGTAAAACTAGCGTTTACACTATAGGAAAGCATAACCGGCGGTATAGCAGCTAACTCCTTAAACCTAAATGAAAGAACATGGCACATATGATTGACTTCTGAGAACTAAGCATTGTGTGCAGAGATTTTGCAGCTATCTCCTTTCTTTAAGTTTTTGTGCTAATATTCCTATCTGTAAAACTCCAATTTAAACTATAGGAAAGCATAACCGGCGGTATAGCAGCTAACTCTTTAAACCTAAATGAAACAACATGGCACATATGATTTACTTCTGAGAACTAAGCATTGTGTGCAGAGATTTTTCAGTTATCTCCTTTACTTCAGTTTTGGGGCTAACATTCCTATGTGTAAAACTAGCATTTACACTATAGGAAAGCATAACAGGCGGTATAGCAGCTAACTCTTTAAATGTAAATGAAACAACATGGCACATATGATTTACTTCTGAGAACTAAGCATTGTGTGCAGAGATTTTTCAGTTATCTCCTTTACTTCAGTTTTGGGGTTAACATTCCTATGTGTAAAACTAGCATTTACACTATAGGAAAGCATAACCGGCGGTATAGCAGCTAACTCTTTTTTTTTTTTTTTTTAAAGATTTATTTATTTATTTTAATTCCCCCCCCCCCCCTCCCCTGGTTGTCTGCTCTCGGTGTCTATTTGCTGCGTCTTGTTTCTTTGTCCGCTTCTGTTGTCCTCAGCGGCAGGGGAAGTGTGGGCGGCGCCATTCCTGGGCAGGCTGCTCTTTCTTTTCACGCTGGGCGGCTTTCCTCACGGGCGCACTCCTTGCGCGTGGGGCTCCCCCACGCGGGGGACACCCTTGCGTGGCACGGCACTCCTTGCGCGCATCAGCACTGCGCATGGCCAGCTCCACACGGGTCAAGGAGGCCTGGGGTTTGAACCGCGGACCTCCCATATTGTAGACGGACGCCCTAACCACTGGGCCAAAGTCCGTTTCCCAAGCAGCTAACTCTTTAAACCTAAATGAAACAACATGGCACATATGGTTTACTTCTGAAAACTAAGCATTGTGTGCAGAGGTTTTGCGGCTATCTCCTTTCTTTCAGTTTTTGTGCTAACATTCCTATCTGTAAAACTAGCATTTACACAATAGGAAAGCCTAACGGGCAGTATAGCAGCTAACTCTTTAAACCTAAATGAAACAACATGGCACTTATGATTTACTTCTGAGAACTAAGCATTGTGTGCAGAGATTTTTCAGTTATCTCCTTTACTTCAGTTTTGGGGCTAACATTCCTATGTGTAAAACTAGCATTTACACTATAGGAAAGCATAACCGGCGGTATAGCAGCTAACTCTTTAAACCAAAATGAAACAACATGGCACATATGATGTACTTCTGAGAACTAAGCATTGTGGGCAGAGATTTTGCGGCTATCTCCTTTCTTTCAGTTTTTGTGCTAACATTCCTATCTGTAAAACTAGTCTTTACTCTATAGGAAATCCTAAACGGCGGTATAGCAGCTAACTCTTTAAACCTAAATGAAACAACATGGCACATATGATTTACTTCTGAGAACTAAGCATTGTGTGCAGAGATTTTTCAGCTATCTCCTTTACTTCAGATTTTGTGCTAACATTCATATTTTTATACTCGCATTTACTATATAGGAAAGCATAACTGAGGGTATAGCAGCTAACTCTTTAAACCTAAATGAAACAACATGGCACATATGGTTTACTCCTGAAAACTAAGCATTGTGTGCAGAGATTTTGCGGCTATCTCCTTTCTTTCAGTTTTTCTGCTAACATTCCTATCTGTAAAACTAGCATTTACACTATAGGAAACCATAACCGGCGGTATAGCAGCTAACTCTTTAAACCTAAATGAAACAACATGGCATATATGATGTACTTCTGAGAACTAAGCATTGTGTGCAGAGATTTTGCGGCTATCAACTTTCTTTCAGTTTTTGTGCTAACATTCCTATCTGTAAAACAAGCCTTTACACTCTAGGAAATCCTAAACGGCGGTATAGCAGCTAACTCTTTAAACCTAAATGAAACAAGATGGCACATATGATTTACTTCTGAGAACTAAGCATTGTGTGCAGAGATTTTTCAGTTATCTCCTTTACTTCAGTTTTGGGGCTAACATTCCTATGTGTAAAACTAGCATTTACACTATAGGAAAGCATAACCGGCGGTATAGCAGCTAACTCTTTAAACCTAAATGAAACAACATGGCACATATGGTTTACTTCTGAATACTAAGCATTGTGTGCAGAGATTTTGCGGCTACCTCCTTTCTTTCAGTTTTTGTGCTAACATTCCTATCTGTAAAACTAGCATTTACAATATAGGAAAGCATAACCGGCAGTATAGCAGCTAACTCTTTAAACCTAAATGAAACAACATGGCACATATGATGTACTTCTGAGAACTAAGCATTGTGTGCAGAGACTTTGCGGCTATCTCCTTTTTTCAGTTTTTGTGGTAACTTTCCTATCTGTAAAACTAGCATTTACACTATAGGAAAGCCTAACGGGAGTATAGCAGCTAACTCTTTAAAGCTAAATGAAACAACATTGCACATATGATTTAGTTCTGAGAACTAAGCATTGTGTGTAGAGATTTTTCAGCTATCTCCTTTACTTCAGATTTTGTTCTAACATTCATATCTTTATACTCGCATTTACTATATACGAAAGCATAACTGAGTGTATAGCAGCTAATTCTTCAAACTTGAATGAAACAACATGGCACATATGATTTACTTCTGAGAACTAAGCATTGTGTGCAGAGATTTTGCGGCTATCTCCTTTCTTTCAGTTTTTGTGCTAACATTCCTATCTGTAAAAGTAGCTTTTACACTATAGGAAAGCCTAACCGGCGGTATAGCAGCTACCTCTTTAAACTTAAATGAAACAACGTGGCACATATGATTTACTTCTGAGAACTAAGCATTGTGTGCAGAGATTTTTCAGTTATCTCCTTTACTTCAGTTTTGGTGCTAACATTCCTATCTGTAAAACTAGCATTTACACTATAGGAAAGCATAACCGGCGGTATAGCAGCTAACTCTTTAAACCTAAATGAAACAACATGGCAACTATCATTTACTTCTGAGAACGTAGCATTGTGTGCAGAGATTTTGCGGCTATCTCCTTTCTTTCAGTTTTTGTGCTAACATTCCTATCTGTAAAACTAGCTTTTACACTATAGGAAAGCCTAACTGGCGGTATAGCAGCTACCTCTTTAAACCTAAATGAAACAACATGGCACATATGATTTACTTCTGAGAACTAAGCATTGTGTGCAGAGATTATTCAGCTATCTCCTTTACATCAGATTTTGTGCTAACATTCATATCTGTAAAACTAGCATTTACACTATAGGAAATCATAACCGGCGGTATATCAGCTAACTCTTTAAACCTAAATGAAACAACATGGCACATATGATTTACTTCTGACAACTAAGCATTGTGTGCACAGATTTTTCAGTTTTCTCCTTTACTTCAGTTTTGGTGCTAACATTCATATTTTTATACTCGCATTTACTATATAGGAAAGCATAACTGAGGGTATAGCAGCTAACTCTTTAAACCTAAATGAAACAACATGGCACATATGGTTTACTTCTGAAAACTAAGCATTGTGTGCAGAGATTTTGTGGCTATCTCCTTTCTTTCAGTTTTTGTGCTAACATTCCTATTTGTAAAACTAGCATTTACACTATAGGAAAGCATAACCGGCGGTATAGCAGCTAACTCTTTAAACCTAACTGAAACTACATGGCATATATGAAGTACTTCTGAGAACTAAGCATTGTGTGCAGAGATTTTGCGGCTATCTCCTTTCTTTCAGTTTTTGTGCTAACATTCCTTTCTGTAAAACTTGCATTTACACTATAGGAAATCATAACCGGCGGTATAGCAGCTAACTCTTTAAATCTAAATGAAACAACATGGAACATATGATTTACTTCTGAGAAATAAGCATTGTGTGCAGAGATTTTTCAGTTTTCTCCTTTACTTCAGTTTTGGTGCTAACATTCATATTTTTATACTCGCATTTTCTATATAGGAAAGCATAACTGAGGGTATAGCAGCTAAGTCTTTAAACCTAAATGAAACAACATGGCACATATGGTTTACTTCTGAAAACTAAGCATTGTGTTCAGAGATTTTGCGGCTATATCCTTTCTTTCAGTTTTTCTGCTAACATTCCTATATGTAAAACTAGCATTTACACTATAGGAAAGCATAACCGGCGGTATAGCAGCTAACTCTTTAAACCTAAATGAAACAACATGGCATATATGATGTACTTCTGAGAACTAAGCATTGTGTGCAGAGATTTTGCGGCTATCTCCTTTCTTTCGGTTTTTGTGCCAACATTCCTCTCTGTAAAACTAGCCTTTACTCTGTAGGAAATCCTAAACGGCGGTATAGCTGCTAACTCTTTAAACCTAAATGAAACAACATGGCACATATGATTTACTTCTGAGAATTAAGCATTATGTGCAGAGATTTTTCACTTATCTCCTTTACTTCAGTTTTGGTGCTAACATTCCTATCTGTAAAACTAGCATTTACACCATAGGAAAGAATAACCGGCAGTATAGCAGCTAACTCTTTAAACCTAAATGAAACAACATGGCACCTATCATTTACTTCTGAGAACTTAGCATTGTGTGCAGAGATTTTGCGGCTATCTCCTTTCTTTCAGTTTTTGTGCTAACATTCCTATCTGTAAAACTAGCTTTTACACAATAGGAAAGCCTAACCGGCGGTATAGCGCCTACCTCTTTAAACCTAAATGAAACAACATGGCACATATGATTTACTTCTGAGAACTAAGCATTGTGTGCAGAGATTTTTCAGTTATCTCCTTTACTTCAGTTTTGGGGCTAAGATTCCTATGTGTAAAACCAGCCTTTACACTATAGGAAAGCATAACCGGCGGTATAGCAGCTAACTCTTTAAACCTAAATGAAACAACATGGCACATATGGTTTACTTCTGAGAACTAAGCATTGTGTGCAGAGATTTTTCAGTTATCTCCTTTACTTCAGTTTTGGTGCTAACATTCATATTATTATACTCGCATTTACTATATAGGAAAGCATAACTGAGGGTATAGCAGCTAACTCTTTAAACCTAAATGAAACAACATGGCACTTATGATTTACTTCTGAGAACTAAGCATTGTGTGCAGAGATTATTCAGCTGTCTCCTTTACTTCAGATTTTGTGCTAACATTCATATCTGTAAATTGTGTGCAGAGATTTTTCAGCTATCTCCTTTACTTCAGATTTTGTGCTAACATTCATATATTTTTATACTCGCATTTACTATATAGGAAAGCATAACTGAGGGTATAGCAGCTAACTCTTTAAACCTAAATGAAACAACATGGCACATATGGTTTACTTCTGAAAACTAAGCATTGTGTGCAGAGATTTTGTGGCTATCTCCTTTCTTTCAGTTTTTGTGCTAAGATTCCTATCTGTAAAACTAGCCTTTACACTATAGGAGAGCTTAACCGGCGATATAGCAGCTATCTCTTTAAACCTAAATGAAACAACATGGCATATATGATGTACTTCTGAGAACTAAGCATTCTGTGCAGAGATTTTGCGGCTATCTCCTTTCTTTCAGTTTTTGTGCTAACATTCCTATCTGTAAAACAAGCCTTTACACTATAGGAAATCCTGAACGGCGGTATAGCAGCTAACTCTTTAAACCTAAATGAAACAACATGGCACATATGATTTACTTCTGAGAACTAAGCATTGTGTGCAGAGATTTTTCAGTTATCCCCTTTACTTCAGTTTTGGGGCTAACATTCCTCTGTGTAAAACTAGCATTTACACTATAGGAAAGCATAACCGGCGGTATAGCAGCTAACTCTTTAAACCTAAATGAAACAACATGGCATATATGATGTACTTCTGAGAACTAAGCATTGTGTGCAGAGATTTTGCGGCTATCTCCTTTCTTTCAGTTTTTGTGCTAACATTCCTATCTGTAAAACTAGCCTTTACTCTGTAGGAAATCCTAAACGGCGGTATAGCAGCTAACTCTTTAAACCTAAATGAAACAACATGGCACATATGATTTACTTCTGAGAATTAAGCATTATGTGCAGAGATTTTTCACTTATCTCCTTTACTTCAGTTTTGGTGCTAACATTCCTATCTGTAAAACTAGCATTTATACTATAGGAAAGCATAACCGGCAGTATAGCAGCTAACTCTTTAAACCTAAATGAAACAACATGGCACCTATCATTTACTTCTGAGAACTTAGCATTGTGTGTAGAGATTTTGCGGCTATCTCCTTTCTTTCAGTATTTGTGCTAACATTCCTATCTGTAAAACTAGCTTTTACACAATAGGAAAGCCTAAACGGCGGTATAGCAGCTACCTCTTTAAACCTAAATGAAACAACATGGCACATATGATTTACTTCTGAGAACTAAGCATTGTGTGCAGAGATTTTTCAGTTATCTCCTTTACTTCAGTTTTGGGGCTAACATTCCTATGTGTAAAACTAGCCTTTACACTATAGGAAAGCATAACCGGCGGTATAGCAGCTAACTCTTTAAACCTAAATGAAACAACATGGCACATATGATTTACTTCTGAGAACTAAGCATTGTGTGCAGAGGTTTTGCGGCTATCTCCTTTCTTTCAGTTTTTGTGCTAACATTCCTATCTGTAAAACTAGCATTTACACTATAGGAAAGGCTAACGGGCAGTATAGCAGCTAACTCTTTAAACCTAAATGAAACAACATGGCACTTATGATTTACTTCTGAGAACTAAGCATTGTGTGCAGAGATTATTCAGCTATCTCCTTTACTTCAGATTTTGTGCTAACATTCATATCTGTAAAACTAGCATTTACACTATAGGAAAGCATAACCGGCGGTATAGCAGCTAACTCTTTAAACCTACATGAAACAACATGGCACCTATCATTTACTTCTGAGAACAAAGCATTGTGTGCAGAGATTTTGCAGCTATCTCCTTTCTTTCAGTTTTTGTGCTAACATTCCTATCTGTAAAACTAGCCTTTACTCTATAGGAAATCCTAAACGGCGGTATAGCAGCTAACTCTTTAAACCTAAATGAAACAACATGGCACATATGATTTACTTCTGAGAACTAAGCATTGTTTGCAGAGATTTTGCAGCTATCTCCTTTACTTCAGTTTTTGTGCTAACATTCCTATCTGTAAAACTACCATTTACACTGTAGGAAAGCATAACGGGCGGAATAGCAGCTAACTCTTTAAACCTAAATGAAACGACATGGCACATATGATTTACTTCTGAGAACTAAGCATTGTGTGCAGAGATTTTGCACCTATCTCCTTTACTTCAGTTTTTGTGCTAACATTCCAATCTGTAAAACAACCATTTACACTATAGGAAAGCATAACCGGCGGTATAGCAGCTACCTCTTTAAACATAAATGAAACAACATGGTACATATGATTGACTTCTGAGAACTAAGCATTGTGTTCAGAGATTTTGCCGCTATCTCCTTTACTTCAGTTTTTGTGCTAACATTCCTATCTGTAAAACTAGCATTTACACTATAGGAAAGCATAACCGGCGGTATAGCAGCTAACTCTTTAAACCTAAATGAAACAACATGGCACATATGATTTCATTCTGAGAACTAAGCATTGGTTGCAGAGATTTTGCGGGTAATTCCTTTACTTCAGTTTTTGTGCTAACATTTCTATCTGTAAAATTACCATTTACACTATAGGAAAGCATAACGGGTGGTATAGCAGCTAACTCTTTAAACCTAAATGAAACAACGTTGCACATATGATTTACTTCTGAGAACTAAGCATTGTGTGAAGAGATTTTGCAGCTATCTCCTTTCTATCACTTTTTGTGCTAACATTCCTATCTGTAAAACTAGCATTTACACAATAGGAATGCATAACCGGCGGTATAGCAGCTAACTCTTCTAACCTAAATGAAACAACATGGCACATATGATTTACTTGTGAGAACTAAGCTTTTTGTGCACAGTATTTGCAGCTATCTCCTTTACTTCAGTTTTTGTGCTAAAATTCCTAACTGTAAATCTAGCTTTTACACAATAGGAAAGCATAACCGGCGGTATAGCAGCTAAGTCTTTAAACCTAAATGAAACAAAATGGCACATATGATTTACTTCTGAGAACTAAGCATTGTGTGCAGAGGTTTTGCGGCTATCTCCTTTCTTTCAGTTTTTGTGCTAACATTCCTATCTGTAAAACTAGCATTTACACTATAGGAAAGGCTAACGGGCAGTATAGCAGCTAACTCTTTAAACCTAAATGAAACAACATGGCACTTATGATTTACTTCTGAGAACTAAGCATTGTGTGCAGAGATTATTCAGCTATCTCCTTTACTTCAGATTTTGTGCTAACATTCATATCTGTAAAACTAGCATTTACACTATAGGAAAGCATAACCGGCGGTATAGCAGCTAACTCTTTAAACCTACATGAAACAACATGGCACCTATCATTTACTTCTGAGAACAAAGCATTGTGTGCAGAGATTTTGCAGCTATCTCCTTTCTTTCAGTTTTTGTGCTAACATTCCTATCTGTAAAACTAGCCTTTACTCTATAGGAAATCCTAAACGGCGGTATAGCAGCTAACTCTTTAAACCTAAATGAAACAACATGGCACATATGATTTACTTCTGAGAACTAAGCATTGTTTGCAGAGATTTTCCAGCTATCTCCTTTACTTCAGTTTTTGTGCTAACATTCCTATCTGTAAAACTACCATTTACACTGTAGGAAAGCATAACGGGCGGAATAGCAGCTAACTCTTTAAACCTAAATGAAACGACATGGCACATATGATTTACTTCTGAGAACTAAGCATTGTGTGCAGAGATTTTGCACCTATCTCCTTTACTTCAGTTTTTGTGCTAACATTCCAATCTGTAAAACAACCATTTACACTATAGGAAAGCATAACCGGCGGTATAGCAGCTACCTCTTTAAACATAAATGAAACAACATGGTACATATGATTGACTTCTGAGAACTAAGCATTGTGTTCAGAGATTTTGCCGCTATCTCCTTTACTTCAGTTTTTGTGCTAACATTCCTATCTGTAAAACTAGCATTTACACTATAGGAAAGCATAACCGGCGGTATAGCAGCTAACTCTTTAAACCTAAATGAAACAACATGGCACATATGATTTCATTCTGAGAACTAAGCATTGGTTGCAGAGATTTTGCGGGTAATTCCTTTACTTCAGTTTTTGTGCTAACATTTCTATCTGTAAAATTACCATTTACACTATAGGAAAGCATAACGGGTGGTATAGCAGCTAACTCTTTAAACCTAAATGAAACAACGTTGCACATATGATTTACTTCTGAGAACTAAGCATTGTGTGAAGAGATTTTGCAGCTATCTCCTTTCTATCACTTTTTGTGCTAACATTCCTATCTGTAAAACTAGCATTTACACAATAGGAATGCATAACCGGCGGTATAGCAGCTAACTCTTCTAACCTAAATGAAACAACATGGCACATATGATTTACTTGTGAGAACTAAGCTTTTTGTGCACAGTATTTGCAGCTATCTCCTTTACTTCAGTTTTTGTGCTAAAATTCCTAACTGTAAATCTAGCTTTTACACAATAGGAAAGCATAACCGGCGGTATAGCAGCTAAGTCTTTAAACCTAAATGAAACAACATGGCACATATGATTTCCTTCTGAGAACTAAGCATTGTGTGCAGAGATTTTGCGGGTAATTCCTTCCTTTCAGTTTTTGTGCTAACATTCCTATCTGTAAAACAAGCATTTACACTACAGGAAAGCACAACCGGCGGTATAGCAGCTAACTCCTTAAACCTAAATGAAAGAACATGGCACATATGATTGACTTCTGAGAACTAAGCATGGTGTGCAGAGATTTTGCAGCTATCTCCTTTCTTTAAGTTTTTGTGCTAATATTCCTATCTGTAAAACTCCAATTTAAACTATAGGAAAGCATAACCGGCGGTATAGCAGCTAACTGTCTAAACCTAAATGAAACAACATGGCACCTATGATTGACTTCTGAGAACTAAGCATTGTGTGCAGAGATTTTCCGTCTATATCCTTTACTTCAGTTTTTGTGCTAGCATTCCTATCTGTAAAGCTACCTTTTACACTATAGGAAAGCATAACCGGCGGTATAGCAGCTAACTCTTTAAACCTAATTGAAACAACATGGCACATATGATTGAATTCTGAGAACTAAGCATTGTGTGCAGAGATATTGCCCCTATCTCCTTTACTTAAGTTTTTGTGCTAACATTCCTATCTGTAAAACTAGCATTTACACTATAGTAAAGCATAACCGGCGGTATAGCAGCTAACTCTTTATACCTAAATGAAACAACATGGCACATATGATTGACTTCTGAGAGCTAAGCATTTTGTGCAGAGATTTTGCAGCTATCTCCTTTCTTTCAGTTTTTGTGCGAACATTCCTATTTGTAAAATGAGCTTTTACACAATAGGAAAGCATACCCGGCGTTTAAGCAGCTAACTCTTTAAACCTAAATGAAACAACATGGCACCTATGATTTACTTCTGAGAACTAAGAATTGTGTGCAGAGATTTTGTGGGTAACTCCTTTCTTTCAGTTTTTGTACAAACATTCCTATCTGTAAAACTACAATTTACACTATAGGAAAGCATAACCGGCGGTATAGCAGCTAACTCTTTAAACCTAAATGAAACAACATGGCACATGTGATTTTCTCCTGAGAACTAAGCTTTGTGTGCAGAGATTTTGCCGCTATCTCCTTTACTTCAGTTGTTGTGCTAACATTCCTATCTGTAAAACTATCATTTACACTATAGGAAAGCATAACCGGCGGTATAGCAGCTAACTCTTTAAACCTAAAAGAAACAACATGGCACATATGATTGATTTCTGAGAACTAAGCATTGTGTGCAGAGATTTTGCAGCTATCTCCTTTATTTCAGTTTTTGTGCGAACATTCCTATTTGTAAAATGAGCATTTACACATTAGGAAAGCATAACCGGCGTTTAAGCAGCTAACTCTTTAAACCTAAATGAAACAACATGGCACATATGATTTACTTCTGAGAACTAAGCATTGTTTGCAGAGATTTTGCAGCTATCTCCTTTACTTCAGTTTTTGTGCTAACATTCCTATCTGTAAAACTACCATTTACACTGTAGGAAAGCATAACGGGCGGAATAGCAGCTAACTCTTTAAACCTAAATGAAACGACATGGCACATATGATTTACTTCTGAGAACTAAGCATTGTGTGCAGAGATTTTGCACCTATCTCCTTTACTTCAGTTTTTGTGCTAACATTCCAATCTGTAAAACAACCATTTACACTATAGGAAAGCATAACCGGCGGTATAGCAGCTACCTCTTTAAACATAAATGAAACAACATGGTACATATGATTGACTTCTGAGAACTAAGCATTGTGTTCAGAGATTTTGCCGCTATCTCCTTTACTTCAGTTTTTGTGCTAACATTCCTATCTGTAAAACTAGCATTTACACTATAGGAAAGCATAACCGGCGGTATAGCAGCTAACTCTTTAAACCTAAATGAAACAACATGGCACATATGATTTCATTCTGAGAACTAAGCATTGGTTGCAGAGATTTTGCGGGTAATTCCTTTACTTCAGTTTTTGTGCTAACATTTCTATCTGTAAAATTACCATTTACACTATAGGAAAGCATAACGGGTGGTATAGCAGCTAACTCTTTAAACCTAAATGAAACAACGTTGCACATATGATTTACTTCTGAGAACTAAGCATTGTGTGAAGAGATTTTGCAGCTATCTCCTTTCTATCACTTTTTGTGCTAACATTCCTATCTGTAAAACTAGCATTTACACAATAGGAATGCATAACCGGCGGTATAGCAGCTAACTCTTCTAACCTAAATGAAACAACATGGCACATATGATTTACTTGTGAGAACTAAGCTTTTTGTGCACAGTATTTGCAGCTATCTCCTTTACTTCAGTTTTTGTGCTAAAATTCCTATCTGTAAATCTAGCTTTTACACAATAGGAAAGCATAACCGGCGGTATAGCAGCTAAGTCTTTAAACCTAAATGAAACAACATGGCACATATGATTTCCTTCTGAGAACTAAGCATTGTGTGCAGAGATTTTGCGGGTAATTCCTTCCTTTCAGTTTTTGTGCTAACATTCCTATCTGTAAAACAAGCATTTACACTACAGGAAAGCACAACCGGCGGTATAGCAGCTAACTCCTTAAACCTAAATGAAAGAACATGGCACATATGATTGACTTCTGAGAACTAAGCATGGTGTGCAGAGATTTTGCAGCTATCTCCTTTCTTTAAGTTTTTGTGCTAATATTCCTATCTGTAAAACTCCAATTTAAACTATAGGAAAGCATAACCGGCGGTATAGCAGCTAACTGTCTAAACCTAAATGAAACAACATGGCACCTATGATTGACTTCTGAGAACTAAGCATTGTGTGCAGAGATTTTCCGTCTATATCCTTTACTTCAGTTTTTGTGCTAGCATTCCTATCTGTAAAGCTACCTTTTACACTATAGGAAAGCATAACCGGCGGTATAGCAGCTAACTCTTTAAACCTAATTGAAACAACATGGCACATATGATTGAATTCTGAGAACTAAGCATTGTGTGCAGAGATATTGCCCCTATCTCCTTTACTTAAGTTTTTGTGCTAACATTCCTATCTGTAAAACTAGCATTTACACTATAGTAAAGCATAACCGGCGGTATAGCAGCTAACTCTTTATACCTAAATGAAACAACATGGCACATATGATTGACTTCTGAGAGCTAAGCATTTTGTGCAGAGATTTTGCAGCTATCTCCTTTCTTTCAGTTTTTGTGCGAACATTCCTATTTGTAAAATGAGCTTTTACACAATAGGAAAGCATACCCGGCGTTTAAGCAGCTAACTCTTTAAACCTAAATGAAACAACATGGCACCTATGATTTACTTCTGAGAACTAAGAATTGTGTGCAGAGATTTTGTGGGTAACTCCTTTCTTTCAGTTTTTGTACAAACATTCCTATCTGTAAAACTACAATTTACACTATAGGAAAGCATAACCGGCGGTATAGCAGCTAACTCTTTAAACCTAAATGAAACAACATGGCACATGTGATTTTCTCCTGAGAACTAAGCTTTGTGTGCAGAGATTTTGCCGCTATCTCCTTTACTTCAGTTGTTGTGCTAACATTCCTATCTGTAAAACTATCATTTACACTATAGGAAAGCATAACCGGCGGTATAGCAGCTAACTCTTTAAACCTAAAAGAAACAACATGGCACATATGATTGATTTCTGAGAACTAAGCATTGTGTGCAGAGATTTTGCAGCTATCTCCTTTCTTTCAGTTTTTGTGCGAACATTCCTATTTGTAAAATGAGCATTTACACATTAGGAAAGCATAACCGGCATTTAAGCAGCTAACTCTTTAAACCTAAATGAAACAACATGGCACATATGATTTACTTCTGAGAACTAAGCATTGTGTGCTGAGATTTTGCGGGTAACTCCTTTCTTTCAGTTTTTGTGCAAACATTCCTATCTGTAAAACTACCATTTACAGTATAGGAAAGCATAACCGGCGGTATAGCAGCTAACTCTTTAAACCTAAATGAAACAACATGGCACATGTGATTTTCTCCTGAGAACTAAGCTTTGTGTGCAGACATTTTGCAGCTATCTCCTCTACTTCAGTTTTTGTGCTAACATTCCTATGTGTAAAACTAGCATTTTCACTATAGGAAAGCATAACCGGCGGTATAGCAGCTAACTCTTTAAACCTAAATGTTACAATGTTGCACATATGATTGACTTCTGAGAACTAAGCATTGTGTGCAGAGATTTTGCAGCTATCTCCTTTCTTTCAGTTTTTGTGCTAACATTCCTATCTTTAAAACTAGCATTTACACAATAGGAAAGCAAACCGGCCGTATAGCAGCTAACTCTTCAAACCTAAATGAAACAACATGGCACATATGATTTACTTCTGAGAACTAAGCTTTTTGTGCACAGTATTTGCAGCTATCTCCTTTACTTCAGTTTTTGTGCTAAAATTCCTATCTGTAAATCTAGCTTTTACACAATAGGAAAGCATAACCGGCGGTATAGCAGCTAAGTCTTTAAACCTAAATGAAACAACATGGCACATATGATGTCCTTCTGAGACCTAAGCATTGTGTGCAAAGATTTTGCGGGTAACTCCTTCCTTTCAGTTTTTGTGCTAACATTCCTATCTGTAAAACTAGCGTTTACACTATAGGAAAGCATAACCGGCGGTATAGCAGCTAACTCCTTAAACCTAAATGAAAGAACATGGCACATATGATTGACTTCTGAGAACTAAGCATTGTGTGCAGAGATTTTGCAGCTATCTCCTTTCTTTAAGTTTTTGTGCTAATATTCCTATCTGTAAAACTCCAATTTAAACTATAGGAAAGCATAACCGGCGGTATAGCAGCTAACTGTTTAAACCTAAATGAAACAACATGGCACCTATGATTTACTTCTGAGAACTAAGCATTGTGTGCAGAGATTTTCCGTCTATCTTCTTTACTTCAGTGTTTGCGCTAACATTCCTATCTGTAAAACTACCTTTTAAACTATAGGAAAGCATAACCGGCGGTATAGCAGCTAACTCTTTAAACCTAAATGAAACAACGTTGCACATATGATTGACTTCAGAGAACTAAGCATTGTGTGCAGAGATTTTGCAGCTATCTCCTTTCTTTCAGTTTTTGTTCTAACATTCCTATCTGTAAAACTAGCATTTACACAATAGGAAAGCATAACCGGCGGTATAGCAGCTAACTCTTCAAACCTAAATGAAACAACATGGCACATATGATTTACTTCTGAGAACTAAGCTTTTTGTGCAGAGTATTTGCAGCTATCTCCTTTACTTCAGTTTTTGTGCTAACATTCCTATCTGTAAATCTAGCTTTTACACAATAGGAAAGCATAACCGGCAGTATAGCGGCTAAGTCTTCAAACATAAATGAAACAACATGGCCCATATGATTGACTTCTGAGAAGTAAGTATTGTGTGCAGAGATTTTGAAGCTATCTCCTTTCTTTCAGTTTTTGTGTGAACATTCCTATTTGTAAAATGAGCATTTACACAATAGGAAAGCATAACCGGCGTTTAAGCAGCTAACTCCTTAAACCTAAATGAAACAACATGGCACATATGATTTACTTCTGAGAACTAAGCATTGTGTGCAGAGATTTTGTGCGTAACTCCTTTCTTTCAGTTTTTGTGCAAACATTCCTATCTGTGAAACTACCATTTACACTATAGGAAAGCATAACCGGCGGTATAGCAGCTAACTCTTTAAACCTAAATGAAACAACGTGGCACATGGGATTTTCTCCTGAGAACTAAGCTTTGTGTGCACACATTTTGCAGCTATCTCCTTTACTTCAGTTTTTGTGCTAACATTCCTATCTGTAAACCTACCATTTACACTATAGGAAAGCATAACCGGAGGTATAGCAGCTAACTCTTTAAACCTAAATGAAACAACATGGCACATATGGTTTACTTCTGAAAACCAAGCATTGTGTGCAGAGATTTTGCGGCTATCTCCTTTCTTTCAGTTTTTGTGCTAACATTCCTATCTGTAAAACTAGCATTTACACTATAGGAAAGCATAACCGGCGGTATAGCAGCTAACTCTTTAAACCTAAATGAAACAACATGGCATATATGACGTACTTCTGAGAACTAAGCATTGTGTGCAGAGATTTTGCGGCTATCTCCTTTCTTTCAGTTTTTGTGCTAACATTCCTATCTCTAAAACTAGCCTTTACTCTATAGGAAATCCTAAACGGCGGTATAGTAGCTAACTCTTTAAACCTAAATGAAACAACATGGCACATATGATTTACTTCTGAGAATTAAGCATTATGTGCAGAGATTTTTCAGTTATCTCCTTTACTTCAGTTTTGGTGCTAACATTCCTGTCTGTAAAACTAGCATTTACACTATAGGAAAGTATAACCGGTGGTATACCAGCTAACTCTTTAAACCTAAATGAAACAACATGGCACCTATCATTTACTTCTGAGAACTTAGCATTGTGTGCAGAGATTTTGCGGCTATCTTCTTTCTTTCAGTTTTTGTGCTAACATTCCTATCTGTAAAACTAGCTTTTACACAATAGGAAAGCCTAACCGGCGGTATAGCAGCTACCTCTTTAAACCTAAATGAAACAACATGGCACATATGATTTACTTCTGAGAACTAAGCATTGTGTGCAGAGATTTTTCAGTTATCTCCTTTACTTCAGTTTTGGGGCTAACATTCCTATGTGTAAAACTAGCCTTTACACTATAGGAAAGCATAACCGGCGGTATAGCAGCTAACTCTTTAAACCTAAAAGAAACAACATGGCACATATGGTTTACTTCTGAGAACTAAACATTATGTGCAGAGATTTTGTGGCTATCTCCTTTCTTTCAGTTCTTGTGCTGACATTCCTATTTGTAAAACTAGCATTTACACTATAGGAAAGCATAACCGGCAGTATAGCAGCTAACTCTTTAAACATAAATGAAACAACATGGCACATATGATTTACTTCTGAGAACTAAGCATTGTGTGCAGAGATTTTTCAGCTATCTCCTTTACTTCAGATTTTGTGCTAACATTCATATTTTTATACTCGCATTTACTATATAGGAAAGCATAACTGAGGGTATAGCAACTAACTCTTTAAACCTAAATGAAACAACATGGCACATATGGTTTACTTCTGAAAACTAAGCATTGTGTGCAGAGATTTTGCGGCTATCTCCTTTCTTTCAGTTTTTGTGCTAACATTCCTATCTGTAAAACTAGCATTTACACTATAGGAAAGCATAACCGGCGGTATAGCAGCTAACTCTTTAAACCTAAATGAAACAACATGGCATATATGATGTACTTCTGAGAACTAAGCATTGTGTGCAGAGATTTTGCGGCTATCTCCTTTCTTTCAGTTTTTGTGCTAACATTCCTATCTCTAAAACTAGCCTTTACACTATAGGAAATCCTAAACGGCGGTATGGCAGCTAACTCTTTAAACCTAAATGAAACAACATGGCACATATGATTTACTTCTGAGAATTAAGCATTGTGTGCAGAGATTTTTCAGTTATCTCCTTTACTTCAGTTTTGGTGCTAACATTCCTATCTGTAAAACTAGCATTTACACTATAGGAAAGCATAACCGGCGGTATAGCAGCTAACTCTTTAAATGTAAATGAAACAACATGGCACATATGATTTACTTCTGAGAACTAAGCATTGTGTGCAGAGGTTTTGTGGCTATCTCCTTTCTTTCAGTTTTTGTGCTAACATTCCTCTCTGTAAAACTAGCATTTACACAATAGGAAAGCCTAACGGGCAGTATAGCAGCTAACTCTTTAAACCTAAATGAAACAACATGGAACTTATGATTTACTTCTGAGAACTAAGCATTGTGTGCAGAGATTTTTCAGTTATCTCCTTTACTTCAGTTTTGGGGCTAACATTCCTATGTGTAAAACTAGCCTTTACACTATAGGAAAGCATAACCGGCGGTATAGCAGCTAACTCTTTAAACCTACATGAAACAACATGGCACCTATCATTTACTTCTGAGAACTAAGCATTGTGTGCAGAGATTTTGCGGCTATCTCCTTTCTTTCAGTTTTTGTGCTAACATTCCTATCTGATAAATAGCATTTACACTATAGGCAATCATAACTGGCGGTATAGCAGCTAACTCTTTAAACCTAAATGAAACAACATGGCACATATGATTTACTTCTGAGAATTAAGCATTGTGTGCAGAGATTTTTCAGTTATCTCCTTTACTTTAGTTTTGGGGCTAACATTCCTATGTGTAAAACTAGCCTTTACACTATAGGAAAGCATAACCGGCGGTATGGCAGCTAACTCTTTAAACCTAAGTGAAACAACATGGCATATATGAAGTACTTCTGAGAACTAAGCATTGTGTGCAGAGATTTTGTGGCTATCTCCTTTCTTTCAGTTTTTGTGCTAACATTCCTTTCTGTAAAACTTGCATTTACACTATAGGAAATCATAACCGGCGGTATAGCAGCTAACTCTTTAAACCTAAATGAAACAACATGGCACATATGATTTACTTCTGAGAACTAAGCATTGTGTGCAGAGATTTTTCAGTTTTCTCCTTTACTTCAGTTTTGTTGCTAACATTCATATTTTTATACTCGCATTTACTATATCGGAAAGCATAACTGAGGGTATAGCAGCTAACTCTTTAAACCTAAATGAAACAACATGGCACATATGGTTTACTTCTGAAAACTAAGCATTGTGTGCAGAGATTTTTCAGTTATCTCCTTTACTTCAGTTTTGGTGCTAACATTCCTATCTGTAAAACTAGCATTTACACTATAGGAAAGCATAACCGGCGGTATAGCAGCTAACTCTTGAAATGTAAATGAAACAAAATGGCACATATGATTTACTTCTGAGAACTAAGCATTGTGTGCAGAGGTTTTGCGGCTATCTCCTTTCTTTCAGTTTTTGTGCTAACATTCCTATCTGTAAAACTAGCATTTACACAATAGGAAAGCCTAACGGGCAGTATAGCAGCTAACCCTTTAAACCTAAATGAAACAACATGGCACTTATGATTTACTTCTGAGAACTAAGCATTGTGTGCAGAGATTATTCAGCTATCTCCTTTACTTCAGATTTTGTGCTAACATTCATATCTGTAAAACTAGCATTTACACTATAGGAAAGCCTAACCGGCGGTATAGCAGCTAACTCTTTAAACCTACATGAAACAACATGGCACATATGATTTATTTCTGAGAACTAAGCATTGTGTTCAGAGATTTTTCAGTTATCTCCTTTACTTCAGTTTTGGGGCTAACATTCCTATGTGTAAAACTAGCATTTACACTATAGGAAAGCATAACCGGCGGTATAGCAGCTAACTCTTTAAACCTAAATGAAACAACATGGCACATATGATTTACTTCTGAGAACTAAGCATTGTGTGCAGAGATTTTTCAGTTATCTCCTTTACTTCAGTTTTGGGGCTAACATTCCTATGTGTAAAACTAGCATTTACACTATAGGAAAGCATAACCGGCGGTATAGCAGCTAACTCTTTAAACCTAAATGAAACAACATGGCATATATGATGTACTTCTGAGAACTAAGCATTGTGTGCAGAGATTTTGCGGCTATCTCCTTTCTTTCAGTTTTTGTGCTAACATTCCTATCTGTAAAACTAGCCTTTACTCTGTAGGAAATCCTAAACGGCGGTATAGCAGCTAAATCTTTAAACCTAAATGAAACAACATGGCACATATGATTTACTTCTGAGAATTAAGCATTGTGTGCAGAGATTTTTCACTTATCTCCTTTACTTCAGTTTTGGTGCTAACATTCCTATCTGTAAAACTAGCATTTACACTATAGGAAAGCATAACCGGCAGTATAGCAGCTAACTCTTTAAACCTAAATGAAACAACATGGCACCTATCATTTACTTCTGAGAACTTAGCATTGTGTGCAGAGATTTTGCGGCTATCTCCTTTCTTTCAGTTTTTGTGCTAACATTCCTATCTGTAAAACTAGCTTTTACACAATAGGAAAGCCTAAACGGCGGTATAGCAGCTACGTCTTTAAACCTAAATGAAACAACATGGCACATATGATTTACTTCTGAGAACTAAGCATTGTGTGCAGAGGTTTTGCGGCTATCTCCTTTCTTTCAGTTTTTGTGCTAACATTCCTATCTGTAAAACTAGCATTTACACTATAGGAAATCATAACCGGCGGTATAGCAGCTAACTCTTTAAACATAAATGAAACAACAAGGCACATATGATTTACTTCTGAGAACTAAGCATTGTGTGCAGGGATTTTTCAGCTATCTCCTTTACTTCAGATTTTGTGCTAACATTCATATTTTTATACTCGCATTTACTATATAGGAAAGCATAACTGAGGGTATAGCAGCTAACTCTTTAAACCTAAATGAAACAACATGGCACATATGGTTTACTTCTGAAAACTAAGCATTGTGTGCAGAGATTTTGCGGCTATCTCCTTTCTTTCAGTTTTTGTGCTAACATTCCTATCTGTAAAACTAGCATTTACACTATAGGAAAGCATAACCGGCGGTATAGCAGCTAACTCTTTAAACCTAAATGAAACAACATGGCATATATGATGTACTTCTGAGAACTAAGCATTGTGTGCAGAGATTTTGCGGCTATCTCCTTTCTTTCAGTTTTTGTGCTAACATTCCTATCTCTAAAACTAGCCTTTACACTATAGGAAATCCTAAACGGCGGTATGGCAGCTAACTCTTTAAACCTAAATGAAACAACATGGCACATATGGTTTACTTCTGAGAACTAAGCATTGGGTGCAGAGATTTTTCAGTTATCTCCTTTACTTCAGTTTTGGGGCTAACATTCCTATGTGTAAAACTAGCCTTTACACTATAGGAAAGCATAACCGGCGGTATAGCAGCTAACTCTTTAAACCTACATGAAACAACATGGCACCTATCATTTACTTCTGAGAACTAAGCATTGTGTGCAGAGATTTTGCGGCTATCTCCTTTCTTTCAGTTTTTGTGCTAACATTCCTATCTGATAAATAGCATTTACACTATAGGCAATCATAACTGGCGGTATAGCAGCTAACTCTTTAAACCTAAATGAAACAACATGGCACATATGATTTACTTCTGAGAATTAAGCATTGTGTGCAGAGATTTTTCAGTTATCTCCTTTACTTTAGTTTTGGGGCTAACATTCCTATGTGTAAAACTAGCCTTTACACTATAGGAAAGCATAACCGGCGGTATGGCAGCTAACTCTTTAAACCTAAGTGAAACAACATGGCATATATGAAGTACTTCTGAGAACTAAGCATTGTGTGCAGAGATTTTGTGGCTATCTCCTTTCTTTCAGTTTTTGTGCTAACATTCCTTTCTGTAAAACTTGCATTTACACTATAGGAAATCATAACCGGCGGTATAGCAGCTAACTCTTTAAACCTAAATGAAACAACATGGCACATATGATTTACTTCTGAGAACTAAGCATTGTGTGCAGAGATTTTTCAGTTTTCTCCTTTACTTCAGTTTTGTTGCTAACATTCATATTTTTATACTCGCATTTACTATATCGGAAAGCATAACTGAGGGTATAGCAGCTAACTCTTTAAACCTAAATGAAACAACATGGCACATATGGTTTACTTCTGAAAACTAAGCATTGTGTGCAGAGATTTTTCAGTTATCTCCTTTACTTCAGTTTTGGTGCTAACATTCCTATCTGTAAAACTAGCATTTACACTATAGGAAAGCATAACCGGCGGTATAGCAGCTAACTCTTGAAATGTAAATGAAACAAAATGGCACATATGATTTACTTCTGAGAACTAAGCATTGTGTGCAGAGGTTTTGCGGCTATCTCCTTTCTTTCAGTTTTTGTGCTAACATTCCTATCTGTAAAACTAGCATTTACACAATAGGAAAGCCTAACGGGCAGTATAGCAGCTAACCCTTTAAACCTAAATGAAACAACATGGCACTTATGATTTACTTCTGAGAACTAAGCATTGTGTGCAGAGATTATTCAGCTATCTCCTTTACTTCAGATTTTGTGCTAACATTCATATCTGTAAAACTAGCATTTACACTATAGGAAAGCCTAACCGGCGGTATAGCAGCTAACTCTTTAAACCTACATGAAACAACATGGCACATATGATTTATTTCTGAGAACTAAGCATTGTGTTCAGAGATTTTTCAGTTATCTCCTTTACTTCAGTTTTGGGGCTAACATTCCTATGTGTAAAACTAGCATTTACACTATAGGAAAGCATAACCGGCGGTATAGCAGCTAACTCTTTAAACCTAAATGAAACAACATGGCACATATGATTTACTTCTGAGAACTAAGCATTGTGTGCAGAGATTTTTCAGTTATCTCCTTTACTTCAGTTTTGGGGCTAACATTCCTATGTGTAAAACTAGCATTTACACTATAGGAAAGCATAACCGGCGGTATAGCAGCTAACTCTTTAAACCTAAATGAAACAACATGGCATATATGATGTACTTCTGAGAACTAAGCATTGTGTGCAGAGATTTTGCGGCTATCTCCTTTCTTTCAGTTTTTGTGCTAACATTCCTATCTGTAAAACTAGCCTTTACTCTGTAGGAAATCCTAAACGGCGGTATAGCAGCTAAATCTTTAAACCTAAATGAAACAACATGGCACATATGATTTACTTCTGAGAATTAAGCATTGTGTGCAGAGATTTTTCACTTATCTCCTTTACTTCAGTTTTGGTGCTAACATTCCTATCTGTAAAACTAGCATTTACACTATAGGAAAGCATAACCGGCAGTATAGCAGCTAACTCTTTAAACCTAAATGAAACAACATGGCACCTATCATTTACTTCTGAGAACTTAGCATTGTGTGCAGAGATTTTGCGGCTATCTCCTTTCTTTCAGTTTTTGTGCTAACATTCCTATCTGTAAAACTAGCTTTTACACAATAGGAAAGCCTAAACGGCGGTATAGCAGCTACGTCTTTAAACCTAAATGAAACAACATGGCACATATGATTTACTTCTGAGAACTAAGCATTGTGTGCAGAGGTTTTGCGGCTATCTCCTTTCTTTCAGTTTTTGTGCTAACATTCCTATCTGTAAAACTAGCATTTACACTATAGGAAATCATAACCGGCGGTATAGCAGCTAACTCTTTAAACATAAATGAAACAACAAGGCACATATGATTTACTTCTGAGAACTAAGCATTGTGTGCAGGGATTTTTCAGCTATCTCCTTTACTTCAGATTTTGTGCTAACATTCATATTTTTATACTCGCATTTACTATATAGGAAAGCATAACTGAGGGTATAGCAGCTAACTCTTTAAACCTAAATGAAACAACATGGCACATATGGTTTACTTCTGAAAACTAAGCATTGTGTGCAGAGATTTTGCGGCTATCTCCTTTCTTTCAGTTTTTGTGCTAACATTCCTATCTGTAAAACTAGCATTTACACTATAGGAAAGCATAACCGGCGGTATAGCAGCTAACTCTTTAAACCTAAATGAAACAACATGGCATATATGATGTACTTCTGAGAACTAAGCATTGTGTGCAGAGATTTTGCGGCTATCTCCTTTCTTTCAGTTTTTGTGCTAACATTCCTATCTCTAAAACTAGCCTTTACACTATAGGAAATCCTAAACGGCGGTATGGCAGCTAACTCTTTAAACCTAAATGAAACAACATGGCACATATGGTTTACTTCTGAGAACTAAGCATTGGGTGCAGAGATTTTTCAGTTATCTCCTTTACTTCAGTTTTGGGGCTAACATTCCTATGTGTAAAACTAGCCTTTACACTATAGGAAAGCATAACCGGCGGTATAGCAGCTAACTCTTTAAACCTACATGAAACAACATGGCACCTATCATTTACTTCTGAGAACTAAGCATTGTGTGCAGAGATTTTGCGGCTATCTCCTTTCTTTCAGTTTTTGTGCTAACATTCCTATCAGATAAATAGCATTTACACTATAGGAAATCATAACTGGCGGTATAGCAGCTAACTCTTTAAACCTAAATGAAACAACATGGCACATATGATTTACTTCTGAGAACTAAGAATTGTGTGCAGAGATTTTGCGGCTATCTCCTTTCTTTCAGTTCTTGTGCTAACATTCCTATTTGTAAAACTAGCATTTACACTATAGGAAAGCATAACCTGCGGTATAGCAGCTAACTCTTTAAACCGAAATGAAACAACTTGGCATATATGAAGTACTTCTGAGAACTAAGCATTGTGTGCAGAGATTTTGCGGCTATCTCCTTTCTTTCAGTTTTTGTGCTAACATTCCTATCTCTAAAACTAGCCTTTACACTATAGGAAATCCTAAACGGCGGTATGGCAGCTAACTCTTTAAACCTAAATGAAACAACATGGCACATATGATTTACTTCTGAGAATTAAGCATTGTGTGCAGAGATTTTTCAGTTATCTCCTTTACTTTAGTTTTGGGGCTAACATTCCTATGTGTAAAACTAGCCTTTACACTATAGGAAAGCATAACCGGCGGTATGGCAGCTAACTCTTTAAACCTAAGTGAAACAACATGGCATATATGAAGTACTTCTGAGAACTAAGCATTGTGTGCAGAGATTTTGTGGCTATCTCCTTTCTTTCAGTTTTTGTGCTAACATTCCTTTCTGTAAAACTTGCATTTACACTATAGGAAATCATAACTGGCGGTATAGCAGCTAACTCTTTAAACCTAAATGAAACAACATGGCACATATGATTTACTTCTGAGAACTAAGCATTGTGTGCAGAGATTTTTCAGTTTTCTCCTTTACTTCAGTTTTGTTGCTAACATTCATATTTTTATACTCGCATTTACTATATCGGAAAGCATAACTGAGGGTATAGCAGCTAACTCTTTAAACCTAAATGAAACAACATGGCACATATGGTTTACTTCTGAAAACTAAGCATTGTGTGCAGAGATTTTTCAGTTATCTCCTTTACTTCAGTTTTGGGGCTAACATTCCTATGTGTAAAACTAGCATTTACACTATAGGAAAGCATAACCGGCGGTATAGCAGCTAACTCTTTAAACCTAAATGAAACAACATGGCACATATGATTTACTTCTGAGAACTAAGCATTGTGTGCAGAGATTTTTCAGTTATCTCCTTTACTTCAGTTTTGGGGCTAACATTCCTATGTGTAAAACTAGCCTTTACACTATAGGAAAGCATAACCGGCGGTATAGCAGCTAACTCTTTAAACCTACATGAAACAACATGGCACCTATCATTTACTTCTGAGAACTAAGCATTGTGTGCAGAGATTTTGCGGCTATCTCCTTTCTTTCAGTTTTTGTGCTAACATTCCTATCTGATAAATAGCATTTACACTATAGGAAAACATAACTGGCGGTATAGCAGCTAACTCTTTAAACCTAAATGAAACAACATGGCACATATGATTTACTTCTGAGAACTAAGAATTGTGTGCAGAGATATTGCGGATATCTCCTTTCTTTCAGTTCTTGTGCTAACATTCCTATTTGTAAAACTAGCATTTACACTATAGGAAAGCATGACCTGCGGTATAGCAGCTAACTCTTTAAACCGAAATGAAACAACTTGGCATATATGAAGTACTTCTGAGAACTAAGCATTGTGTGCAGAGATTTTGCGGCTATCTCCTTTCTTTCAGTTTTTGTGCTAACATTCCTATCTCTAAAACTAGCCTTTACACTATAGGAAATCCTAAACGGCGGTATGGCAGCTAACTCTTTAAACCTAAATGAAACAACATGGCACATATGATTTACTTCTGAGAATTAAGCATTGTGTGCAGAGATTTTTCAGTTATCTCCTTTACTTTAGTTTTGGGGCTAACATTCCTATGTGTAAAACTAGCCTTTACACTATAGGAAAGCATAACCGGCGGTATGGCAGCTAACTCTTTAAACCTAAGTGAAACAACATGGCATATATGAAGTACTTCTGAGAACTAAGCATTGTGTGCAGAGATTTTGTGGCTATCTCCTTTCTTTCAGTTTTTGTGCTAACATTCCTTTCTGTAAAACTTGCATTTACACTATAGGAAATCATAACCGGCGGTATAGCAGCTAACTCTTTAAACCTAAATGAAACAACATGGCACATATGATTTACTTCTGAGAACTAAGCATTGTGTGCAGAGGTTTTGCGGCTATCTCCTTTCTTTCAGTTTTTGTGCTAACATTCCTATCTGTAAAACTAGCATTTACACTATAGGAAATCATAACCGGCGGTATAGCAGCTAACTCTTTAAACATAAATGAAACAACAAGGCACATATGATTTACTTCTGAGAACTAAGCATTGTGTGCAGGGATTTTTCAGCTATCTCCTTTACTTCAGATTTTGTGCTAACATTCATATTTTTATACTCGCATTTACTATATAGGAAAGCATAACTGAGGGTATAGCAGCTAACTCTTTAAACCTAAATGAAACAACATGGCACATATGGTTTACTTCTGAAAACTAAGCATTGTGTGCAGAGATTTTGCGGCTATCTCCTTTCTTTCAGTTTTTGTGCTAACATTCCTATCTGTAAAACTAGCATTTACACTATAGGAAAGCATAACCGGCGGTATAGCAGCTAACTCTTTAAACCTAAATGAAACAACATGGCATATATGATGTACTTCTGAGAACTAAGCATTGTGTGCAGAGATTTTGCGGCTATCTCCTTTCTTTCAGTTTTTGTGCTAACATTCCTATCTCTAAAACTAGCCTTTACACTATAGGAAATCCTAAACGGCGGTATGGCAGCTAACTCTTTAAACCTAAATGAAACAACATGGCACATATGGTTTACTTCTGAGAACTAAGCATTGGGTGCAGAGATTTTTCAGTTATCTCCTTTACTTCAGTTTTGGGGCTAACATTCCTATGTGTAAAACTAGCCTTTACACTATAGGAAAGCATAACCGGCGGTATAGCAGCTAACTCTTTAAACCTACATGAAACAACATGGCACCTATCATTTACTTCTGAGAACTAAGCATTGTGTGCAGAGATTTTGCGGCTATCTCCTTTCTTTCAGTTTTTGTGCTAACATTCCTATCAGATAAATAGCATTTACACTATAGGAAATCATAACTGGCGGTATAGCAGCTAACTCTTTAAACCTAAATGAAACAACATGGCACATATGATTTACTTCTGAGAACTAAGAATTGTGTGCAGAGATTTTGCGGCTATCTCCTTTCTTTCAGTTCTTGTGCTAACATTCCTATTTGTAAAACTAGCATTTACACTATAGGAAAGCATAACCTGCGGTATAGCAGCTAACTCTTTAAACCGAAATGAAACAACTTGGCATATATGAAGTACTTCTGAGAACTAAGCATTGTGTGCAGAGATTTTGCGGCTATCTCCTTTCTTTCAGTTTTTGTGCTAACATTCCTATCTCTAAAACTAGCCTTTACACTATAGGAAATCCTAAACGGCGGTATGGCAGCTAACTCTTTAAACCTAAATGAAACAACATGGCACATATGATTTACTTCTGAGAATTAAGCATTGTGTGCAGAGATTTTTCAGTTATCTCCTTTACTTTAGTTTTGGGGCTAACATTCCTATGTGTAAAACTAGCCTTTACACTATAGGAAAGCATAACCGGCGGTATGGCAGCTAACTCTTTAAACCTAAGTGAAACAACATGGCATATATGAAGTACTTCTGAGAACTAAGCATTGTGTGCAGAGATTTTGTGGCTATCTCCTTTCTTTCAGTTTTTGTGCTAACATTCCTTTCTGTAAAACTTGCATTTACACTATAGGAAATCATAACCGGCGGTATAGCAGCTAACTCTTTAAACCTAAATGAAACAACATGGCACATATGATTTACTTCTGAGAACTAAGCATTGTGTGCAGAGATTTTTCAGTTTTCTCCTTTACTTCAGTTTTGTTGCTAACATTCATATTTTTATACTCGCATTTACTATATCGGAAAGCATAACTGAGGGTATAGCAGCTAACTCTTTAAACCTAAATGAAACAACATGGCACATATGGTTTACTTCTGAAAACTAAGCATTGTGTGCAGAGATTTTTCAGTTATCTCCTTTACTTCAGTTTTGGGGCTAACATTCCTATGTGTAAAACTAGCATTTACACTATAGGAAAGCATAACCGGCGGTATAGCAGCTAACTCTTTAAACCTAAATGAAACAACATGGCACATATGATTTACTTCTGAGAACTAAGCATTGTGTGCAGAGATTTTTCAGTTATCTCCTTTACTTCAGTTTTGGGGCTAACATTCCTATGTGTAAAACTAGCCTTTACACTATAGGAAAGCATAACCGGCGGTATAGCAGCTAACTCTTTAAACCTACATGAAACAACATGGCACCTATCATTTACTTCTGAGAACTAAGCATTGTGTGCAGAGATTTTGCGGCTATCTCCTTTCTTTCAGTTTTTGTGCTAACATTCCTATCTGATAAATAGCATTTACACTATAGGAAAACATAACTGGCGGTATAGCAGCTAACTCTTTAAACCTAAATGAAACAACATGGCACATATGATTTACTTCTGAGAACTAAGAATTGTGTGCAGAGATATTGCGGATATCTCCTTTCTTTCAGTTCTTGTGCTAACATTCCTATTTGTAAAACTAGCATTTACACTATAGGAAAGCATAACCTGCGGTATAGCAGCTAACTCTTTAAACCGAAATGAAACAACTTGGCATATATGAAGTACTTCTGAGAACTAAGCATTGTGTGCAGAGATTTTGCGGCTATCTCCTTTCTTTCAGTTTTTGTGCTAACATTCCTATCTCTAAAACTAGCCTTTACACTATAGGAAATCCTAAACGGCGGTATGGCAGCTAACTCTTTAAACCTAAATGAAACAACATGGCACATATGATTTACTTCTGAGAATTAAGCATTGTGTGCAGAGATTTTTCAGTTATCTCCTTTACTTTAGTTTTGGGGCTAACATTCCTATGTGTAAAACTAGCCTTTACACTATAGGAAAGCATAACCGGCGGTATGGCAGCTAACTCTTTAAACCTAAGTGAAACAACATGGCATATATGAAGTACTTCTGAGAACTAAGCATTGTGTGCAGAGATTTTGTGACTATCTCCTTTCTTTCAGTTTTTGTGCTAACATTCCTTTCTGTAAAACTTGCATTTACACTATAGGAAATCATAACCGGCGGTATAGCAGCTAACTCTTTAAACCTAAATGAAACAACATGGCACATATGATTTACTTCTGAGAACTAAGCATTGTGTGCAGAGATTTTTCAGTTTTCTCCTTTACTTCAGTTTTGTTGCTAACATTCATATTTTTATACTCGCATTTACTATATCGGAAAGCATAACTGAGGGTATAGCAGCTAACTCTTTAAACCTAAATGAAACAACATGGCACATATGGTTTACTTCTGAAAACTAAGCATTGTGTGCAGAGATTTTTCAGTTATCTCCTTTACTTCAGTTTTGGTGCTAACATTCCTATCTGTAAAACTAGCATTTACACTATAGGAAAGCATAACCGGCGGTATAGCAGCTAACTCTTTAAATGTAAATGAAACAAAATGGCACATATGATTTACTTCTGAGAACTAAGCATTGTGTGCAGAGGTTTTGCGGCTATCTCCTTTCTTTCAGTTTTTGTGCTAACATTCCTATCTGTAAAACTAGCATTTACACAATAGGAAAGCCTAAAGGGCAGTATAGCAGCTAACCCTTTAAACCTAAATGAAACAACATGGCACTTATGATTTACTTCTGAAAACTAAGCATTGTGTGCAGAGATTATTCAGCTATCTCCTTTACTTTAGATTTTGTGCTAACATTCATATCTGTAAAACTAGCATTTACACTATAGGAAAGCATAACCGGGGGTATAGCAGCTAACTCTTTAAACCTACATGAAACAACATGGCACATATGATTTATTTCTGAGAACTAAGCATTGTGTTCAGAGATTTTTCAGTTATCTCCTTTACTTCAGTTTTGGGGCTAACATTCCTATGTGTAAAACTAGCATTTACACTATAGGAAAGCATAACCGGCGGTATAGCAGCTAACTCTTTAAACCTAAATGAAACAACATGGCACATATGATTTACTTCTGAGAACTAAGCATTGTGTGCAGAGATTTTTCAGTTATCTCCTTTACTTCAGTTTTGGGGCTAACATTCCTATGTGTAAAACTAGCATTTACACTATAGGAAAGCATAACCGGCGGTATAGCAGCTAACTCTTTAAACCTAAATGAAACAACATGGCATATATGATGTACTTCTGAGAACTAAGCATTGTGTGCAGAGATTTTGCGGCTATCTCCTTTCTTTCAGTTTTTGTGCTAACATTCCTATCTGTAAAACTAGCCTTTACTCTGTAGGAAATCCTAAACGGCGGTATAGCAGCTACCTCTTTAAACCTAAATGAAACAACATGGCACATATGATTTACTTCTGAGAACTAAGCATTGTGTGCAGAGGTTTTGCGGCTATCTCCTTTCTTTCAGTTTTTGTGCTAACATTCCTATCTGTAAAACTAGCATTTACACTATAGGAAATCATAACCGGCGGTATAGCAGCTAACTCTTTAAACATAAATGAAACAACAAGGCACATATGATTTACTTCTGAGAACTAAGCATTGTGTGCAGGGATTTTTCAGCTATCTCCTTTACTTCAGATTTTGTGCTAACATTCATATTTTTATACTCGCATTTACTATATAGGAAAGCATAACTGAGGGTATAGCAGCTAACTCTTTAAACCTAAATGAAACAACATGGCATATATGATGTACTTCTGAGAACTAAGCATTGTGTGCAGAGATTTTGCGGCTATCTCCTTTCTTTCAGTTTTTGTGCTAACATTCCTATCTCTAAAACTAGCCTTTACACTATAGGAAATCCTAAACGGCGGTATGGCAGCTAACTCTTTAAACCTAAATGAAACAACATGGCACATATGGTTTACTTCTGAGAACTAAGCATTGGGTGCAGAGATTTTTCAGTTATCTCCTTTACTTCAGTTTTGGGGCTAACATTCCTATGTGTAAAACTAGCCTTTACACTATAGGAAAGCATAACCGGCGGTATAGCAGCTAACTCTTTAAACCTACATGAAACAACATGGCACCTATCATTTACTTCTGAGAACTAAGCATTGTGTGCAGAGATTTTGCGGCTATCTCCTTTGTTTCAGTTTTTGTGCTAACATTCCTATCAGATAAATAGCATTTACACTATAGGAAATCATAACTGGCGGTATAGCAGCTAACTCTTTAAACCTAAATGAAACAACATGGCACATATGATTTACTTCTGAGAACTAAGAATTGTGTGCAGAGATTTTGCGGCTATCTCCTTTCTTTCAGTTCTTGTGCTAACATTCCTATTTGTAAAACTAGCATTTACACTATAGGAAAGCATAACCTGCGGTATAGCAGCTAACTCTTTAAACCGAAATGAAACAACTTGGCATATATGAAGTACTTCTGAGAACTAAGCATTGTGTGCAGAGATTTTGCGGCTATCTCCTTTCTTTCAGTTTTTGTGCTAACATTCCTATCTCTAAAACTAGCCTTTACACTATAGGAAATCCTAAACGGCGGTATGGCAGCTAACTCTTTAAACCTAAATGAAACAACATGGCACATATGATTTACTTCTGAGAATTAAGCATTGTGTGCAGAGATTTTTCAGTTATCTCCTTTACTTTAGTTTTGGGGCTAACATTCCTATGTGTAAAACTAGCCTTTACACTATAGGAAAGCATAACCGGCGGTATGGCAGCTAACTCTTTAAACCTAAGTGAAACAACATGGCATATATGAAGTACTTCTGAGAACTAAGCATTGTGTGCAGAGATTTTGTGGCTATCTCCTTTCTTTCAGTTTTTGTGCTAACATTCCTTTCTGTAAAACTTGCATTTACACTATAGGAAATCATAACCGGCGGTATAGCAGCTAACTCTTTAAACCTAAATGAAACAACATGGCACATATGATTTACTTCTGAGAACTAAGCATTGTGTGCAGAGATTTTTCAGTTTTCTCCTTTACTTCAGTTTTGTTGCTAACATTCATATTTTTATACTCGCATTTACTATATCGGAAAGCATAACTGAGGGTATAGCAGCTAACTCTTTAAACCTAAATGAAACAACATGGCACATATGGTTTACTTCTGAAAACTAAGCATTGTGTGCAGAGATTTTTCAGTTATCTCCTTTACTTCAGTTTTGGGGCTAACATTCCTATGTGTAAAACTAGCATTTACACTATAGGAAAGCATAACCGGCGGTATAGCAGCTAGCTCTTTAAACCTAAATGAAACAACATGGCACATATGATTTACTTCTGAGAACTAAGCATTGTGTGCAGAGATTTTTCAGTTATCTCCTTTACTTCAGTTTTGGGGCTAACATTCCTATGTGTAAAACTAGCCTTTACACTATAGGAAAGCATAACCGGCGGTATAGCAGCTAACTCTTTAAACCTACATGAAACAACATGGCACCTATCATTTACTTCTGAGAACTAAGCATTGTGTGCAGTGATTTTGCAGCTATCTCCTTTCTTTCAGTTTTTGTGCTAACATTCCTTTCTGTAAAACTTGCATTTACACTATAGCAAATCATAACCAGCGGTATAGCAGCTAACTCTTTAAACCTAAATGAAACAACATGGCACATATGATTTACTTCTGAGAACTAAGCATTGTGTGCAGAGATTTCTCAGTTTTCTCCTTTACTTCAGTTTGGTTGCTAACATTCATATTTTTATACTCGCATTTACTATATCGGAAAGCATAACTGAGGGTATAGCAGCTAACTCTTTAAACCTAAATGAAACAACATGGCACATATGGTTTACTTCTGAAAACTAAGCATTGTGTGCAGAGATTTTGCGGCTATCTCCTTTCTTTCAGTTTTTGTGCTAACATTCCTATCTGTAATACTAGCTTTTAAACTATAGGAAAGCCTAACCGGCGGTATAGCAGCTACCTCTTTAAACCTAAATGAAACAACATGGCACATATGATTTACTTCTGAGAACTAAGCATTGTGTGCAGAGATTTTTCAGTTATCTCCTTTAATTCAGTTTTGGTGCTAACATTCCTCTCTGTAAAACTTGCATTTACACTATAGTAAAGCATAACAGGTGGTATAGCAGATAACTCTTTAAATGTAAATGAAACAACATGGCACATATGATTTACTTCTGAGAACTAAGCATTGTGTGCAGAGATTATTCAGCTATCTCCTTTACATCAGATTTTGTGCTAACATTCATATCTGTAAAACTAGCATTTACACTATAGGAAAGCATAACCGGCGGTATAGCAGCTAACTCTTTAAACCTTCATGAAACAACATGGCACCTATCATTTACTTCTGAGAACTAAGCATTGTGTGCAAAGATTTTGCGGCTATCTCCTTTCTTTCAGTTTTTGTGCTAACATTCCTATCTGTAAAACTAGCATTTACACTATAGGAAATCATAACCGGCGGTATAGCAGCTAACTCTTTAAACCTAAATGAAACAACATGGCACATATGATTTACTTCTGAGATCTAAGCATTGTGTGCAGAGATTTTTCAGTTATCTCCTTTACTTCAGTTTTGGTGCTAACATTCATATTTTTATACTCGCATTTACTATATAGGAAAGCATAACTGAGGGTATAGCAGCTAACTCTTTAAACCGAAATGAAACAACATGGCACTTATGATTTACTTCTGAGAACTTAGCATTGTGTGCAGAGATTATTCAGCTGTCTCCTTTTCTTCAGATTTTGTGCTAACATTCATATCTGTAAAACTAGCTTTTACACTATAGGAAAGCATAACCGGCGGTGTAGCAGCTAACTCTTTAAACCTAAATGAAACAACATGGCACATATGATTTACTTCTGAGAACTAAGCATTGTGTACAGAGATTTTTCAGTTATCTCCTTTACTTCAGTTTTGGGGCTAACATTCCTATGTGTAAAACTAGCATTTACATTATAGGAAAGCATAACCGGCGGTATAGCAGCTAACTCTTTAAACCTAAATGAAACAACATGGCACATATGGTTTACTTCTGAGAACTAAGCATTGTGTGCAGAGATTTTTCAGTTATCTCCTTTACTTCAGTTTTGGTGCTAACATTCATATTATTATACTCGCATTTACTATATAGGAAAGCATAACTGAGGGTATAGCAGCTAACTCTTTAAACCTAAATGAAACAACATGACACATATGATTTACTTCTGAGAACTAAGCATTGTGTGCAGACATTTTGCAGCTATCTCCTTTACTTCAGTTTTTGTGCTAACATTCCTACCTGTAAAACTACCATTTACACTATAGGAAAGCATAACCGGCGGTATAGCAGCTAACTCTTTAAACCTAAATGAAACAACATGGCACATATGATTGACTTCTGAGAACTAAGCATTCTGTGCAGAGATTTTGCCGCTATCTCCTTTCTTTCAGTTTTTGTGCTAACAATCCTTTCTGTAAAACTCGCATTTACACAATAGGAAAGCATAACCGGCGGTATAGCAGCTAACTCTTCAAACCTAAATGAAACAACATGGCACATATGATTTACTTCTGAGAACTAAGCTTTGTGTGCAGAGTATTTGCAGCTATCTCCTTTACTTCAGTTTTCGTGCTCACATTCCTATCTTGTAAAACTAGCTTTTACACAATAGGAAAGCATAACTGGCGGTATAGCAGGTAAGTCTTTAAACCTAAATGAAACAAAATGGCACATATGATTTCCTTCTGAGAACTAAGCATTGTGTGCAGAGATTTTGCGGGTAACTCCTTTCTTTCAGTTTTTGTGCTAACATTCCTATCTGTAATACTACCATTTACACTACAGGAAAGCATAACCGGCGGTATAGCAGCTAACTCTTTAAACCTATATGAAAGAACATGGCACATATGACTTACTTCTGAGAACTAAGCATTGTGTGCAGAGATTTTGCAGCTGTCTCCTTTCTTTAAGTTTTTGTGCTAACATTCCTATCTGTAAAACTACCATTTACAGTATAGGAAAGCATAACCGGCGGTATAGCAGCTAACTCTTCAAACCTAAATGAAACAACATGGCACATATGATTTACTTCTGAGAACAAAGCATTGTGTGCAGAGATTTTGCAGCTATCTCCTTTACTTCAGTTTTTGTGCTAACATTCCTATCGGTAAAACTAGCATTTACACTATAGGAAAGCCTAACCGGCAGTATAGCAGCTAACTCTTTAAACCTAAATGGAACAAGATGGCACATATGATTGTCTTCTGACAACTAAGCATTGTGTGCAGAGATTTTGCAGCTATCTCCTTTCTTTAAATTTTTGTGCTAACATTCCTATCTGTAAAACTACCATTTACACTATAGGAAAGCATAACCGGCGGTATAGCAGCTAACTCTTCAAAACTAAATGAGACAACATGGCACATATGATTTACTTCTGAGAACTAAGCTTTGTGTGTAGAGTATTTGGAGCTATCTCCTTGACTTCAGTTTTTGTGCTTACATTCCTATCTGTAAAACTAGCTTTTACACAATAGGAAAGCATAATCGGCGGTATAGCAGCTAAGTCTTTAAACCTAAATGAAACAACATGGCACATATGATTTCCTTTTGAGAACTAAGCATTGTGTGCAGAGATTTTGCGGGTAACTCCTTTCTTTCAGTTTTTGTGCTAACATTCCTATCTGTAAATCTAGCATTTACACTATAGGAAAGCATAACCGGCGGTATAGCAGCTAACACTTTAAACCTAAATGAAAGAACATGGGACATATGATTGACTTCTGAGAACTAAGCATTGTGTGCAGACATTTTACAGCTATCTCCTTTCTTTCAGTTTTTGTGCTAATATTCCTATCTGTTAAACTACCATTTAAACTATAGGAAAGCATAACCGGCGGTATAGCAGCTAAATCTTTAAACCTAAATGAAACAACATGGCACATATGATTTACTTCAGAGAACTAAGCATTGTGTGCAGAGATTTTGCAGCTAGATCCTTTACTTCAGTTTTTCTGCTAACATTCCTATCTGTAAAACTACCGTTTACACTATAGGAAAGCATAACCGGCGGTATAGCAGCTAACTCCTTAAACCTAAATGAAACAACATGGCACATATGATTTACGTCTGAGAACTAAGCATTGTGTGCAGAGATTTTGCAGCTATATCCATTACTTCAGATTTTGTGCTAATATTGATATCTTTATACTCGCATTTACTATATACGAAAGCATTACTGAGGGTATAGCAGCTAAATCTTGAAACCTAAATGAAACAACATGACACATATGATTTACTTCTGAGAACTAAGCATTGTGAGCAGAGATTTTGCGGCTATCTCCTTTCTTTCATTTTTTGTGCTAATATTCCTATCTGTAAAACTAGCATTTACACTATAGGAAAGCATAACCGGCGGTATAGCAGCTACCTCTTCAAACCTAAATGAAACAACATGGCACATATGATTTACTTCTGAGATCTAAGCATTGTGTGCAGAGATTTTGCGGGTAACTCCTTTCTTTCAGTTTTTGTGCTAACATACCTATCTGTAAAACTAGCATTTACACTATAGGAAAGCATAACCGTGGTATAGCAGCTAACTCTTTTTTTTTTTTTTTTTTAATTTTTTTTTATTGACTTTGTAATAATATTACATTAAAAATATATATGTGAGGTCCCATTCAACCCCACCCCCCCACCCCCCCTCTCCCCCCCCCCAACAACACTCGTTCCCATCATCCTGACACATCCATTGGATTTGGTAAGTACATCTTTGGGCACCTCTGGACCTCATATACATTGGTTCACATCATGGCCCATACTCTCCTCTATTCCATCATGTAGGTCCTGTGAGGTTTTACAATGTCCGGTGATTACCTCTGAAGCACCATCCAGGGCAGCTCCATGTCCCGAAGACGCCTCCACCTCTCATCTCTTCCTGCCTTTCCCCATACCCTTTGTCCATTATGTCCACTTTTCCCAATCCAATGCCACCTCTTCTATGTGGACACTGGTTTGGTTGTGTCCATTGCACCTTTATGTCAAGAGGAGGCTCAGATTCCACCTAGCAGCTAACTCTTTAAACCTAAATGAAACAACATGGCACATATGATTTACTTCTGAGAACTAAGCATTGTGTGCAGAGATTTTGCAGCTATCTCCTTTACTTCAGATTTGTGCTAACATTGATATCTTTATAGTAGTATTTACTATATAAGAAAGCTTAACTGAGGGTATAGCAGCTACCTCTCGAAACCTAAATGAAACAACATGGCACATATGATTTACTTCTGAGAACTAAGCATTTTCTGCAGAGTATTTGCAGCTATCTCCTTTACTTCAGTTTTTGTGCTAACATACCTATCTGTTATCCTAGCATTTACACTATAAGAAAGCATAACCGGCGGTATAGCAGCTAACTCATTAAAACTAAATGAAACAACATGGCACATATGATTTACTTCTGAGAACTAAGCATTGTGTGCAGAGATTTTTCAGTTTTCTCCTTTACTTCAGTTTTGTTGCTAACATTCATATTTTTATACTCGCATTTACTATATCGGAAAGCATAACTGAGGGTATAGCAGCTAACTCTTTAAACCTAAATGAAACAACATGGCACATATGGTTTACTTCTGAAAACTAAGCATTGTGTGCAGAGATTTTTCAGTTATCTCCTTTACTTCAGTTTTGGGGCTAACATTCCTATGTGTAAAACTAGCATTTACACTATAGGAAAGCATAACCGGCGGTATAGCAGCTAACTCTTTAAACCTAAATGAAACAACATGGCACATATGATTTACTTCTGAGAACTAAGCATTGTGTGCAGAGATTTTTCAGTTATCTCCTTTACTTCAGTTTTGGGGCTAACATTCCTATGTGTAAAACTAGCCTTTACACTATAGGAAAGCATAACCGGCGGTATAGCAGCTAACTCTTTAAACCTACATGAAACAACATGGCACCTATCATTTACTTCTGAGAACTAAGCATTGTGTGCAGAGATTTTGCGGCTATCTCCTTTCTTTCAGTTTTTGTGCTAACATTCCTATCTGATAAATAGCATTTACACTATAGGAAAACATAACTGGCGGTATAGCAGCTAACTCTTTAAACCTAAATGAAACAACATGGCACATATGATTTACTTCTGAGAACTAAGAATTGTGTGCAGAGATATTGCGGATATCTCCTTTCTTTCAGTTCTTGTGCTAACATTCCTATTTGTAAAACTAGCATTTACACTATAGGAAAGCATAAGCTGCGGTATAGCAGCTAACTCTTTAAACCGAAATGAAACAACTTGGCATATATGAAGTACTTCTGAGAACTAAGCATTGTGTGCAGAGATTTTGCGGCTATCTCCTTTCTTTCAGTTTTTGTGCTAACATTCCTATCTCTAAAACTAGCCTTTACACTATAGGAAATCCTAAACGGCGGTATGGCAGCTAACTCTTTAAACCTAAATGAAACAACATGGCACATATGATTTACTTCTGAGAATTAAGCATTGTGTGCAGAGATTTTTCAGTTATCTCCTTTACTTTAGTTTTGGGGCTAACATTCCTATGTGTAAAACTAGCCTTTACACTATAGGAAAGCATAACCGGCGGTATGGCAGCTAACTCTTTAAACCTAAGTGAAACAACATGGCATATATGAAGTACTTCTGAGAACTAAGCATTGTGTGCAGAGATTTTGTGACTATCTCCTTTCTTTCAGTTTTTGTGCTAACATTCCTTTCTGTAAAACTTGCATTTACACTATAGGAAATCATAACCGGCGGTATAGCAGCTAACTCTTTAAACCTAAATGAAACAACATGGCACATATGATTTACTTCTGAGAACTAAGCATTGTGTGCAGAGATTTTTCAGTTTTCTCCTTTACTTCAGTTTTGTTGCTAACATTCATATTTTTATACTCGCATTTACTATATCGGAAAGCATAACTGAGGGTATAGCAGCTAACTCTTTAAACCTAAATGAAACAACATGGCACATATGGTTTACTTCTGAAAACTAAGCATTGTGTGCAGAGATTTTTCAGTTATCTCCTTTACTTCAGTTTTGGTGCTAACATTCCTATCTGTAAAACTAGCATTTACACTATAGGAAAGCATAACCGGCGGTATAGCAGCTAACTCTTTAAATGTAAATGAAACAAAATGGCACATATGATTTACTTCTGAGAACTAAGCATTGTGTGCAGAGGTTTTGCGGCTATCTCCTTTCTTTCAGTTTTTGTGCTAACATTCCTATCTGTAAAACTAGCATTTACACAATAGGAAAGCCTAAAGGGCAGTATAGCAGCTAACCCTTTAAACCTAAATGAAACAACATGGCACTTATGATTTACTTCTGAAAACTAAGCATTGTGTGCAGAGATTATTCAGCTATCTCCTTTACTTTAGATTTTGTGCTAACATTCATATCTGTAAAACTAGCATTTACACTATAGGAAAGCATAACCGGGGGTATAGCAGCTAACTCTTTAAACCTACATGAAACAACATGGCACATATGAATTATTTCTGAGAACTAAGCATTGTGTTCAGAGATTTTTCAGTTATCTCCTTTACTTCAGTTTTGGGGCTAACATTCCTATGTGTAAAACTAGCATTTACACTATAGGAAAGCATAACCGGCGGTATAGCAGCTAACTCTTTAAACCTAAATGAAACAACATGGCACATATGATTTACTTCTGAGAACTAAGCATTGTGTGCAGAGATTTTTCAGTTATCTCCTTTACTTCAGTTTTGGGGCTAACATTCCTATGTGTAAAACTAGCATTTACACTATAGGAAAGCATAACCGGCGGTATAGCAGCTAACTCTTTAAACCTAAATGAAACAACATGGCATATATGATGTACTTCTGAGAACTAAGCATTGTGTGCAGAGATTTTGCGGCTATCTCCTTTCTTTCAGTTTTTGTGCTAACATTCCTATCTGTAAAACTAGCCTTTACTCTGTAGGAAATCCTAAACGGCGGTATAGCAGCTACCTCTTTAAACCTAAATGAAACAACATGGCACATATGATTTACTTCTGAGAACTAAGCATTGTGTGCAGAGGTTTTGCGGCTATCTCCTTTCTTTCAGTTTTTGTGCTAACATTCCTATCTGTAAAACTAGCATTTACACTATAGGAAATCATAACCGGCGGTATAGCAGCTAACTCTTTAAACATAAATGAAACAACAAGGCACATATGATTTACTTCTGAGAACTAAGCATTGTGTGCAGGGATTTTTCAGCTCTCTCCTTTACTTCAGATTTTGTGCTAACATTCATATTTTTATACTCGCATTTACTATATAGGAAAGCATAACTGAGGGTATAGCAGCTAACTCTTTAAACCTAAATGAAACAACATGGCATATATGATGTACTTCTGAGAACTAAGCATTGTGTGCAGAGATTTTGCGGCTATCTCCTTTCTTTCAGTTTTTGTGCTAACATTCCTATCTCTAAAACTAGCCTTTACACTATAGGAAATCCTAAACGGCGGTATGGCAGCTAACTCTTTAAACCTAAATGAAACAACATGGCACATATGGTTTACTTCTGAGAACTAAGCATTGGGTGCAGAGATTTTTCAGTTATCTCCTTTACTTCAGTTTTGGGGCTAACATTCCTATGTGTAAAACTAGCCTTTACACTATAGGAAAGCATAACCGGCGGTATAGCAGCTAACTCTTTAAACCTACATGAAACAACATGGCACCTATCATTTACTTCTGAGAACTAAGCATTGTGTGCAGAGATTTTGCGGCTATCTCCTTTGTTTCAGTTTTTGTGCTAACATTCCTATCAGATAAATAGCATTTACACTATAGGAAATCATAACTGGCGGTATAGCAGCTAACTCTTTAAACCTAAATGAAACAACATGGCACATATGATTTACTTCTGAGAACTAAGAATTGTGTGCAGAGATTTTGCGGCTATCTCCTTTCTTTCAGTTTTTGTGCTAACATTCCTATCTCTAAAACTAGCCTTTACACTATAGGAAATCCTAAACGGCGGTATGGCAGCTAACTCTTTAAACCTAAATGAAACAACATGGCACATATGATTTACTTCTGAGAATTAAGCATTGTGTGCAGAGATTTTTCAGTTATCTCCTTTACTTTAGTTTTGGGGCTAACATTCCTATGTGTAAAACTAGCCTTTACACTATAGGAAAGCATAACCGGCGGTATGGCAGCTAACTCTTTAAACCTAAGTGAAACAACATGGCATATATGAAGTACTTCTGAGAACTAAGCATTGTGTGCAGAGATTTTGTGGCTATCTCCTTTCTTTCAGTTTTTGTGCTAACATTCCTTTCTGTAAAACTTGCATTTACACTATAGGAAATCATAACCGGCGGTATAGCAGCTAACTCTTTAAACCTAAATGAAACAACATGGCACATATGATTTACTTCTGAGAACTAAGCATTGTGTGCAGAGATTTTTCAGTTTTCTCCTTTACTTCAGTTTTGTTGCTAACATTCATATTTTTATACTCGCATTTACTATATCGGAAAGCATAACTGAGGGTATAGCAGCTAACTCTTTAAACCTAAATGAAACAACATGGCACATATGGTTTACTTCTGAAAACTAAGCATTGTGTGCAGAGATTTTTCAGTTATCTCCTTTACTTCAGTTTTGGGGCTAACATTCCTATGTGTAAAACTAGCATTTACACTATAGGAAAGCATAACCGGCGGTATAGCAGCTAGCTCTTTAAACCTAAATGAAACAACATGGCACATATGATTTACTTCTGAGAACTAAGCATTGTGTGCAGAGATTTTTCAGTTATCTCCTTTACTTCAGTTTTGGGGCTAACATTCCTATGTGTAAAACTAGCCTTTACACTATAGGAAAGCATAACCGGCGGTATAGCAGCTAACTCTTTAAACCTACATGAAACAACATGGCACCTATCATTTACTTCTGAGAACTAAGCATTGTGTGCAGTGATTTTGCAGCTATCTCCTTTCTTTCAGTTTTTGTGCTAACATTCCTTTCTGTAAAACTTGCATTTACACTATAGCAAATCATAACCAGCGGTATAGCAGCTAACTCTTTAAACCTAAATGAAACAACATGGCACATATGATTTACTTCTGAGAACTAAGCATTGTGTGCAGAGATTTCTCAGTTTTCTCCTTTACTTCAGTTTGGTTGCTAACATTCATATTTTTATACTCGCATTTACTATATCGGAAAGCATAACTGAGGGTATAGCAGCTAACTCTTTAAACCTAAATGAAACAACATGGCACATATGGTTTACTTCTGAAAACTAAGCATTGTGTGCAGAGATTTTGCGGCTATCTCCTTTCTTTCAGTTTTTGTGCTAACATTCCTATCTGTAATACTAGCTTTTAAACTATAGGAAAGCCTAACCGGCGGTATAGCAGCTACCTCTTTAAACCTAAATGAAACAACATGGCACATATGATTTACTTCTGAGAACTAAGCATTGTGTGCAGAGATTTTTCAGTTATCTCCTTTAATTCAGTTTTGGTGCTAACATTCCTCTCTGTAAAACTTGCATTTACACTATAGTAAAGCATAACAGGTGGTATAGCAGATAACTCTTTAAATGTAAATGAAACAACATGGCACATATGATTTACTTCTGAGATCTAAGCATTGTGTGCAGAGATTTTTCAGTTATCTCCTTTACTTCAGTTTTGGTGCTAACATTCATATTTTTATACTCGCATTTACTATATAGGAAAGCATAACTGAGGGTATAGCAGCTAACTCTTTAAACCGAAATGAAACAACATGGCACTTATGATTTACTTCTGAGAACTTAGCATTGTGTGCAGAGATTATTCAGCTGTCTCCTTTTCTTCAGATTTTGTGCTAACATTCATATCTGTAAAACTAGCTTTTACACTATAGGAAAGCATAACCGGCGGTGTAGCAGCTAACTCTTTAAACCTAAATGAAACAACATGGCACATATGATTTACTTCTGAGAACTAAGCATTGTGTACAGAGATTTTTCAGTTATCTCCTTTACTTCAGTTTTGGGGCTAACATTCCTATGTGTAAAACTAGCATTTACATTATAGGAAAGCATAACCGGCGGTATAGCAGCTAACTCTTTAAACCTAAATGAAACAACATGGCACATATGGTTTACTTCTGAGAACTAAGCATTGTGTGCAGAGATTTTTCAGTTATCTCCTTTACTTCAGTTTTGGTGCTAACATTCATATTATTATACTCGCATTTACTATATAGGAAAGCATAACTGAGGGTATAGCAGCTAACTCTTTAAACCTAAATGAAACAACATGACACATATGATTTACTTCTGAGAACTAAGCATTGTGTGCAGACATTTTGCAGCTATCTCCTTTACTTCAGTTTTTGTGCTAACATTCCTACCTGTAAAACTACCATTTACACTATAGGAAAGCATAACCGGCGGTATAGCAGCTAACTCTTTAAACCTAAATGAAACAACATGGCACATATGATTGACTTCTGAGAACTAAGCATTCTGTGCAGAGATTTTGCCGCTATCTCCTTTCTTTCAGTTTTTGTGCTAACAATCCTTTCTGTAAAACTAGCATTTACACAATAGGAAAGCATAACCGGCGGTATAGCAGCTAACTCTTCAAACCTAAATGAAACAACATGGCACATATGATTTACTTCTGAGAACTAAGCTTTGTGTGCAGAGTATTTGCAGCTATCTCCTTTACTTCAGTTTTCGTGCTCACATTCCTATCTTGTAAAACTAGCTTTTACACAATAGGAAAGCATAACTGGCGGTATAGCAGGTAAGTCTTTAAACCTAAATGAAACAAAATGGCACATATGATTTCCTTCTGAGAACTAAGCATTGTGTGCAGAGATTTTGCGGGTAACTCCTTTCTTTCAGTTTTTGTGCTAACATTCCTATCTGTAATACTACCATTTACACTACAGGAAAGCATAACCGGCGGTATAGCAGCTAACTCTTTAAACCTATATGAAAGAACATGGCACATATGACTTACTTCTGAGAACTAAGCATTGTGTGCAGAGATTTTGCAGCTGTCTCCTTTCTTTAAGTTTTTGTGCTAACATTCCTATCTGTAAAACTACCATTTACAGTATAGGAAAGCATAACCGGCGGTATAGCAGCTAACTCTTCAAACCTAAATGAAACAACATGGCACATATGATTTACTTCTGAGAACAAAGCATTGTGTGCAGAGATTTTGCAGCTATCTCCTTTACTTCAGTTTTTGTGCTAACATTCCTATCGGTAAAACTAGCATTTACACTATAGGAAAGCCTAACCGGCAGTATAGCAGCTAACTCTTTAAACCTAAATGGAACAAGATGGCACATATGATTGTCTTCTGACAACTAAGCATTGTGTGCAGAGATTTTGCAGCTATCTCCTTTCTTTAAATTTTTGTGCTAACATTCCTATCTGTAAAACTACCATTTACACTATAGGAAAGCATAACCGGCGGTATAGCAGCTAACTCTTCAAAACTAAATGAGACAACATGGCACATATGATTTACTTCTGAGAACTAAGCTTTGTGTGTAGAGTATTTGGAGCTATCTCCTTGACTTCAGTTTTTGTGCTTACATTCCTATCTGTAAAACTAGCTTTTACACAATAGGAAAGCATAATCGGCGGTATAGCAGCTAAGTCTTTAAACCTAAATGAAACAACATGGCACATATGATTTCCTTTTGAGAACTAAGCATTGTGTGCAGAGATTTTGCGGGTAACTCCTTTCTTTCAGTTTTTGTGCTAACATTCCTATCTGTAAATCTAGCATTTACACTATAGGAAAGCATAACCGGCGGTATAGCAGCTAACACTTTAAACCTAAATGAAAGAACATGGGACATATGATTGACTTCTGAGAACTAAGCATTGTGTGCAGACATTTTACAGCTATCTCCTTTCTTTCAGTTTTTGTGCTAATATTCCTATCTGTTAAACTACCATTTAAACTATAGGAAAGCATAACCGGCGGTATAGCAGCTAAATCTTTAAACCTAAATGAAACAACATGGCACATATGATTTACTTCAGAGAACTAAGCATTGTGTGCAGAGATTTTGCAGCTAGATCCTTTACTTCAGTTTTTCTGCTAACATTCCTATCTGTAAAACTACCGTTTACACTATAGGAAAGCATAACCGGCGGTATAGCAGCTAACTCCTTAAACCTAAATGAAACAACATGGCACATATGATTTACGTCTGAGAACTAAGCATTGTGTGCAGAGATTTTGCAGCTATATCCATTACTTCAGATTTTGTGCTAATATTGATATCTTTATACTCGCATTTACTATATACGAAAGCATTACTGAGGGTATAGCAGCTAAATCTTGAAACCTAAATGAAACAACATGACACATATGATTTACTTCTGAGAACTAAGCATTGTGAGCAGAGATTTTGCGGCTATCTCCTTTCTTTCATTTTTTGTGCTAATATTCCTATCTGTAAAACTAGCATTTACACTATAGGAAAGCATAACCGGCGGTATAGCAGCTACCTCTTCAAATCTAAATGAAACAACATGGCACATATGATTTACTTCTGAGATCTAAGCATTGTGTGCAGAGATTTTGCGGGTAACTCCTTTCTTTCAGTTTTTGTGCTAACATACCTATCTGTAAAACTAGCATTTACACTATAGGAAAGCATAACCGTGGTATAGCAGCTAACTCTTTTTTTTTTTTTTTTTAATTTTTTTTTATTGACTTTGTAATAATATTACATTAAAAATATATATGTGAGGTCCCATTCAACCCCACCCCCCCACCCCCCCTCTCCCCCCCCCCAACAACACTCGTTCCCATCATCCTGACACATCCATTGGATTTGGTAAGTACATCTTTGGGCACCTCTGGACCTCATATACATTGGTTCACATCATGGCCCATACTCTCCTCTATTCCATCATGTAGGTCCTGTGAGGTTTTACAATGTCCGGTGATTACCTCTGAAGCACCATCCAGGGCAGCTCCATGTCCCGAAGACGCCTCCACCTCTCATCTCTTCCTGCCTTTCCCCATACCCTTTGTCCATTATGTCCACTTTTCCCAATCCAATGCCACCTCTTCTATGTGGACACTGGTTTGGTTGTGTCCATTGCACCTTTATGTCAAGAGGAGGCTCAGATTCCACCTAGCAGCTAACTCTTTAAACCTAAATGAAACAACATGGCACATATGATTTACTTCTGAGAACTAAGCATTGTGTGCAGAGATTTTGCAGCTATCTCCTTTACTTCAGATTTGTGCTAACATTGATATCTTTATAGTAGTATTTACTATATAAGAAAGCTTAACTGAGGGTATAGCAGCTACCTCTCGAAACCTAAATGAAACAACATGGCACATATGATTTACTTCTGAGAACTAAGCATTTTCTGCAGAGTATTTGCAGCTATCTCCTTTACTTCAGTTTTTGTGCTAACATACCTATCTGTTATCCTAGCATTTACACTATAAGAAAGCATAACCGGCGGTATAGCAGCTAACTCATTAAAACTAAATGAAACAACATGGCACGTATGATTTACATCTGAGAACTAAGCATTGTGTGCAGAGATTTTGCCGCTATCCCCTTTCTTTCAGTTTTTGTGCCTACATTCCTATCTGTAAACCTAGCATTTACACTATAGGAAAGCATAACCGGCGGTATAGCAGCTAACTCTTTAAACCTAAATGAAACAACGTGGCACATATGATTTACTTCTGAGAACTAAGCATTGTGTGCAGAGATTTTGCAGCTCTCTCCTTTACTTCAGTTTTTGTGCTAACATTACTATCTGTAAAACTACCATTTACACTATAGGAAACCATAACAGGCGGTATAGCAGCTAACTCGTTAAACCTAAATGAAACAACATGGCACATATGATTTACTTCTGAGAACTAAGCATTGTGTGCAGAGATTTTGCAGCTATCTACTTTGCTTCAGTTTTGGTGCTAACATTCCTATCTGAAAAATTAGCATTTACACTATAGGAATGCATAACCGGCGGTATAGCAGTAACTCTTTAAACCTCAATGAAACAACATGCCACATATGTTTTAATTCTGAGAACTAAGCATTGTGTGCAGAGATTTTGCACCTATCTTCTTTTCCTACAGTTTTTGTGCTAATATTCCTATCTCTAACACTAGCATTTCCTATATAGGAAAGCATAACCGAGGGTATAGCACCTAACTCTTTTTTTTTTTTTAATTTTTTTATTTTTTGTTGTCTTTGTAATAGTATTACATTAAAAATATATATGTGAGGTCCCATTCAACCCCACCCCCCACCCCCCCTCTCCCCCCCCCCCAACAACACTCGTTCCCATCATCATGACACATCCATTGGATTTGGTAAGTACATCTTTGGGCACCTCTGCACCTCATATACATTGGTTCACATCATGGCCCATACTCTCCTCTATTCCATCAAGTGGGCCCTGTGAGGATTTACAATGTCCGGTGATTACCTCTGAAGCACCATCCAGGGCAGCTCCATGTCCCGAGGACGCCTCCACCTCTCATCTCTTCCTGCCTTTCCCCATACCCTTTGTCCACTATGTCCACTTTTCCCAATCCAATGCCACCTCTTCTATGTGGACATTGGATTGTTTGTGTCCATTGCACCTCTATGTCAAGATGAGGCTCAGATTCCACCTGGATGCTGGATGCAATCCTCCCATTTTCAGTTGTAATCACTCTAGGCTCCATGGTGTGGTGGTTGTCCTTCTTCAACTCCATCTTAGCTGAGTGTGGTAAGTCCAATAAATCAGATTGTAGGTGCTGGAGTCTGTTGAGGCTCAGGATCTGGCTATCACATTGTCAGTCCAGAGATTCAAATCCCCTAAATATATCTTAAACCCCAACATTAACTGCACCTCCAGCACATTAGCATGAAAGTCTTATGAAGGGAGATCCCATCTGAGTCCAGATTCATCACACATAAACACCATTTCCAAAGAGGGGCCATCTGCCCTGGTAGTTAACCCCATCGGCCATGACCATAACTCCCATGGGTCTCTTTAGCCCTCAAAGGAACCAATATCTGGGGGTTGTATCTGCTTTATCTGTCTCTCTGACTCTGCTCAGTTGTGCATGAGGGCAAACCTTCTGCCAGCCTCCAGACTCTTTTTTAGAAACTCGTAGCCATATAAACTCATTTCTCCTTTCCATTTCCCCCTTACTTTAGGTCAAACAGCATTTTAAAGTCATGGTATTTTATGTAGACATGGATATTCTGCTGATCCGCATTGAACCTTCCGTATAAGGTCATTTTCCAGTTGCATCATCAGTTGGTAGTTGATAGTGGTCCCTCGTTGCCAGGGAGGCTCATCCCCGGGTGTCATGTCCCACACTGGGGAGAAGGCATTGCATTTACATGCTGAGTTTGGCTTCGAGACTGGCCACATTTGAGTAACATGAAGGCTGACAGGAGGAAATTCCCAGGCACAAAGTTGCTCTAGGCCTTGTTCTTATTTTGGGTTTATCAGCTCACAAGCATAGTCATTAGCATCAGGGGCTCACTGTTGAACCCTCACTCCCTCCCGGTCCCCGCCACTGTACCTGGGAGACTGTCGCTGCTCCCCTAGGGACCACGACAGAGCACCACTGGCCAGGAATCCAGTACCCCCCCTACTGTGGTTTTTAATTGTTGCCACTATGAGTATATCCAAACATTACCATGCACCCTGGACATATGTTCTGTACAGCTCCCTGTCAGTCATCTATCACCTGTCATTGGTATCCCATACCAGTATCCCTCCATTGCCATTGTTGAAACACTCTGTGATCCAGAACTCCCCGAAATTTGAAGCCCAATATAATGTCATGGTCCCTTACTAGGGAATGGCATATAGCGATGAGTTTAAAGGATAGATAAAGAACTTGGATAAAGTTAGATAAAGAACTTAGATAAAGAATGTTGACTTGAAAAAATTCCACATTCTATCTTTTTCTTTTTCCCCACCCCCTAATTATTCAGCTTTTCTTCAACAAGCACCTAAATCTTTAAACCTAAATGAAACAACATGGCACATATGATTCACTTCTGAGAACTAAGCATTGTGTGCAGAGATTTTGCAGCTATCTCCTTTCCTTCACTTTTTGTGCTAACATTCCTTTGTCTAAAACTAGCATTTCCTAAATAGGAAAGCATAACCGAGGGTATAGCACCTATCTCTTTAAACTTAAATAAAACAACATGGCACATATGATTTACTTCTCAGAACTAAGCATTGTTTCCAGAGATTTTGCAGCTATCTCCTTTCCTTCAGTTTTTGTGCTAACATTCCTATATCTAAAACTAGCTTTTATACTATAGGAAAGCATAACCGAGTGTCTAGCACCTAATTCTTTAAAACTAAATGAAACAACATGGCACATATGAATTACTTCTGATAACTAAGCATTGTGTGGGGAGATTTTGCAGATATCTCCTTTCCTTCAGTTTTTGTGCTAACATTCCTATGTCTAAAACTTGCATTTCTTATATAGGAAAGCATAACTGAGGGTATAGCACCTAACTCTTTAAACTTAAATGAAACAACATGGCACATATGATTTACTTCTGAGAACTAAGCATTGTGTGCAGAGATTTTGCAGCTATCTCCTTTCCTTCAGTTTTTGTGCTAACATTCCTATGACTAAAACTAGCATTTACACTATAGTAAAGCATAACCGAGGGTCTAGCACCTAGCTCTTTAAACCTAAATGAAACAACATAGCACATATGATTTACTTCTGAGAACTAAGCATTGTGTGTAGAGATTTTGCAGCTTTCTCCTTTCCTTCAGTTTTTGTGCTAACGTTCTTATATCTAAAACTAGCATTTACACTATAGGAAAGCATAACCGAGGGTATAGCACCTAACTCTAAACCTAAATGAAACAACATGGCACATATGATTTACTTTTGAGAACTAAACATTGTTTGCAGAGATTTTTCAGATATCTCCTTTCCTTCAGTTTTTCTGCTAACATTCCTATATCTAAAACTAACATTTACACTATAGGAAAGCATAACCGAGGGTATAGCACCTAACTCTAAACCTAAATGAAACAACATGGCACATATGATTTACTTCTGAGAACTAAGCATTCTGTGCAGAGATTTTGCAGCTATCTCCTTTCCTTCAGTTTTTGTGCTAACATTCCTATCTCGAACACTAGCATTTTCTATATAGGAAAGCATAACCGACGGTATAGCACCTAACTCTTTAAAATTAAATGAAACCACATAACACATATTATTTATTTCTGAGAACTAAGCATTATGTGCAGAGATTTTGCGACTACCTCCTTTCCTTCAGTTTTTGTGCTAACATTGCTATATCTAAAACTAGCATTTACACTATAGAAAAGCATAACCGAGGGTATAGCACCTAACTTTTTAAACCTAAATGAAACAACATGGCACATATGATTTACTTCTGAGAACTAAGCATTGTGTGCAGAAATTTTGCAGCTATCTCCTTTCCTTCAGTTTTTGTGCTAACATTCCTATGTCTAAAACTAGCATTTCCTATATAAGAAAGCATAACCGAGGGTATAGCACCTAACTCTTTAAACTAAAATGAAACAACACGGCACATATGATTTACTTCTGAGAACTAAGCAATGTGTGCAGAGATTTGGCAGCTATCTCCTTTCCTTCAGTTTCTGTGCTAACACTCCTATGTCTAAAACTTGCATTTACACTATAGGAAAGCATAACCGAGGGTATAGCACCTAACTCTATAAACCTAAATGAAACAACATGGCACATATGATATACTTCTGAGAACTAAGCATTATGTGTAGTGATTTTGCAGATATCTCTTTTCCTTCAGTTTTTGTGCTAACATTCCTATATTTAAAACTAGCATTTACACTATAGGAAAGCATAACCGAGTGTATAGCACATAACTCTTTAAATTTAAATGAAACAACATGGCACATATGATTTACTTCTGAGAACTAAGCATTGTGTCCAGAGATTTTGCACTTATCTCCTTTCCTTTAGCTTTTGTGCTAAGATTCCTACCTCTAAAACAAGCATTTACTATATAGGAAAGCGTAACCGAGGGTATAGCACCTAACTCTTTAAACCTAAATGAAACAACACGGCACATATAATTTACTTCTGAGAACTAAGCATTGTGTGCAGAGATTTTGCAGCTTTCTCCTTTCCTTCAGTTTTTGTGCTAACATTCCTATATCTAAAACTAGCATTTACACTAAAGGAAAGCATAGCCTAGGATATAGCACCTAATTCTAAACCTAAAGGAAACAACATGACAAATATGATTTACTTTTGAGAACTAAGCATTGTGTGCAGAGATTTTGCAGCTATCTCCTTTCCTTCAGTTTTTGTGCTAACATTCCTATATCTAAAACTAGCATTTACAATATAGGAAAGCATAACCGAGGGTCTAGCACCTAACTCTTTAAACCTAAATGAAACAACATGGCACATGTGATTTACTTCCGAGAACTAAAGATTGTGTGCAGAGATTTTGCAGCTATCACCTTTCCTTCAGTTTTTGTGCTAACGTTCCTTTCTCTAACACTATCATTTAAAATATAGGAAAGCATAACCGAGGGTATAGCGCCTAACTCTTTAAACCTAAATGAAACAATATGGCACATATGATTTATTTCTGAGAACTAAGCATTGTGTGCAGACATTTTGCAGCTATCTCCTTTCCTTCATTTTTTGTGCTAACATTCCTATATCTTAAAATAGCATTTACACTATGGGAAAGCATAACCGAGGGTATAGCACCTAATTCTTTAAACCTAAATGAAACAACATGGCACATACGATTTACTTCTTAGAACTAAGCATTGTGTGCAGAGATTTTGCAGCTATCTCCTTTCCTTCAGTTTTTGAGCTAACATTCCTATGTCTAAAACTTGCATTTCTTATATAGGAAAGCATAACTGAGGGTGTAGCACCTAACTCTTTAAACTGAAATGAAACAACAAGGCACATATGATTTACTTCTGAGAACTAAGCATTGTGTGCAGACATTTTGCAGCTATCTCCTTTCCTTCCATTTTTCTGCTAAGATTCCTATCTCTAAAACAAGCATTTCCTATATCGGAAAGCATAACCAAGGGTATAGCACCTAACTCTTTAAACCTAAATGAAACAACATGGCACATATGATTTACTTCTGAGAACTAAGCATTGTGTGCAGAGATTTTGCAGGTATCTCTTTTCCTTCAGTTTTTGTGCTAACATTCCTATATCTAAAACTAGCATTTACACAATGGGAAAGCATAACCGAGGGTATAGCACGTATCTCTTTAAACCTAAATAAAACAACATGGCATATATGATTTACTTCTCAGAACTAAGCATTGTGTGCAGAGATTTTGCAGCTATCTCCTTTCCTTCAGTTTTTGTGCTAACATTCCTATATCTAAAACTAGCATTTACACTATAGGAAAGCATAACCGAGGGTATAGCACCAAAGTCTTTAAACCTAAATGAAACAACATGGCACATGTGATTTGCTTCTGAGAACTAAGCATTGTGTGCAGAGAATTTGCAGCTATCTCCTTTCCTTCAGTTTTGTGCTAACATTTGTTGCTCTAAAACAAGCATTTCCTATATAGGAAAGCATAACCGAGTGTATAGCACCTACTCTTTAAACATAAATGAAACAACATGGCACATATGATTTACTTCTGAGAACTAAGCATTGTGTGCAGAGATTTTGCAGCTATCTCCTTTCCTTTAGTTTTTGTGCTAACATTCGTATCTGTAATACTATATATAAGAAAGCATAACCGAGGGATTAACACCTAACTCTCTAAACTTAAATGAAACAACATGGCACATATGATTTACTTCTGAGAACTAAGCATTGTGTGCAGAGATTTTGCAGCTATCTCCTTTCCTTCAGTTTTTGTGCTAACGTTCCTAAATCTAAAACTAGCATTTACACTCTAGGAAAGCATAAACAAGGGTATAGGACCTAACTCTTTAAACCTAAATGAAACAACATGGCACATATGATTTACTTCTGAGAACTAAGCATTGTGTGCAGAGATTTTGCAGCTATCTCCTTTCCTTCAGTTTTTGTGCTAACATTCCTATATCTAAAACTATCATGTACACTATAGGAAAGCATAACCGAGGGTATAGCACCTAACTCTAAACCTAAATGAAACAACATGGCACATATGATTTACTTCTGAGAACTAAGCATTGTGTGCAGAGATTTTGCAGCAATCTCCTTTCCTTCAGTTTTTGTGCTAACATTCCTATATCTAAAACTAGCATTTCCATTATAGGAAAGCATCACCGAGGGTATAGCACCTAACTCTTTAAACCTAAATGAAACCACATGGCACATATGATTTACTTCTGAAAACTAAGCATTGTGTGCACAGATTTTGCAGCAGTCTCCTTTCCTTCAGTTTTTGTGCTAACATTCCTATGTCTAAAACTAGCATTTCTTATATACAAAAGCATAACCGAGGGGATAGCACCAAACTCTTTAAACTTAAATGAAACAACATGGCATATATGATTCACTTCTGAGAACTAAGCATTGTGTGCAGAAATTTTGCAGCTATCTCCATTCTTTCAGTTTTTGTCCTAACATTCGTATCTCTAAAACTAGAATTTCCTATACAGGAAAGCATAACCGAGGGTATAGCACCTAACTCTTTAAACTTCAATGAAATCTCATGACACATATGATTTACTTCTGAGAACTAAGCATTGTGTGCAGAGATTTTGCAGCTATCTCCTTTCCTTCAGTTTTTGTGCTAACATTCCTATATCTAAAACTAGCAATGACACTATAGGAAAGCATAACCGAGGGTATAGCACCTAACTCTTTAAACCTAATGAAACAACATGGCACATATGATTTACTTCTGAGAACTAACCATTTTGCGCAGAGATTTTGCACCTATCTCCTTTCCTTCAGTTTTTGCTAACATTCCTATATCTAAAACTAGCATTTACACTATAGGAAAGCATAACCGAGGGTAGAGCACCTAAGTCTTTAAACCTAAATGAAACAACAAGGCACATAAGATTTACTTCTGAGAACTAAGCATTGCGTGCAGAGATTTTGCAGCTATCTCCTTTCCTTCAGTTTTTGTGCTAACATTCCTATGTCTAAAACTAGCATTTACACTGTAGGAAAGCATAACCGAGGGTCTAGCACCTAACTCTTTAAACCTAAATGAAACAACATGGCACATATGATTTGCTACTGAGAACTAACCATTGTGTGCAGAGATTTTGCAGCTATCTCCTTTCCTTCACTTTTTGTTCTAACGTTCCTTTCTCTAACACTGTCATTTAATATATAGGAAAGCATAACCGAGGGTATAGCACCTAACTCTTTAAACCTAAATGAAACAGCATGGCACATATGATTTTTTTCTGAGAACTAAGCATTTTGTGCAGAGATTTTGCAGCTATCTCCTTTCCTTCAGTTTTTGTGCTAACATTCCTATATCTAAAACAAGCATTTAAATTATGGGAAAGCATAACCGAGGGTATAGCACCTAACTCTTTAAACCTAAATAAATCAACATGGCATATATGATTTACTTCTCAGAAGTAAGCATTGTGTGCAGAGATTTTGCAGCTATCTCCTTTCCTCCAGTTTTTGTGCTAACATTCCTATATCTAAAACTAGCATTTACACTGTAGGAAAGCATAACCGAGGGAATAGCACCTAACTCTTTAAATCTAAATGAAACAACATGGCACATATGATTTACTTTTGAGAACTAAGCATTTTGTGCAGAGATTTTGCAGCTATCTCCTTTCCTTCAGTTTTTGTGCTAACATTCCTATATCTAAAACAAGCATTTAAATTATGGGAAAGCATAACCGAGGGTATAGCACCTAACTCTTTAAACCTAAATAAATCAACATGGCATATATGATTTACTTCTCAGAAGTAAGCATTGTGTGCAGAGATTTTGCAGCTATCTCCTTTCCTCCAGTTTTTGTGCTAACATTCCTATATCTAAAACTAGCATTTACACTGTAGGAAAGCATAACCGAGGGAATAGCACATAACTCTTTAAACCTAAATGAAACAACATGGCACATATGATTTACTTTTGAGAACTAAGCATTGTGTGCAGAGATTTTGCGGCTATCTCTTTTCCTTCAATTTTTGTGCTAACATTCCTATATCTAAAACTAGCATTTACAATATAGGAAAGCGTAACCGAGGGTATAGCACCAAACTCTTTAAACCTAATTGAAACAACATGGCACATATGATTTACTTCTGAGAACTAAGCATTGTGTGCAGAGATTTTGCAGCTATCTCCTTTCCTTCAGTTTTTGTGCTAACATTCCTATATCTAAAACTAGCATTTACACTATGGGAAGCCATAACCGAGGGTATAGCACCTAACTCTTTAAACCTAATTGAAACAACATGGCACATATGATGTAATTCTGAGAACTAAGCATTGTGTGCAGAGATTTTGCACCTATCTCCTTTCCTTCAGTTTTTGTGCTAACATTCCTATGTCTAACACTAGCATTTCCTATATAGGAAAGCATAACCGAGGGTATAGCACTTAACTCTTTAAACCTAAATGAAACAACATGGCAGATATGATTTACTTCTGAGAACTAAGCATTGTGTGAAGAGATTTTGCAGCTATCTCCTTTCCTTCAGTTTTTGTGCTAACATTCCTATCTCTAACACAAGCATTTACACTGTAGGAAAGCATAAACGAGTGTATAGCACCTAACTCTTTAAACTTAAATGAAATCACATGGCACATATGATTTACTTCTGAGAACTAAGCATTGTTTGCAGAGATTTTTCAGCTATCTCCTTTCCTTCAGTTTTTGTCCTAACGTTCCTATATCTAAAACTAGCATTTACATTATGGGAAACCATAACCGAGGGTATAGCACCTAACTCTTTAAACCTAAATAAAACAACATGGCACATATGATATACTTCTGAGAACTAAGCATTGTGTCCTGAGATTTTGCAGCTATCTCCTTTCCTTCAGTTTTTGTGCTAACATTCGTATATCTAAATCTAGCATTTCCTATATAGGAAAGCATAACCGAGGGTATAGCACCTAACTCTTAAACTTAAATGAAATCACATGATGCATATGATTTACTTCTGTGAACTAAGCATTGTGTGCAGAGAATTTGCAGCTATCTCCTTTCCTTCAGTTTTTGTGCTAACATTCCTATATCTAAAACTAGCATTTACACTATAGGAAACCATAACTGAGGGTATAGCACCTAACTCTTTAAACCTAAATAAAACAATATGGCACATATGATTTACTTCTGAGAACTAAGATTTGTGTGCAGAGATTTTGCAGCTATCTCCTTTCCTTCAGATTTTGTGCTAACATTCCTATATCTAAAACTAGCATTTACACTATAGGAAAGCATAACCGAGGGTATTGCACCTAACTCTTTAAACCTAAATGAAACTACATGGCACATATGATTTACTTCTGAGAAGTAAGCATTGAGTGCAGAGATTTTGCAGCTATCTCCTTTCCTTCAGTTTTTGTGCTAACATTCCTATATCTAAAACTAGCATTTACACTATAGGAAAGCATAACCGAGGGTATAACATCTAACTCTAAACCTAAATGAAACAAGATGGCACATATGATTTACTTCTGAGAACTAAGCTTTGTGTGCAGAAATTGCAGCTATCTCCTTTCCTTCAATTTTGTGCTAACATTCCTATATCTAAAACTAGCATTTACACTATGGGAAAGCATAACCGAGGGTATAGCACCTATCTCTTTAAACCTAAATAAAACAACATGGCATATATGATTTACTTCTCAGAACTAAGCATTGTGTGCAGAGATTTTGCACCTATCTCCTTTCCCTCAGTTTTTGTGCTAACGTTCCTATATCTAAAACTATCATTTTCACTATAGGAAAGCATAACCGAGAGTATAGCACCTAACTCTTTAAACCTAAATGAAACAATATGGCACATATGATTTACTTCTGAGAACTAAGCATAGTGTGCAGAGATTTTGCAGCTATCTCCTTTCCTTCACTTTTGTGCTAACATTCGTAGCTCTCAAACTAGCATTTCCTATATAGGAAAGCATAACCGGCGGTATAGCACCTAACTCTTTAAACATAAATGAAACAGCATGGCACATATGATTTATTTCTGAGAACTAAGCATTGTGTGCAGAGATTTTGCAACTATCCCCTTTCCTTCAGTTTTTGTGCTAACATTCGTATCTCTAACACTAGCATTTCCTATATACGAAATCATAACCGAGGGTATGTCCCCTAAGTCTTTAATCCTAAATGCAACATGGCACATATGATTTACTTCTGAGAACTAAGCATTGTGTGCAGAGATTTTGCAGCTATCTCCTTTCCTTCAGTTTTTGTGCTTACTTGCCCTCTCTAAAAGTATCCTATACAGTATATGAAAGCATAACCTGGGGTATGGAACATAACTCTTTAAACCTATTTGAAAGAGTATGGCACATATGCTTTACTTCTAAGAACTAAGCACTGTGTGCAGAGGTTTTGCGGCTACCTCCTTTCCTTCAGTTTTTGTGGTAATATGCCTATCTCAAACGCAAGCATTTACTATATATGAAAGCATGACCTGGGTATAGCAGCTAACTCTTTATTTTTTTTTTATTTTAATTTTTTTTATTTTTTATTGACTTTGTAATAATATTACATTAAAAATATATATGTGAGGTCCCATTCAACCCCACCCCCCCACCCCCCCTCTCCCCCCCCCCCCAACAACACTCGTTCCCATCATCCTGACACATCCATTGGATTTGGTAAGTACATCTTTGGGCACCTCTGCACCTCATATACATTGGTTCACATCATGGCCCATACTCTCCTCTATTCCATCATGTAGGCCCTGTGAGGATTTACAATGTCCGGTGATTACCTCTGAAGCACCATCCAGGGCAGCTCCATGTCCCGAAGACGCCTCCACCTCTCATCTCTTCCTGCCTTTCCCCATACCCTTTGTCCATTATGTCCACTTTTCCCAATCCAATGCCACCTCTTCTATGTGGACACTGGTTTGGTTGTGTCCATTGCACCTTTATGTCAAGAGGAGGCTCAGATTCCACCTGGATGCTGGATGCAATCCTCCCATTTTCAGTTGTAATCACTCTAGGCTCCATGGTGTGGTGGTTGTCCTTCTTCACCTCCATCTTAGAGCAGCTAACTCTTTAGACATACCTGAAAGATCGTGGTACATATGATTTACTTCTGTGAACTAAGCATTATGTTCAGTGATTTTCCGACTACCTCCTTTCCTTCACTTTTTGTGCTAACTTGCCTCTCTCTAAAACCAGCTGTTATTCTATATGCAAGCATAACTCTGGCTGTAGTAGCTTACTCTTTAAACCTACTTGAATGAGCATGGCCCATGTCCTTTACTTCTGTGAACTAAGAAGTGTGTGAAGAGATTTTGATGCTGACTTATTTCCTTCAGTTGTTGTGCTACCTTGGCTTATCTCTAATACCACCCTTTATTCTATATGCACTCATAATCTGGGGCTGTAGCAGATTATTCTTTAAACCTACTTGAAGGAAAATGGTACTTGTGCTTTCCTTCTGTGATCTAATCTGGGTGTGCACAAGTTTTGTTGCTATCTGCTTTCCTTCAGTTTTTGTGCTAACATGCCTATCTCTAAAACTAGCCTTTATTCTATATGCAATCATAACTTTCAGCTGTAGCAGCTTACTCTTTAAACCTACTTGAATGAGCATGGCACATGTGCTTTACTTCTGTGAACTAGCAGGGTGTGCAGAGATTTTGCTCCTATCTATTTTCCTTCAGTTTTTGTGCTACCTTGGCCTATCTCTAAAACCAGCCTTTATTCTATATGCAAGCGTAACCTGGGGCTATAGCAGCTTACTCTTTAAACCTACTTCAATGAGCAGGGCACATGTGCTTCACTTCTGTGAACTAAGCAGTGTGTGCATATATTTTGCTGCTGTCTGCTTTCCTTCAGTTTTTCTGCTAACTTGCCTATCTCTAAAGCTAGCCTTTATTCTATATGCAAGCATAACCTGATGCTGTAGCAGCTTACTCTTTAAACCTACTTGAATGGGCATGGCACATGTGCTTTACTTCTGTGAACTAAGCAGGGTGTGCAGAGATTTTGTTGATATTTGCTTTCCTTCAGTTTTTGTCCTACCTTGGCCTTTATCTAAAACCAGTCTTTATTCTCTATGCAAGCATAACCTTGGGCTGTAGCAGCTTACTCTTTAAACCTACTTGAATGACCATGGCACATGTTCTTTACTTCTGTGAACTAAGCAGTGTGTGCAGAGATTTTCCTTCTACCTGCTTTCCTTCAGTTTTGTGACAGCTTTGCCTATCCCTAAAACTAACCCTTTCTTTTACCACTTGTATACACCATTCCAAATCCTTACCACTCTACCCTATATAACCCCATCATAACATGAACCTGCAATTCATTCTTAGCCCACTGTTTAAACTTAGTTATAAGCTCGAGTTCCTTGGGTTTTACATGAAGGACTATGAAGGAAACACACCTCTTTTTTGTCTATGGGATTTTCCTCTCAGTCACAATGTCTGCATATATGGCTGAGATACCAGAATGAGTGCAAGAATTGAACTTACTTTCCATAGGAAATGCAGTACTCCCTGACAGCAATGTGTTTTCCCCTCCAAGCAATCATGCCCTCTGCTGGATCCTCCTTCCCAGTGAAATGTAATGTGTTTTACCATTCTCATTTCATACCACACGGGATTTTTGGCCTGTTCCCTCTGGGCTCTTATCTACAGTCACAATTTTCTCACTCTTCCCACTTAATGCTGGGTTGAAATTCTAGTGCATCAGGTACACATTTGGGAAACAGCTAAGTCTTTTCCCCCACTTACACTGCTACTTAAACAGAACACTGTTTTCGCACAGAGAGAACAGTGTTTCTAGAGGCAAAGGCTCATGCAAATCCTGAGTCAATATCAGCTTGCTCTTTATTCCTAGGTGTATGATGGTGGCACAAATGCTTTACTTCTGCAAAGAAAGCAAGGTGTGCAGAGATTTCCCTGCTATCTGCTTTCATTCACTTTCAGTCCCTGAAAGTAAGCCTATCTCTATTCCCAAGTATGACCTGGAGAGTAGCAACTAACTCTTTAATCCTAGTTGAAAGACCAAGGCACGTCTGCTTTATTTCTGTGAACTAAGCAAGATGTGCAGAGATTTTCTTGCTATCAGCTTTTGCTCACTTTTAGTGCCTGCTAGGCCTATCTCTGAAACTAACCCATTCTGTATAAGCAAGAATGACCTGGGCCTGTAGCAGCTTACTCTTTAAAGCTACTTGAATGAGCATGACACTTGCGGTCTGCTTCTGTGAACTAAGCAGGGTGTGCAGAGATATTGCTGCTATCTGCTTTCCTTAAGTTTTTGTGTTACCTTTGCCTATCACTAAAACCAGACTTTATTCCATTTTCAAGCATAACCTGGGCCTGTAGCAGCTTAGTCTTTAAACCTACTTGAATGAGTATGGCACATGTGCTTTACTTCTGTGAACTAAGCAGGGTGTGCAGAGATTTTGCTGCTATCTTCTTTCCTTCAGTTTTTGTGCTAACTTGCCTATCTCTAAACCTAGCCTTTATTCCATAGCAAGCATAACCTGGGGCTGTAGCAGTTTACTCTTTAAACCTACTTGAATGAGCATGGCTCATTTGCTTTACTTCTGTCAACTAAGCAGGGTGTGCAGAGAATTTGCTGCTATCTGCTTTCCTTCAGTTTTTGTGCTAATTTTGCCTATCTCTAAAACTAGCCTTTATTCTATATGGAAGCAGGACCCGGGCCTGTAGCAGCTTTCTCTTTAAACCTACTTGAATGAGCATGGCACATGTGCTTTACTACTGTGAACTCAGCAGGGTGTGCAGAGATTTTCCTGCCTCCTGCTTTCCTTCCGTTTTTGTGCCAGCTTTGCCTATCCCTAAATTAACCCTGTCTTTAACCACTTGTATACCCCTTTCCAAATCCCTTCCACTCTACCCTATATAAACCCATCATAACAGGAATCTGCAATTCATTCTTAGCCCACTCTTCATTCTTAGTTTTAAGCTCGAGTTTCTTGTGTTTTACTTTGAATAACTATGAAGGAAACACACCTCTTTGCTGTCTATGGGTTTTTCCTCTCTGTCACAATGTCTGCATATATGCTTGAGATACCAGAATGAGATATAAGCATTTAACTTACCTTCCTTTGGAAATGCAGTACTCCTTGACAGCAATGCATTTTCTCCTCAAATCAATCAGGCACTCTGTTGGATCCTCCTTCCCAGGAATGACCTGGGGCAATAGCACCTTACTCTTTAAATCTAAGTGAATGACCATGGAACATGTGCTTTACTTTTCTGAACTAATCAAGGTGTGCAAAGATTTTCCTGCTATCTGCTTTCATTCTCTTTTAGCACCAGCTTTGCCTATTCCTAAAGCTAACCCTATCTCCATCATCCAGTATAGCCTTATCCATATTCCTACCACTGTACCCTAACTAAAGTTAGCATAACACGAACTCCAAAGTTAGTCTTTCTCACCCAGGATGACAATAGTAAGAGCATGCTCACTGCACTCAAGAATTGAGACAGTAGCCAGTTACTCTTTAAACTTAGTTAAATGGCCTTGGCTCATGTACTTTACTTCTGTGAACTAAGCAGCACAGGCAGAGAGTTTTCTGCTATGTGCTTTCTTTCACTCTTCATACCAGCTAGGCCTAACTCTAAAAGGAATTCTGTCTATATCACCAAGCATTTCCATAAGCTTTTGCCATCTCCCAGGCCATATCTCAGCCTAGCATAACAAGAACCCCAAAGTCAATCATAGCCCCCTCTTTAAACTTAGTTCTATTGTCCAGTTCCTTGTGTTTTACTTTTAATATCTATGAAGGACATACACCTCTTTGCTCTCTATGAGCTTTTCCTCTCTGTCAGAAAATTTATATATATGTCTGATACACCTGAATGAGATTTAAGTATTTAACTTACTTTCCACAGGAATGCAGTACTCCTTGACAGCAATGCCTTTTCTCCTCAAAGCAGTCACTTTCCTTGATCATCCTTCCCTTTGAAATGTATTGTGTTTTACCAATATCCTTTTGTAACACAGGGGATTTTTTGCCTGCCCACTGTGGGCTTTTACCTAAAGTCACTTTGATCTCACTCTTCCCACTTAGTGCTAGGGCCGAATCGCTAGTGCGTTAGTTTCAGGAACTAAGCAAGGTGCACATTTGTAATCTGTGAAGGCTTTTCCACCACTTACACTGATGTCTAAACAGAAGCCTGTTTTTACCCAGAGAGAAAACCATTTCTAGAGCCTAAGGCTCAACCAAGTCCTGGGAAATATTAGCTTGCTCTTTATTTCTAGGTGTATGACCTGGGCACATATGCTTTACTTCTGCAAACTAAGCATGGTGTGCAGAGATTTCACTGCTATCTGCTTTCATTCACTTTTCGTGCCAGATTTGCCTATCCCTAAAACTAACCCTACGTCTATCCCCAAGTATGACCTGGGGCAGTAGTAGCTTACTCCTTAAACCTAGTTGAATGACCATGGCACATGTGCTTTAATTCTGTGAACTTAGGAAGATGTACAGAGATTTTCCAGCAATCTGCTTTCTTTCACTTTTTGAGCTAGCTTTGCTTATCCCTAAAACTAACCCTATCTCTATCCCCAGATATAACCTGGGGCAGTAGCAGCTTACTCTTTAAACCTAGTTAAATGACCCTGGCACATGTGTTTTACTTCTGTTAACTAAGCAATGTGTGCAGAGAGTTTCCTGCTATGTGCTTTAATTCACTCTTAGTGCCATCTTTGCCTATCCCTAAAACTAACCCTGTCTCTAATCTCAAGTATAGCCTTATCCAAATTCCTGCTGCTGTACCCTATCTAATCCATGCATAACACAAACTTCAATGTCAGTCTTCCTTACCCAGGATGACATTAGTAAGAGCACCCAATCCACATGCAAGACCTGGGGCAGTAACAGATTACTCCTTAAACTTAGTTGAATGACCATGGCTCATGTGCTTTACTTCTGTGTACTAAGCAGCATAGGCAGAGAGTTTTCTGCTATGTGCTTTCTTGCACTCTTATTGCCAGCTAGGCCTATCTCTAAAAGGAACCCTATCTATATCACCAAGCATATCCATATGAATTTGTCACTTCCCAGCCCACATCTAAGCCTAGCATAACCCGAACCCCAAAGTCAATCTTAGCCCACTCTTTCAACTTAGTTCTATGCTCGAGTTCCTTGTGTTTTACTTTTAATAACTATAAAGGAAACACACCTCTTTGCTGTCTATGGGCTTTTCCTCTCTGTCACAATCTGTATATATGACTGAGATTAGAATGAGATATAAGAATTTAACTTACTTTTCATAGGAATGCAGTACGTCTTGACAGCAATTCGTTTTCTCCTTAAAGCACTCAGGAACTCTCCTGAATCCTCCTTCCCTTGAAATGTAATGTGTTTTACCATTATCCTTTTGTTCCACATGGGATTTTGGCTTGCTCCCTGTGGCCTTTAAGTGCAGTCACTTCAATCTCACTCTTCGCACTTAGTGCTAAGATGAATCGCTAGTGCATTAGTTTCAGGAACTAACCAAGGTACACTTTTGGTAAACTGCTAATGCATTTCCACCACTTACACTGATACCTAAATAGAAGCCTGTTTTCCCCCATAGAGACAACCATTTTTAGAGCCTAAGGCTCACCCAAGTCTTAGGACAATATTATCTTGTTTTTTATTCCTAGGTGTATGACAGTGACACATATGCTTTACTTCTGCAAACTAAGCAAAGTCTGCAGAGATTTTCCTGCTATCTGCTTTCATTCACTTTTAGTGCCAGCTTTGCCTATCCCTAAATCTAACCCTATCTCTATCCTCAAGAATGACCTGGGGCAGTAGCAGCTTACTCTTTAAACCTACTTGAATGATGATGGCACATGCCATGGTCATTCAGCTAGGTTTAAAGAGTAAGTTGCTACTGCCCCAAGTCATACTTGGGGATAGAGATAGGGTCAGTTTTAAGGATAGACACAGCTGGCACTAGAAGTGAATGAAAGCACATAGCAGGTAAATCTCTGCAGACTTTGCTTAGTTTGCTGAAGTAAAGCATATGTGCCACAGTCATAAAACTAGGATTAAGGAGCAAGCTAATATTGTCTCAGATTTTAGTTGAGGCTTTCTCTCTAGATACAGTGTTCTCTCTCAGTAAGGAATGTGCTTCTGTTTAGGTATCAGTGTAAGTGATGGAAAACCCTTAGCATTTTACCAAATGTTTACCAAGCTTAGTTCCTGAAACTAATGTACTTCTGCATCAGTCGTAATTCTAAGTTTGAAGAGTGAGATCAATGTGACTGTAGTTAAGAGTCCAAAGGGAACAGGCGAAAAATCCTGTGTTCTATGAAAGGACAATGTTTAAACACATTACCTTTTAATGGGGATGAGGGACCAATAGAGTGCTTGATTGTTCTGAGGAGAAAATGCATTGCTGAGAAGGTATGCTGCTTTACTGTTGAAAGTAGTTTAATTACTTTCATCTCATTCTGGTATATCAGCCATATATAGACACTGTGAAAGTTAGAAAAGCCCACAGAAAGCAAAGAAGTGTGTTTTCTTCATAATTATCAAAAGTAAATTACAAATTAATCAATCATAGGACTAAGTTTAAAGAGTAACTCGGGATTAATTTTGGAGTTTGGGTTTTTCTAGGCTTAGATATGGGCTGGGGACAGGAATATGGATATGGGTATGCTTGGTGATATAGATACCGTTACTCTGGACTCAGATGGGATCTCTTTTCACAAGACTTTCATGCTACTTTACTGGAATTGTAGTTGGTGTTGGGGTTTAAGATATATTTAGGGGATTTGAATCTCTGGACTGACAATATGATAGACAGGTCCTGAGCCTCAACAGACTTCAGCTCCTACACTCTGATTTATTGGACTTACCCCACTCAGCTAACATGGAGTTGAAGAAGGACAACCACCACACCATGGAGCCTAGAGTGCCTACAACTGAAAGCAGGAGGATTGCATCCATTATCCATGTGGAATCTGAGCCTCCTCTTGACATAGAGGTGCAACAGACACAACCAATCCAAGGTCCACAGAGAAAAGGTGGCATTGGTGTGGGAAAAGTGGCCATGGTGGCTGATGGGTATGGGGAATGGGAGGAAGAGATGAGATGTGGAGGTGTTTTCGGGACGTGGAGTTGACCTGGATGGTGCTTCAGGGACAATCACTGGACATTGTAAATCCTCCCAGGGCCCACTGGATGGAACGTGAGAGAGTATGGGCTATGATGTGGACCATTGACCATGAGGTGCAGAGATGCCCAGAGATGTACTTACCAAATGCAATGGATGTGTCATGATGATGGGAGTGAGTGTTGCTGGTGGGGGAGTGGTGGGGTGGTGGTGGTGGGGTTGAATGGGACCTCATTTTTTTTAATGTAATATTTTTACAAAATGAATAAAATTAAAAATATATATATATTTTAAAATACCATTACTTTTAGAGATAGGCATAGCTGTCCCAAAAAGTGAATGAAAGTACATAGCAGAGACATCTCTGCCTAAGTTGATTAGTTCTCAGAAGTACAGCACATGTGCCATGGTCATTCAACTAAGATTAAAGAGTAAGCTAATATTTCCCCAGGTCTTGGAAAGTTTAGGGTCCAGATACTGTTGTCTGTCTGTGTGAGGAAGATTAATTTTGGAATTTGTGTTATGCTAGTCTTAGATATGGTACAGTGAGACAGATGCAGTTATGGAAATACTTGGAGATTAAGATAGGGTTAGAACTGATGATGAAACTGGAAAATGACCTTATACGGAAGGTTCAATGCGGATCAGCAGAATATCCATGTCTACATAAAATACCATGACTTTAAAATGCTGTTTGACCTAAAGTAAGGGGGAAATGGAAAGGAGAAATGAGTTTATATGGCTACGAGTTTCTAAAAAAGAGTCTGGAGGCTGGCAGAAGGTTTGCCCTCATGCACAACTGAGCAGAGTCAGAGAGACAGATAAAGCAGATACAACCCCCAGATATTGGTTCCTTTGAGGGCTAAAGAGACCCATGGGAGTTATGGTCATGGCCGATGGGGTTAACTACCAGGGCAGATGGCCCCTCTTTGGAAATGGTGTTTATGTGGGATGAATCTGGACTCAGATGGGATCTCCCTTCATAAGACTTTCATGCTAATGTGCTGGAGGTGCAGTTAATGTTGGGGTTTAAGATATATTTAGGGGATTTGAATCTCTGGACTGACAATGTAATAGCCAGATCCTGAGCCTCAACAGACTCCAGCACCTACAATCTGATTTATTGGACTTACCACACTCAGCTAAGATGGAGGTGAAGAAGGACAACCACCACACCATGGAGCCTAGAGTGATTACAACTGAAAATGGGAGGATTGCATCCAGCATCCAGGTGGAATCTGAGCCTCCTCTTGACATAAAGGTGCAATGGACACAACCAATCCAGTGTCCACATAGAAGAGGTGGCATTGGATTGGGAAAAGTGGACATAATGGACAAAGGGTATGGGGAAAGGCAGGAAGAGATGAGAGGTGGAGGCGTCTTCGGGACATGGAGCTGCCCTGGATGGTGCTTCAGAGGTAATCACCGGACATTGTAAATCCTCACAGGGCCTACATGATGGAATAGAGGAGAGTATGGGCCATGATGTGAACCAATGTATATGAGGTGCAGAGGTGCCCAAAGATGTACTTACCAAATCCAATGGATGTGTCATGATGATGGGAACGAGTGTTGTTGGGGGGGTGGGGGAGAGGGGGGGTGGGGGGGTGGGGTTGAATGGGACCTCACATATATATTTTTAATGTAATATTATTACAAAGTCAATAAAAAATAAAAAAATTAAAAAAAAAAAAGATAGGGTTAGTTTTAGGGATAAGTATAGCTGGCACTACAAGTGTATGAAAGCACATAGCAAGGAAATCTCTGCATATGTTGCTTAGTTCACATAAGTAAAGCATATGTGCCATGATCATACAACGAAGATTAAATCTCAAGCTAATATTCCCCCAGGTCTTGGATGAGGCTTAGGTTCTATATACAGTTGTCTGTCTTGGTTAAGAATGGGCTTCTGCTTAGGTGTCAGTGTAAGTGGTGGAAAACCCTTAGCAGTTATCAAATGTGTACCCTGCTTAGTTCCTGAAACTAATGCATTAGCGATTCGGTCATAGCACTAAGTTTGAAGAGTGAGTTCAGTATTATTGTTGGTAAGAGCTTACACTTAGCAGGCAAATTCTCATGTGCTACCTAAAGGACAATGTTAGCACACATTACATTTCAATGTGGATGAGGTTCCAGTATCATGCCTGGTTGCTTTACAGAGAAAATGTATTGCTGCTAATGAGACCTGTTTACTGCATTCCTATTGAAAGTCAATCAATTACTTACTTCTCATTTTGGTATATGAGTCATATATACACAAATCGTGTAAGTGAGGAAAAACCAATTGATGGCAAAGAAGTGAGTACTGCATAATTCTGGAAGAAAACATAAGTTACTTGATCATAGAACTAAGTTTAAATAGTATGGTAAGCATGATTTTGAGTTCATGTCATGCTAGTGTCAGGAATGTGGATATGGATATGCTTAGGAATATAGACTAGGTTAGTCGTAGGGCTAGGCTGAGCTGGCAGTATAATTGAAAGAAAGCACATAGAAGGGAAATCTCTGCATATGCTTCTTAGTTCACAGAAATAAAGCATATGTACCACTGTCATAGAACTAAAATAAAAGAGTGAGCTAATATTGTCCCAGGATGTGGGTTAGGCTTAGGGTCTAAATCCAGCTAGGTTTCTTTCTAGGTGCAGATTAGGCTTCTGTTTAAGTGTCAGTGTAAGTGATAGAAAACCCTTAGCAGTTAACCAAATGTGTACATTCCTTCATTCCCAAACCTCATGCCCTAGCAATTCAGTCCTAGCACTAAGTTTGAAGTGTGAGTTCAATATGATTGTAGTTAAGAGCCTACATGTATCAGGCAAAAAATCTCATGTACTACAAAAAAGACAATGTGAAAACACATTACATTTCAATGTGGTAGAGGTTCCAGTATCATGCCAGTTTCCTTCAAAGAGAAAACACACTGCTGTCAATGAGACATGTTTCCTGATTCCTATTGAAAATAAGTTAATTACATGCAACTCATTCTGATATCTCAGTCATATATACACAAGTTGCATAAGTGAGGAAAAGCCCATGGATGGCAAAATGTGAGTACTGCATAGTTCTCAAAAGTAAAGCACAAGGTACTTGAGCATAGAACTAAGTTTAAAGAGTGAGCTAAGCTTGAATTTAGATTCCTGATATGGTAGGCTTAGTTATGGTTGAGAGGCAGGGATATGGGTATGGATATGCTTAGGGATAGAAGTACAGTTAGTTTTAGGAATAGGCTTAGCTGGCACTATAAGTGAATGAGAGCACATAGCAGGGACATCTCTGCATATGCTGCTTAGTTCACAAAAGTAAAGCATATGTACCATTCTCAAGCAACTAAGATTAAAGAACCAGCTAATATTGCCCCAGGATTTGGGTTAGGCTTAAGGTCCAGATTAGGTTAGGTTCCTCTCTAGATGAAGAATGGAATTCGCTTTAGGTGTCAGTGTGAGTAAGAGAAAATCCTTAGCAGTTTACCAAATGTGTACTATGCTTAGTCCCCAAAAGTAATGCCCTTGTGATACAGTCCTAGAACTAAGTTTTAAGAGTGAGTTCAATAGAATTTTAGTTAAGATTCTACACCTAGCAGGCAAACAAACCCCGTGTATTACAAAAAGACAATGTGAAAACACATTATATTCAGTGTGGGCGATGGTCGAGTATCATTCCAGATTGCTTCAAAGAGAAAATACATTGCTGTCAATGAGACATGTTTTCTGCAGTCCTATTGAAAATAAGTTAATTACTTACAACCCATTCTGGTATATCAGTCTTATATACACAAGTTTTGTAAGTGAGTAAATGCACGTAGATGGCAAAGAAGTGTGAGTACTGCATGGTTCTCAAAAGTAAGTCATAAGTAACTCGAGCATAGAACTAAGCTTAATGAGTGAGCTATCATTGACTTTTGGATTCGTGTTTTGCTGTGCTTAGGTATGGGTTAGGGACAGGAATATGGATATGAACATGCTTAGGGATAGTTTTACGGAGAGGGTTATCTGACACTGTAAGTGAAAGAAAGCACATAGCAGGCAAATCTGTGCATCTCCTGTTTAGTTCACAGAAGTAAAGCATATGTACACTTTTATAGAACTAAGCTTAAAGTGTGAGATAATATTGACCACAGGGGTTGCATTAGGCTTAGGGTTTTTGTTCTGGTCAGGTTTCTCTCTATGTGAAGAATAGGCTTCTGTTTAAGTTTTAGTGTAAGTGATAGAAAGCCCTTATCTGTTAATGAAATGTGTACATATCTTAGTTCACAAAACCAATGCACATGCTATTTTGTCCTAGCACTAAGTTTACAGTGTGAGTTTTTAATGAGTGTAGTTTATAAGCCTACATATAGCTGGCAGTAAAACCCTTGTATTACAAACAGGACAATATTATAACTCATTACTTTCTAATGTGAATGTGATGCAAGCTTCATGCCTCATTCCTTCTATTAGAAAACCTATTTCTGTCAATTAAACATGTTTCTTGCATTCCTATTGAAAGTTAATTTCTTACATTTCACTGTGGTAACTCAGTCTTATATACACAAGTTGTGTAAGTGAGAAAAAGTACATAGAAGGTATAGAATTGTGTGTAGTGCATAGTTATCAAAACAAAATTACAAGTGACTCGAGCATAGAATTAAATTTATAGAGTGAGCTTATATTGATGTGTTGGTTAGTGTTATGTTAGGGTTAGATTTTAGGTTAAGTATAGGGATAGTGTTAGGCTTAGAGTTAGGGTTAGTGTTAGGGTATGCTTACCATTCAGTATAAGTGAAAGAAAGCACATAGCAGACAATGAAGTGTCTATGCTGCTTAATTCACAATAGTAAAGTATATGCACCTGTGTATAGAACTAAGTATAAGAGTGAGCTAATAAGACTACTAAGGGTGGCAGACTTGGCCCAGTGGTTAGGGCGTCCATCTACCACATGGGAGGTCCATAGTTCAAACCCCGGGCCTCCTTGATCCTTGTGGAGCTGGCCCATGTGCAGTGTTGATCCACGCAAGGAGTGCCGTGCCACACAGGGGGGTCCCCCGTGTAGGGGAGTGCCACATGCAAGGAGTGCACCCTGTAAGGAGAGCCACCCAGTGTGAAAGAAAGTGCAGACTGCCCAGGAATGGTGCTGCACACACAGAGAGCTGACATAACAAAATGACACAACAAAAAGAAACACAGATTCCTATGCCACTGACAACAACAGAAGTGGACAAAGAAGAAGAAGCAAATAGACATAGAGAACAGACAACTGGAATGGGGGGGAAGGGAGAGAAATAAATAAATAAATTAATCTTTTAAAAAAAGACTATTGGGTTAATGTTATGTTAGGTTTAGACTTAGGGTTAGGGACAGCATTAGGGATAGGGATAGGGATAGGGTTAGAGCTAGATTTAGTTTTAGGGATAGCCTTCGCTTTCACTGTAAGTGAATGAAAGCACATATAAAGCAAATAAGTATATATGTTGCTTACTTCACACTAGTAAATCACATAAACCTTTGTCTTAGAACTTAGTATAAAAAGTGTTCTAATATTGACTACAGGGATTGGGTTAGGCTTAGGGTTAGAAATCCAGTTAGGTTTCTCTCTAAGTGAAGAATAGGCCTCAGTTTAGCTTTTAGTGTAAGTGACAGAAAGCCCTTAGCAGTTAATGCAACGTGTACATTGCTTTGTTTGCAAAGACCATGCTGCTATGTCCTCAGTCTAAGTTTAAAGAGTGAATTCATTATGATTATAGTTAAGAACCTACACATAGCAGGCAATAAAAACCATGTACTATGAAAAGGACAACAGAGAAAATGTGGCATTGGTGTGGGAAGGGTGGCCATGGTGGCTGCTGGGTGTGGGGAATGGGAGGAAGAGATGAGATGGGGAGGCATTTTTGGGACGTGGAGTTGTCCTGAGTGGTGCTTCACGGACAACTACGGGACATTGTAGATCCCCCCAGGGCCCACTGGATGGAACATGGGAGAGTGTGGGCTATGATATGGATCGTTGACTATGGGGTGCGGCGATGCCCAGAGATGTACTTGCCAGGTGCAGTGGATGTGTCATGATAATGGGAGAGGGTGTTGCTGTTAGGGGGTGGGGGGTGGGGGCGGTGGGGTTGAGTGGGACTTCATATTTTTTGAATGTAATATTTTTTTAAAAAATGAATAAAAAATTAAAAAAAAAGAAAAGGACAATATTAAAACACATTACTTTTGAATGTGGATGAGATGCATCATGCCTCATTGCCTAAGAGATAACCCATTGCTGTCAATGAGACATGTTTCCTACATCCATATTGAAATAAGGAAATTTTGTACATGTCATTGTGGTATCTCAGTCATATATACACAAGTTGTGTAAGTGAGAAAAGCACATAGATGGCAAAGAAATGTATAGTTCTCAAAAGTAATGCACAATTGACTCGAGCATAGAACTAAGTTTAAATAGTGAGCTAATATTGACTTTTGGGTTAGTGTTATATTAGGGTTAGACTTAAGGTTAGGGACAGGGTTAAGGATAGGGTTATGGTTTGGGTTAGAGTTAGGGTTAGTAGTAAGGATATTCTTACCTTTCACTATGAGTCAAAGAAAGCACATAGCAGTCAACAAAGTGTATATGCTGTTTAGTTCACAATAGTAAAGCATATGTAACTCTGTCATAGAACTAAGTTTCAACTAAGCTAATATAGACAGTTGGGTTAATGTTATGTTAGGGTTAGACATATGGTTAGGGAGGGTTAGGGATTGGTATAAGGTTAGGGTTAGAGCCAGGGTTAGTTTTTGGGATAGGCTTAGTTTTCACTGTATGTGAAAGAAAGCACATAGCATACAAATAAGTGTATATACTGCCTTGTTAACAGTAGTAAAGCATATGTACCATTGCCATAGAACTCAGCTTAAAGAGTGACATTATATTGACCACATGGATTGGGTTAGGCTCAGGATTTGAGGTCTGGTTCAGTTTCTCTCTATGTGAAGAATAGGCTTCTGTTTAGGTTTTCCTGTAAGTGATAGCTCTTAGCTGTTAATCAAATATGTACATTGCTTACTTCACAAAACTAGTGCACATGCTATTCTACCCTAGCACTAATTTTGAAGAGTGAGTTCATTATGAGTGTAGGTAAGATTCTAAACATAGCAGGCAAATAAAACCCGTGTATTATGAAAACAACAACACTAAAACACATTACTTTTGAATCGTGGATGAGATGCAAGCTTGGTACTTCATTGCTTCTAAGAGAAAACACTCTGCTGTAAATAAGCTATGTTTCCTGCATTCCTATGGAAAGTAAGTTGATTACTTATGTCTCACCGTGGCAGCTCAGTCATATATACACAAGTTGTGTAAGTGAGAAAAAGCACATAGACGGCAAAGAAGTGTGCATCCTGTATAGTTCTCAAAAGTAAAGTCCAAGTTACTCGAGCATAGAACTAAGTTTAAAGAGTGAGCTAATATTGACTTTTGGATTAGTGTTATGTTAAGGTTAGACTTCAGGTTAGGGACAGTATTAAGGATGGGATAGGGTTTGGGTTAGAGTTAGGGTTAATTTTAACGATAGGCTTAGCTTTCAGTAATTGAAAAAAATGCACAAAGGCAGCAATGAAGTGTATATGTTACTTAGTTCACAATAGTAAAGCATATGTACCTTTGTCATAGAACTAAGTTTAAAGAGTGAGCTAATATTGACCACAGGTATTGGGTTAGGCTTAGGGTTAGAGATCTGACTGGATTTTACTCTAGGTAAAGAATAGTTTTCAGTACAGGTTTTAATGTAAGAGATAGAAAGCTCATAGCAGTTACACAAATGTGTGTCTTGCTTAGTTTGCAAAACTAATGCACCTGTTATTTTGTCCTAGCACTAAGTTTAAAGAGTGAGTTCATTATGAGTGTAGTTAAGAGTCTACACATAGCAGGCAAAAAAACCCTATGTATTGCAAAAAGGACAATGTTAAAACACGTGGCTCTTGAATGTGGACAAGATGCAAGCATCATGTGTCATTGCTTCTAAGAGAAAACCCATTGTGGTCAATGAGACATGTTTCCTGCATCCATATTAAAAGTAAGTTAATTTATTTGATGTCATTGTGGTAGTTCAATCGTATATACACATGTTGAATAAGTGAAAAAAAGCATGTAGGCTGCAATGAAGTGTGTGTGCTGCATAATTCTCAAAGGTAAACACATATTATTCATTCATAGAAATAAGTTTAGTGTGTAATCTAATATTGACTTTTGGGTTAGTGTTATCTTAGGGTTAGACTTAGGGTTAGGGAAAGGGTGAGGATTAGGGATAAGGTTAGGATTAGAGTTAGGGTTAGTGTTAGGGATAGGCTTAGCTTTTGCTGTAAGTGGAAAAAAGCACATAGCAGGCAGTGTAGTGTATATGCTGCTTAGTTAACAATAATAAAGCATAAGTACATCTGCCATAAATCTAAGTTTAAGGAGTGAGCTAATATAGGCTTTGGATTAATGATATGTTAGGGTTAGACTTAGGGTTAGGGATAGAATTAGAGATAGGGATAGGGTTAGGATTTCAGTGTAAGTGGAAGAAAGCACATAGCAGGCAAATAAGTGTATATGCTGCTTAGTTCATATTAGTAAAGCATATCTACCTCTGTCATAGAGCTAAGTTTAATGAGTGAGCTAATATTGTCCTTTCAATTAATGTTATATTAAGGTTAGACTTAAGGTTAGGGACAGGGTCGGTATAGGGATAGAGTTAGGGTGAGAGTGAGGTCTAGTGTTAGGTATAGGCTTAGCTTTCACTAAGTGAGAACTCACAAAGCACACAATGAAGTGTATATGCTGCTTAGTTCACAATAGTAAAGCATATGTACCTCTGTCATAGAACCATGTTTAGAGAGTGAGTTAATATAGACTTTTGGGTTAGTGTTTTGCTATGATTAAACTTAGGGTTAGGGACAGGTTTAGGGATAGGGATAGGGTTAATGTTAGGTTTAGGGTTAGAGTTAGGGTTAGTGTTAGGGATCAACTTAGTTTTCACTGGAAATGAAAGGAAGCACATAGCTGTGAAATAAGTGTATATGTTGTTTAGTTCACAGTAGCAAAGCATAGAACTCTGTGTAAAGAGTGAGCTAATATACACTTTTGGGTTAGTGTTATGTTAGGGTTAGACAGGGCAAGGGATAGTGTTAGGGATAGGAATAGCATTAGGGTGAGAGGGTTATTGTTAGGGATAGGATTAGCTTTCACTAAGTGAAAAAATGCACAAAGCAGGCAATGAAATATATATGCTGTTTAATTCACAATAGTAAAGCCTATGTACCTTTGTAATAGAATAAATTTAAAGAACGAGCTAATATTGACCACAGGGATTGGGTTAGGCTTAGGGTTAGAGTTCTATTTAGTTTTCACTCTAAGTGAAGAATAGGGTTCTGTTTAGGTGTTGGTGTAAGTTGGTGTAAGTAACTGAGCAGTTAATCAAATGTGTACCCTTAGTTCACAAAATGAATCCACATGCTATTCTGTTCCAGCACTAAGTTTAAAGAGTGAGTTCATTATAAGTGTACTTAAGAGCCTACACACAGCAGAGAAAAAACTTGTGTATTGTAAAATGAACAATGTTAAAACATATTACTTTTGAATGTGGATGAGATGCAAGCATCGTGCCTCATAGATTCTAAGAGATAACCCATTGCTGTCAGTGAGATATGTTTACTGCAACCATATCGATTAAGTTAACTTTTTACATGTCATTGAGGCAGCTCAGTCATATATACTCATGTTGTGTAAGTGAATAAAAGCACATAGATGGCAAAGAAGTGTGTGTACTGCATAGTACACATGTTATTTGAGCACAGAACTAAGTTTAAAGAGTGAGCTAATATAGACTTTTTGCGGCTGGGGCGACTTGCACCCCGATGCTGATGGGGGGGTTTGGAGGGGTCAGACTAGACCGCAGTGGCGTCTGATGCTGCGGCAGACAGCATCAGAGGGGCTCTCAGGCATGGAGGACACACGGCGAGGGGAGGAAGAATGCCGCGGAGACCAGGTCTGTACGCAAGTCCGGTTTATTGCGGAAGGGGACACAGCTTTATAGGGTTAGGGACTGCGTGGAGGGATTTGATAGGTGCGGGTGGGTACTGCTTCCTGATAGGTGATTGTAAGCGGTTGCTAGTCAGAGGGCTGCCTGAGAGGTTTGGAATAGGGGAGGGGAAAGGGGGAGTGAGAGCTGGCCGGATGTTGGGCTAGGCGGGAGATAAAAAGGGGGAGGGCAGCGCCGGCCAGCCATTAGCAGCAAAGGCCTAGTCAGGCGTGGTCACCTTATCTAGGCCCAGTGGGCAGAGGCGGTATCACTTCTTGCTGCACCGTTTGCTACTGTGGCAAGCCGGGCGCCCTTCCTCCCACATTTCCCCCTTTGTTTTTATTAAGCTCCTCTGAAAAGCTTGATTTGAGGAGGGAGGGGGACTGTGCCTGTCTTAGGTCGGGATTGCGCCCAGCCGGGCAATGCCCGTGCCACACAGGTGGCCAGTCTTACCCGTCATGGGGAAGCGTGGCAGCAAAAGGCCGTGTCCCTGCCTTAGGTTGACTGGCGGGCCGATCCCGTTGCCCGTCATTGGCTAACCATTCCAGCGCCTCGATGGAATGTTGGCAGCCTTAGATAAACAGGGCGGGGGAGGGGAAAGGGTAAGGGTAAGGGGTTAGGATGGGCGGTGAGAAGGGGTAGGGGCAGGGGAGCTGGGGCTTGGGTGCATTGAGAGGCGGCTGGCCATTTGGGGAGGATGGCAATTAATGGAGACTCTTGGTGCGTCTTCGTCGGTGGTGCGGATTCGCTGGTACCGGACCTGGATGGGCTTACTAAGGACAGAGTTAACTTGATTTTTGACAAGCCAGACAATTCGCCTGATGATTTAGAGTCCTAGGGCTAATAGGAGGACAAGGGTGAGGAGCAGGCCTAGAAAGGGGAGAAAGTAAGAAAGGATTCCATTGGGCAGCCCCCAAGAGAAAGACCATCCGGCTTCACGTTCCTGCTTTCTCTTGCGGAGGCCCTCCCTAACTTGTGCGAGGTTATCTCGAATGAGGCCAGAGTGGTTAGCATAGAAGCAGCATTTTTCTCCTAACGCTGCGCAGAGCCCCCCTCTTTTAGGAGGAGGAGGTCTAGGCCCCTGTGGTTTTGGAGAACGACCTCGGACAGGGAGTTGAGAGATGTTTCAAGGTGGGCCATGGAAGTCTCAAGGCGGGCGATGTCTGCATCGACAGCTTGCCTAAGGGTTGAAAAGGAATTATCTTGGAGGCAGAGAGCTGCAGCTCCAGTGGCTGCGCCGGCAAGACCTAGAAGGGTGGCAATTGTGATGGCGGTGAAGACTTCCTGTTTCTGCTCGTGCTGCGGGGAGCTGAAGTGCTGCCAGGAGTCAAAGAATTGGTTATCAGTATAAAAGAGAACGCGGGGGGCAATGAGTATGAGCACACAGGTGTCGCTGGTGGAGTTAAGGGTTTGAACATTGAGACATGGAGTGAGTCCGGAGGAAGAACATAGCCATTTGGTATTATTAGGGGGAATTAGGAACTTAGCGGCTGCATTAGGGGTGTGAGTTAGGCTGCAGAGGGACTGCATGGAGGGGAGAACTTTGCTGCCGATTTTTATTATACAGAGTCCAGTCTGGGAAACTGATCAGAGGGTGAGTCCTCTTTTTGTTTGGTTCCAATTGCAAGAGGTACCAGTGGAGTCTGGGGAGGCGCGATAGGTGCTGTTGGTAGCTATGGCTTCATAGAAGGGAGCCGCGGCGGAGAAGCAGAGCCAGCAACGTTGTGTAAGGTTGGGCTGGGATAAGTTTAAGGAGATAAATGATGCATTGAGGAGGGCTAAAAGAGGGTTGGGGGGTGGCAGGGTTTGGCGGTGGGGAGGATACCTAGTGATGGAAGGATTTAAGGTGGTAGTGGGAGGAGAAGGAGAAACAGAGGGAGGAGGGGGAGGCCGTGTGTGGGGAGGATTGAGAACTTGATTTGGGCCCACGGTGGCAGATTGTGTGTGGATTGAATTTTTCTTTATAATGAAAAAGGCACCGTAATCATAGTTGCTCATGTAAAGTCGGGCTCCCCAGGTGCGGCCCTCTAGCCAGCCTGCATTTTTAGGGTTTTTGACAGTGAGCGTAATGCTGCTCAAGTAGGGCTTAATGCTGCTCCTGTGACTTTTATCCTTAAAAGAAAGGGAGAGGTAGGGGTCCCTATTGGGAGCTCCCGACCATCCATGGGCCATGGTTTTGCACCCCCAGGAGGGGCAGTAATAGTGCGCTGGGTCATAGCAGCCTCTGGCTGTGGAAGGACAAATATAGAAGCCTGAGACTTCATGATTATAGGGGCCGTCAAGGCCTGTAAGTGAGCTGTATCAACACCGGTGAGTCTTGTGTGTAACGTCTACGAGGGAACTGATGACAGGAAGGTTGGCAAGATTACATATGTGCACTGTGAAGGAGGGAGCACCCGCAGTAATGTTATTAGCGAGGAGCTTTTCCTGCTGCCAAAGAGAGAGTGTCCAGTTAAAGGGCCGATGGCTTATACTAGCCTGGTCCGTAGTGGAGGGGAGCAGAGCTAACAGGAAAAGCAGGAAAGAGTGTAGATTTTTAGGTTTTTTGTTTGAAGCTAAGGCACGGACAGCAAGCTGTACTAGCTGTCCAAGGAGGAGGGTGTCATGAGCTAGATCTGCGGCCATATTTAGCCTCTCCATCCGATGGGCGAGTGCTCTCATCATCCGTCGTTGGAACCTGCTGCTGGCCGGTGGCGGGTTTGACGTTTTTTTCAGGGATCCAGAGCGGCTGGGAGGCATTTTCTGGAAAGACACAAGCAAACCCTCTGCCTTGGGTGAGAAGGGGACTGGGTCCCTGCCAATTGTTTGTTTCTGGGTCCTTCCAAAACACCATCGGGGCAACTGTTGGTGCATAGGAGGGGCCCCAATGCTTATGGAGGGGGGAAAGACCGTTTTTATCAAAGGAGAGGAGGTTTATGTGAATGAGGCAGGCAGTGATAATGTCGCCTGGTTGACTATGTGGGCGTAGATTCTTCTCTTATTGAATTTTCACTTTGAGCTGGCGGTGGATGCATTCTACTATAGCCTGCCCCTGGGGGTTGTATGGAATGCCGAAGTGGTGAGTAATGTTGTAGAGCTGGAGAAATGCAGCAAATGAGGAGCTGCGATACCTAGGCCTATTATCGGTTTTAACATCCCAAGGAACCCCCATGAATAAGATGGCTTGCCGCAATGCTTTAATGCAATGCTTGGCTGTTTCCCCTGGGAAGGGGACAGCGTAGCAAAGGTGAGAAAAGGTGTCGACTGTGACATGGACATACTTGAGGCGCCCAAATGATGGCACATGGGTGACGTCTATTTGCCATCGGGAGTTTGGCTTGAGGCCGCGGGGGTTGACCCCTTGTGGCTGCAACGGTCCAAGCGGCAAGAAGGGGGCGCATGTTTTACAGGCACGCACCAAATGTTTGCACGTTTCCTTGGGGAGGCCCGGCAAAAGACGTTGAAGTGAGGCCGCTGAAAAGTGGAACTTAGAATGGAGAAGTTTGGCTTGATTGACCAAGTCTCTGACAGTGGCTATTGTATGGGTGGAGACGGTTTGGTCGGCAGCAGAATTACCCGTGGCTAGAGGCCCGGGCAGCCCTGAATGGCTGCGAATATGAGAAATGTACTATGGCTGTGTGCGGAGCTTGAGCTCTCGCTGCAAGGCATGGAGTGCTTGATCAATGGGCATGTCACGTGGAAAGAAAACAGTGTGGGCAATAACTGAACAAACTTGCAGGGCGTCCTGACTATCAGTGAAGATGTTGACAGGCTCATTGCCGTGGTGTTGGAAGGCAGTGAGGATGGCTAGTAGCTCGCCCACCTGAACCGATCCGGGATGGGTTTGGCAGTAAACGGTTGGCAAGTCACGGCTGGGAGAATAGGCAATATAAGTAAACTTGGTCTTAGAGGCATCCGTGAAGACAGTAGTGGAGTTGGAGAGAGGCTTGGAGCCAGGGAAAGGGTGGTATAGTGGGGAGAGGGGGAGCCTTGTGAGGCCCTGGAGCAACTTGTGTGTGTGGGGGTAATGGCAGTTAAAGGTCCCGTGGAAGATTTCTAGAAGAATTTGAGCACGGGGGTTTTCGGAGAAAAGGGCAGTGGTGTGCTTGTCAGTAAGGCATACATATTCAGAATCAGAGACAATATTCAAGGACTCTTAAAACATTTGTAAAACTTTAATGATGGCTCAAAGCTCTGTGCATTGAGCAGATGAATAAGGAGTTGGCTAAACCTGTTCTTTTTGGAAAGTAACACATGCTGTTTTTTTTTTTTTATGCTGCTTTTTCATTACTATTACTATCAGTAAATACTGTACAAGATGGTTGGGCTATGCACATAGCCTTGAAAAGCACTGCAAAAGTTTATTGTTGGGTTCTTTACAGATAAAGGAATGCAGTTGGCTTGATTTGTGTAAGACACTAAAGAGAGTCTCAGCAAGTTTTAAAACAAAGTGATAGCAATGTAACTGGACTTTAACTTTTTGCAACAAACTAGCAGTATTTGGGATTGCTACATACTAGTGTTGTTACTTTAATCTATGGTAAGGGGTTGTTTTTGTGACATATACTCTTTTATAATAATTAAAACTATAATTAACCATATTGTACTTTTCTTTAATATTATGCTGAAATATTGGTAACTTTATACACTTTTAAGCATTCATAGAAACTTTTTATCCATACGACTTTAATTAATAGAGGGTTTAAGGGAAGAAAAAGTTGTTAATTTTATAACACTGTAAAACACCTTTATTTAGCTTATAACATATTAAATGAACTTAATTATTACTTTAATTTTTCTTTCAAGGTAAAAGAACAAATCTCTTATAATTAGTTTGGAACAAAAGGCCACTGTTCAGGATTAGGTCTTGAGAAAGCAGTTTTGAACGTTATGTTCCTTTAAGAGATAAAGCTTTCTTTCTTGGAACACCGAGGAAACGATAAGCACAAGAAACATCAGACAGACTCTCTTTGTATACTGACTGAGGATAAGAACTTTTACTAAAACAGATTAATGGTGAGAGGCCTTGAGAAAGAACAAAAATTTTCAACTTTGCATCAGCATACTACCCGACACCAAAGCCTGTAAAATTTTATAGATAGACCCATTAAATTTTATTTAACTTTAACTGTAAAAATTCTTTGTCCATTAATCTTCTGCAGTTTTAGCATTCACTCAGGTTTCGTCCTATACTCTACTTTTTCCAATAGTCAATTATTTTATTTCAGGACAAAATTATTTTCTGTTTCCTTAATAATAAAAACACATTCCATATAGCCTACATCAAAGTTATCAAGCAAACCTCTTATAACAATACTGTGAACATTAAACAAGCTTGTTAAAATAATGAACTTTTCTTTAAATACTTAGTAGCATGCAATATTAGAAACAGTTTCCTAGAAGTAAGTTGGCAGGGGAGGCTGGTTGCTGCCAATCTTTCCTGTTATAAAATTACCTTTTATTATTATCATCATCAATTCAGTTTTATATATATTTAAGAATGACCTTTTGGAATTAGCCATTTAATACTTTAATGTAAACAATGCTTTATTAAACCTTTTATTTATAACCATATAGACTATTGAAGACAAATTTTATGTTTATAGAACACATTCCCTTACTTAAAGTTATCACAATACCTTTTACAGCTTGCCATCTGCAAATTAAGTTTCAAGAGTTCATGAAAAATTAGCCATCCTACTTTAGGACAAAATACACCTTTTTGCAAAACTTATTACATTTCAGTTAGCATTTTCACAAACTTTTAACCTTTTTTAATATTCATTTAAGCTTTACATTCTTTATATTATCCTGTGAAGAAAAATAAGTTATTCATTTTAATCTGGGCAAGAACAACCTTTTATGAAGACGTACAGTTAATCTTGTCAATCAAGACTTACGATTTCTATTATTGTAGATATTTTATTAACATTTAAGCTCATGTATTGATATAATAAACTTAAGTATTAATATAAGCGCTTATTTAATTTTTGGCCATTTGGATAGAGCTCTTTTAAAGATTTCTAGTAATTTATATTTACCATCCGGAGGTATCACAATATACATTGACATTGAACGAACAGACAAACACAGAACAATCACAACACAGTAACAGAAACATACAGTTTACAATTAACTCATAATTCTTAGTTTCTTAGTATAGCTGCTTTTAAATCCTCTGTTATATAGCACATTTTAGATTGTACCTTTCAAGATTTTCTCTGGAATCCATGCTGCCTGCAACACGAAAGCCTGTGCTTGGAAACATTCCTATTAGTTATCATCAATCAGCTAAAATAACTCGAGCAGCAGTTAGGCAGACCATTAGCACACATTTTTGGATAATTACTGTAAGACTATAGTGAGACTTGAAGTTCAGGAGTAAACTATTGATTTAAAACTGAAAATTTCTTTTTAAACCTTGATAAAATTTTTGTACTAATTTTAATATCTTGGTTAAAGAAGTCCAATTAGAATTAGCATGGAAATAAAACAAACACAAATGTTGCCACGTTTTTCTCTCATACCAGTGGATTAACTATTATTAGCCTTTACTAGCCCAGAGCTACATTGTCATGTAGATAGTAGGGAGCCTGAGGAGTTGTGAAAAGGGGTGGGCATTTGCTGGAACAGAGTTGATTGCCTTATAAGCTTGTGTGGATTTTCGGGCTTGTGGCTGGCCTTGTTGATAGGCGGGGCTAATTTCAGATAGGTATCAGGGTCCGAGAGATTGGCAGTGGAAAGCTAGGGGTTGAAGGGGACCAGTAGATCCCAGTAAGCCTGGAGTTGCCTGCCCAAAACTTTACATTGGTGACAGGCTAGTAGGCCAGCAAGCGCTCTGACTTGCGGTGCTTGGCGGGAAGATAGACGCCCGCCCATTTTTCTGCTGGGGGCCGATAACGGGGGTCCTTACCTTGAGAGTGCAGCGAAGGGGTGGGAGCAAGGTCCCACGGGGGTGAGGCAGCAGTCACGTTGGACCGGCCCCGGTCCCTGTTTGGGCGCCAGTTGCGGCTGGGGCGGCTTGCACCCCGATGCTGGCGGGGGGGTTTGGAGGGGTCAGACTAGACCGCAGTGGCGTCTGATGCTACGGCAGACAGCATCAGAGGGGCTCTCAGGTGTGGAGGACGCACGGCGAGGGGAGGAAGAATGCTGCGGAGACCAGGTCTGTACGCAAGTCCGGTTTATTGCGGAAGGGGACACAGCTTTATAGGGTTAGGGACTGCGTGGAGGGATTTGATAGGTGTGGGCGGGTACTGCTTCCTGATAGGTGATTGTAAGTGGTTGCTAGTCAGAGGGCTGGCTGAGAGGTTTGGAATAGGGGAGGGGAAAGGGGGAGTGAGAGCTGGCCGGATGTTGGGCTAGGCGGGAGATAAAAAGGGGGAGGGCAGCGCCGGCCAGCCGTTAGCAGCAAAGGCCTAGTCAGGCGTGGTCACCTTATCTAGGCCCAGTGGGCAGAGGCGGTATCACTTCTTGCCGCACCGTTTGCTACTGTGGCAAGCCGGGCGTCCTTCCTCCCACAACTTTTGGGTTAGTGCTATGTTAAGGTGAGACTTGGGGTTTGGGACAGGGTTAGGGATAAAGATAGGCTTAAGGTGAGTGTTAGGGTTAGTGTTAGGGATAGGCTTAGCTTTCACTGAAAGTGAAAGAAAGCATATAGCAGGCAACAAAGTGTATATGCTGCTTAGTTCAGAATAGTAAAGCATATGTACCTTTGTCATAGACCTAAGCTTAAAGACTTAGCAAACATTGAACACAGGGATTAGGTTAGGCTTAGGGTTAGAGATCTGGTTGGGTTCCTCTCTAAGTGAAGAATAGTGTTCCATTTAGGTTTTAGAGTAAGTGATAGAAAGCACTTAGCAGTTAGTCAATTGTGTACCTTGCTTAGTTCGAAAAGCTAATGCACATGCTATTCTGTCCTAACTTAATAATTAGAAATAAAAAGAGAAAGAAAGGATGTAGACACTGAGGAAGAAATGGAAGAAATTGTTTTGTCACTGTACATACACAGCATGAAAGGCAAAACATCAAAACAAACCTTTTTCATTTTTTGATACCCCAATTTATTTTTACTTTATTTATTTTCCTAAATTAGCATGTATTCTATATCTAACCTTTAAACCCATCACTATATTCCATTTTACTATTAATGGAACCTGGCAATATATTAGGCTTCATTTTTAGGAAGTTTTGGACCACAGAGAGGTTCATCTGTGGCAGGGGAGGAACACTGGCATGAGGTGTTATTGATAGAGGGCACATGGCTGGGAGTGAGTTCTTCAGGGCATGTATACAGGGTACATAAAAGTGTTTGAATATTTTCATAGTGGTTAGAGTTAAAAATGTAAACTGAGGGAGTGCTGAGTTCCTAGTCAGGGGAGCTGTATCACATTCCCCAAGTGAACAGGAACAATCCCCCAAGTGCAATGGCAAAGACCAATAAAAAATGATGGTCCAACAATGAGCCCTTGATACTGATGACTATGCTTATAAGCCTATGTGCCTGAAATATGAACAAGGCCTGGAGCTGCAGGGTACCTAAGAGTTACCTCCCAAGAGCCTCCATGTTGCTTCAATGTGGCCACTCTCTACGTCAAACTCAACATGTAAATGTATTACATTCCCCCCAGCATGGCCCATGACTCCTGAGAATGAGCCTCCCTAGCACTGAGGAACTACTACCAAGTATCAGCTGATGACGTAACTAGAAAAAGACCTTGAATAAAAGGGTCAACTCAGACCAGCAGAATATCTCAGCCTGCATGTAATATCAGGTGTTAAAAACTGCTTTTTGATGTTGAATAAAAGGGGGAAATGGAAAGGACAAATCAGTTTACATGGTTATGAGTCTCCAAAAGAGTTGGGAGGTCATCAGAGGGGTCATGCTTATGCACACCTCAGCAGGATCCCTGAGACAAAGCAGATACAACCCCAGGTACTCATTCTCCTGAGGACTACAGGGACCCACAGGTTCTATGGCCATGACAGATGGCTCTGGAGTTCAGTGCCATGTCAGTTGGCCCTACTTTGGAGTTTGTGTTCCTGAACTTGATGGAGTTTGACTCAGATGTGACCTTTCTACACGTGCCTCTTCTGTTACTTTTACCAGACATGTGGTTGGCACTGGGGTTGGTTTACACTCAGGAAACCGGAATCCCTGGCCTGTCCATGTGACAACCTGACCCTGAGCTTCAACAGACTTGCAACTCCTACCATCTGGTTTATTAGATTTACCTCAGCCAGCTAACAGGGAGGCAAAGAAGGTTAACCATGACACCAGGGAGCCAAGAATGCCTACAATTGCAAGCAGGAGAATTGCACCCATCATCCATGTGGAATCCAAGCCCCTTTCTATATAAAGGTGGAGTGGACATAACCATCTCAGGGTCCACAGGATGGAGGCATAGAGTATGGATTAGAGTGCACTTACTGATATTCTACTATGGAACTATTGTGATTGGTAATGGAAGAAATTGTAGCATTGATATGGAGAAAGTGGTCATGGTAGCTGCTGAGGGTTGAGAGAGGGAAGAAGAGATGTGATGTGGGGTCATTTTTGGGACTTGGAGTTGTCCTAAATGATATTGCAGGGACAGATGTTGGACATTATATATCCTGCCATATCCACTGAAGGTATTGTGGGAGAGTGTAAACTACAATGTAAACTCTTATACATGAGATGAAGCAGTGCTTCAAAATGAATTCACCAAATGAAATGAATGTGCCACAATGATGAAAAATGTCGCTGATGTGGGAGGGGGTGTGGGGTATGGGGTATATGGGAACCTCTTCTTTTTTGTAATTTAACATTTTCGTGATCTGTGGATCTTCAAAAAGTACAATTAAATATTTAAATTTAAAAACTCAAATAAAAATGAAAAATAAAAATAGCTACAACTCTGAAAGTAAGAGCAAAAAGCCACCGCTAGGTGGTGGTGTTGGATAGGAATTCTTCCATTCTGAAATTTCCTGGAGGAGCATGGAATTGGCTTTTTAATGTAGGAAGAGGGACTGGGACTCTTCAAGAAAGGGGCTGTGTGGGGCTCTGTAGGGTGGCTGCCTGAGCCTTATTTGTGAATGTTGTGAGACCCTCTCTTGTGCAGATAGGTTACGTGGACACACCATTGCTGGTGGTCCAGGCTGCCAGGGAACTGCATCATGTCCCTCTTTTTAAGTAAAACCTGGCCTGGTGAATTGTTTGCCTGATGGCATCTGTCTTGGCTACCTGTCAGCTCTGGAGAGGCATCTCTCCCTACTTTTGTGTGTAAATACAAGAGGGGCTCCGAAAGTTTCATGTTAAATAACAAGTACCTCCCATTCTCTGCCTTTTTTTTTCTTTCTGTGATGTGATGGGACACTCAGATCCATTATTATTTATTTTTTTAATTTATTTTATTGATTTCTCTTCCCTTCCCCTCCCACCCCAGTTGTCTGTTCTCTGTGTCCATTTGATGTGTGTTCTTCTTTTTGTCTGCTTCTGTTGTCAGCGGCATGGGATCCGTGTTTCTTTTTGTTGCATCATCTTGCTTGGTCAGCTCTCCATGTGTGTGGCACCATTCTTGGGCAGGCTGCACTTTCTTTCACCTTGGGCAGCTCTCCTTACATGGCCCACTCCTTGTGCATGAGGCTCCCCCACGTGGGGGGCACCCCTGCATGGCAGGGCACTCCTTGTGTGCATCAGCACTGCGCATGGGCCAGCTCCACATGGGTAAAGGAGGCCCGGGGTTTGAACCACAGACCTCCCATGTGGTAGATGAATGCCCTATCCACTGGGCCAAGTCTGCTTCCCCAGACCCATCATTATTTGTACTAAAGTGTCTGGCTTTTCTCCTGTGCCCACCCATTATTTTCACTGATTAATGACCTCCTTTATAATTTCCAGTTCTTGGTGACCAAAACCAAAGCTGCTGAAATATTTGGGGACAGGACTTTTTGTGGAAATAATTTATGTTCACTTGAATAAATATGTACAAGTGGGGTTATAGGACCATTTGTTAAGTGTATGATTTACAGGGTATGAGGCTTCCATTATCTTCAAACTAGTTGTATTGTTTCATTTTGCATTGTCCTGGGTAATAAATTTGAATTACTAAAAAAATAAACAAAACTAAACACACGTTGCTCAGTCATAGGACTAATTGTAACCAATTATTCCTATTGATTGTGGTGAAAATCTACCCCATAGCAGGCAATTCAGCATGTGTATTGTCAAGATTTCAAAGCTAAACACTTTAGATTCTTTCAGTGACCAACTGAGTAGGCACAACCTCAGGTACTGGTATTACTGAGGGCTACAGAGACACAAATGTTCTACAGTCATGGCAGATGGCTCTGCAGTTCAGGGCCCTCCAATGGCTCCTACTCTGGAATTTGTGCTCCCATGGGATAGGGAAACCTAGATGAGACCTTTCTGCACTAGTCTTTTCTGTCACTTTACTGAACCTGCTGTTTCCACTGGGGTTGCTGTATATCTAGGAGACTTTAATCTCTGGACTGGCCACATGCCATCTAGACCCTTAGCCTCAACAGATTTGCAACTCCTAATCTCTGGTTCATTGGACTTACCAAGGTCTGCTAATAGGGTGGCAAAATTTATCCACCACCACATCAGAGTCGAGAGTGTCTGCATCTTCTGGTAGATGAATGACATCCATCAGCCTTATGGGATCTAAGTTCCCTCTTGATTTAGAGGTGGAGTGGACATCACAATCCCTGTGTCATCAGGATGGAGGAATAAAATATATATTAGCATGGGCTTACTATTATTCTACTGCAGTACTATTGTGACTCTAGCAATCAAGAAATTGTATCAGTGATGTGGAGACAACAGTCACAGGATTTGCTGTGTGCAGGAGAGGGAAAAAGTGCTGTGATGTGGGGTCATTTTTGGGACTTGGAATTGTCCTGAATGATATTGCAGAGACAGATGCAAGACATTATATATCCTGCCATAACCATCTGTGTTGTGTAGCAGAGCTCCAAAATATATTCACCCAATGCATTGAATATGCCACAATGATGAAAGATGTTGTTGATGTTGGAGGATTTGGGGTGTTGGGTTTGGGGTTATAGAGGAGCCTCCATACTATTTAATGTAACATTTTTTTGTGATCTACATATCTTTAAAAGTAAAGACAATGAATTTCACTACTGATGGCTCCTGAGAGACACACAGATTCTATGGTCATGTCATATGGTTCTGGATTCAGGCCCTTCCAATGGCCCTTTGGAATTTGTGTTCCTGTGTGTGATGGAGTTGGACTCAGATATGACCTTTCTACACATGCCTCTTCTGTCACTTTTACTGAATCTGAGGTTGGTGCTGGAGTTGCTGTATACTCAGGAGACATGAATCTCTACACTGGCCAAATGGCTCCTGTGCTCTGAGCCTCAGCAGAGTTTCAACTCCTAATCTCTGGTTTGTTGGACTTACCCAGGTCAGTTAACAGGAAAGTGAAGATTGTCAAACACCATACCCTGCAATCAAGAATGCTTATAGTTGCAAGTAGGAGAATTGCATCCAAACACCATGTGGGATATATCCTACTCTCAATTTAGAGGTGGAGGGGACATCAACATCCCAGGGTCCACAGAATGGAGGAATAAAATATGTATTAGAATGGACTCATTGGTATTCTACTATAGAACGATTGTGTCTAGCAATGTAAGATATTGTAGCATTGAGATGGAGAAAGTGACCACTGTAGTGGCTGAGGGCAGGTAGAGGGAAAAAATGATGTGATGTGGAGGAATTTTCATGACTTGGAGTTGTCCTAAATGCTATTGCAGGAACAGATGTTGGACTTTATATATCTTGCCATAAACCACTGAAAGTATTGTGGGAGAGTGTAAAGTACAATGTAAATCATTATCCATGAAGTTTAACTGTGCTCAAAAATGTATTCACCAATCCAATGAATGTGCACAATTATGAAAGAGGTTGTTGAGTGGGGAGAATAGGGGGTGGGGGTATATGTGAAACCTCTTGTATTTTTAATGTAACATTTTTTGTGATCTATGTATCTTCAAAAAATACAATAAAATTTTTAAATAAAAAAGCAAAAATAAAATGAAACTACAGCTCTGAAAGTGAGAACAAAATGTCACCGCTAGGTGATGCTGTTGGATAAGAATTCTTCCATACTCAAATTCCTGGAGGAGCAGGAATGGCCTTTTGATGTTGGAGTTGGGGCAGGAACTTTCCGGTATGTGGCTTTGTAGGGCTCCTGTAGGGTGACTGCCTGGGCCTTACTTGTGGGCTGTTGTGAGATCCTCTCTCTTGCTGATAGGTAACCTGGACAAAGCATTGCTGGCAGTAAAGGTCTTAGTTGAGCCAGGGTGCCAGGGAATTAAGAGGCTTTCTGGGTAAAAAAAATTCCAGGACTGTGTCAAAGGGAGCTACGGCTGGAGATGCACTCCAGATCTCTTCTTTGGCATTGCTCAAAGAAGTGCTCTGTCCATTGCATCATCTTCATCTTCCTAAGTAAAACCTAGCCTTATGAATTCTTTGCCTGGTGGCATGTGCCTTGGCTACCTGTCAGCTCTGGAGAGGACTCTCTCCCTACTTTTTTGTTTAAGTAGATTAGGGGCTCAAAGACTTTCATTTTAATAATCAATTACCTCCCTTTCTCTGTCTTTTTATTCTGTGATGACATGGGCCACTCAGACCCCATATTATTTGTTTTAATGCATCAGACTTTTCTCCTCTTTCCACTCATTTTTTTCACCTGTTAATGTCCTTTTTTATTTTTTTTTCCAGTTTTTGGTGTCAAAACCCAAAGCTGCTTAAACATTTGGGGCAAGATTTTTTGTGGGAATAATTTCTGTTCACTTGAGTAAATATGAACAAGTGGGGTTACAGGACCATTTGTTAAGCATGGATTTACAAGACATGAAACTGCCATTATCTTCTAAACCGGTTGTATTTTATTGTCCTGCATTGTCATAAGTAATAAATTTGAATGACTAAAAGAAACAAAACTAAGCTAAACACATGTTGCTCAGTCATAGGACTAACTGGAATCATTTAATTCCTATTGGCTGTAGTGAAAAGCTACCCCATAATGGGCAATTCAACATGTATATTGTCAAGATTTCAAACTAAACACTTTAGATTCTTTCCAATCACCAGGTGAGTAGATACAACTCCAGGTACTGGTGTTCCTGAGGGCTACAGAGACACACAGGGTTCTATAGTCATGGCAGATGACTCTGGAGTTCAGGGACTTGCCAGTGGGCCCTACTCTGGAATTGGTCTCCTGAGTGTGATGAAGTTGGACTTAGATGTGACCTTCTGCACATTCCTCTTCTGTCACTTTTACTAACCTGTGGTTAGTGCTGGGATTGCTGTATATCAAGGAGACTAGTCTTTGGACTGACCATGTGCCATCTGGGCCCTTAGCCTCAGCAATTTGCAACACTAAAATCTGGTTCATTGGACTTACTGAGTGCTGCTAACAGAGAGGTTAAGATATTCCAGGGAAACGGACTTTGGCCCAGTGGTTAGGGCGTCCGTCTACCATATGGGAGGTCCGCGGTTCAAACCCCGGGCCTCTTTGACCTGTGTGGAGCTGGCCATGTGCAGCGCTGATGTGCGTAAGGAGTGCAGTGCCACGCAAGGGTGTCCCCGCGTGGGGGAGCCCCACGCGCAAGGAGTGCGCCGTGAGGAAAGCCGCCCAGCGTGAAAAGAAAGAGCAGCCTGCCCAGGAATGGCGCCGCCACACTTCCTGTGCCGCTGATGACAACAGAAGCGGACAAAGAAACAAGACGCAGCAAATAGACACCAAGAACAGACAACCAGGGAAGGGGGGGGGGAATTAAATAAATAAATAAATAAATCTTTAAAAAAAGAAAAAGAAAAAGATATTCCACCACAACACCAGGGAGACGGGAATATCTACAACTTCTGGTAGATGAATCACACCCATTAAACATTTGGGATCTAAGCCCCCTCTTGAGTTAGAGGTGGAAGTGGACATCATAATCCCTGTGTCTTCAGGATGGAGGAATAAATATATATTAGTGTGGACTTACTGTTATTCTACTATAGTATTTTTGTGACTCTAGCAACCAAGAAATTGTATCATTGATGTGAAGCAGCAGTCACAGGATTTGCTGAGGGCAAGAGAGGGAAAAAGAGGTGTGATGTGGGGACATTTTTGTGACTTGGAGTTGTCCTGAATGATATTACAGACAGATGCAGGACGTTATATATTCTGCCATAACCCATGAATGCACTGGGGGTGAGTGTAAACTACAATGTAGACTATAATCTGTGTGGTGTAGCAGATCTCCAAAATATGTCCACCGAATGCACTGAATGTGCCACAATGTTGAAAGAGGTTGTTGATGTGGGATGAGTGGGCTCATGGAGTGTGGTGTATAAGGCATTCTTGTATCTTTTAGTGTATCACTTTTTGTGATCTATGTATCTTTAAAATAAGAGACAATTAACTTGTTCTCCAAGGGCTATGGAGACACACAGGTTCTATGGTCATGGCTGATGGTTCTGGAGTTCAGTTTCTGTCAGTGGGTCCTACTTTGGAATTTATGTCCCTGAGTGTGATGGAGTCAGACTCAGGTGTGACCTCTCTACACATGTGTCTTCTGTCACTTTTACTGAACCTGTGGTTGGTGCTGGGCTTGCTATATACTCAGGAGACATGAATCTCTAGACTGAACAATATGCCAACTGGGCCCTGAGCCTCAGCAGAGGTGCAAGTCCTACTCACCAGTTCACTGGACTTACCCAGGTCAGCTAACAGGGAGGGGAAGATGGTCAACACCACACTAGGGACCCAAGAGTGTGTACAACTGCAAGCAGGAGAATCACATCAAAACACCATGTGGGATCTAAGCCCCCTTTCTATATGGAGTTGGATTGGACATCACTGTCCCAGGGTCCACAGCATGGAAGAATAAAATATGGATTAGCATGGACATACTGGTATTCTACTATAGAAATATTGTGTTTAGTAATGGAAGAAATTGTAGCATTGACATGGAGAAAGTGGCTATGTTAGTTGCTGAAGGCAAGTAGAGAGAAGTTATGTGACGTGGGGGAATTTTCAGGACTTGGAGTTTCCTAAATGATCTTGCAGGGACAGATGTTGGACATATCATATCCTGCCATAATCCACTGAATGTACTGTGGGGGAATGCAAACTACAATGTAAACTATTATCCATGTGGTACAGTAGTGCTCCAAAAGGTGTCACCAATTGCAATGAATGTGCCACAATGATGAAAGAGGTTGTTGATGTGGCAGGAGAGGGCATGGAGTGTGGGGTATATGGGAGCCTCTTTTATTTTTTAATTTAACATTTTTTTGTGATCTATGTATCTTCAAAAAGCACAAAACTAAAGCACATGTTGCTTTTTCAGAGCACTAATTGTAAACCAGTTTGCTCATATTGATTGTAGTGAATAGCCACGCCATAGCAGGCAATTAGCATGCATATTGTCAGGATTTCAAAACTAAAACATATAGGGCAGTGGACTTGGCCCAGTGGTTAAGGCATCCGTCTACCACATGGGAGGTCTGCGGTTCAAACCCCGGGCCTCCTTGACCTGCGTGGAGCTAGCCCATGTACAGTGCTGATGTGCGCAAGGAGTGCCTTGCCACGCAGGGGTGTCCCCACATAGGGGGTGCACTCCACACACAAGGAGTGCACCCCATAAGGAGAGCTGCCCAGTGTGAAAGAAAGTGCAGCTTGCCCAGGAATGGTGCCGCACACATGGAGAGCTGACACAACAAGATGACACAACAAAAAGAAACACAGATTCCTGTTCCACTGGACAAAGAAGATGCAGCAAATAGACACAGAGAACAAACAACTGGAGTGGGGGGGAGGGGAGAGATAAAAAAAACTGAAACATATAAGCTTTTGGCTGAGCACCAGCTGAAAAAATGGTGGTCCCATTGCTTGTAAGAGAAAGCCCATTGCAGTCAATTAATCATGTGTGCATCCTTTTTACCAGCTATAGGACTGGCTTAAGGTGGTTTCCTTTGTTCCCGCTTAACTTTGGACTGGGAGACTGAGGCAGTAGTCTGCTGGGTTACATTAATTAATATTTTCTTCCTCCCTGCTTTTCAGTATCTTTATGTGAAAACTAAACTGATCCCTGTCTCTTACACAGTGTCACTCAATGGCAATCCCAGGGTTCACTGGTGGATGAGCCTCCAGAAATGTTTTAAAGTCCCACTCCATTGACCTGGACAAGATATAGCTTAGGAGAGAGGCCCATGGAGGTCTTTCCTGGCACCAAACCCTGAGAGATTTGAAGCCAGGAAAGTGTTGGATTACTCTATGTTTTTGGCTATGAATTTAATAACTTGCAGTTTAGTTTATGCAGTAAAAAGAATTTATTGGAAAATGGGGGAAAGGAACAGAAATGGAAGAGAAGGATGGAAATATACACTGTGATTTATTACAGGCTCCTCTAGGCAGACAGAGAGAGCTTTGGCTTTTGTGGTCACCCTTTAATCTATTACTTATTCTTTCCCTTGTTAATGGTAAGGGGAGGGTTCCAGCTGTTATTGGCTACCCCTCCAATGGGGTATCCAGTTTTCCTTAGGGAAATGGCATAAGCACTTAGCAGGCAGGAGGCTTTTGCTGGTGTGTCTCCTAATCAGTAGCTGTGACCGCTAGAATCTAGTTGTGTTAGTGACCTTTCTGAGAAAAAAAAAACGTGCAAAAAGCTGCAATTGTCAGGGGATTGTGAGTTCAGGAGGGGTGAGCATTAGAGCTCAGTAGCCATGGGGCCTACCGGCTACAAGGGCCTGCAGGGAGGGACAACAAAATGCCACCATGCTGCTCTTCTACCCGACTGGAGCTGCCATGACTTCCTTGCAATACCTGTCCTACCTCCTCAGGGCAGCGCTTCTGACTGAGCTCCACAGGGGAGAGGGAGGGAGGGAGAGGGAGGGCGTACATACATGTATGCACAGGTGTGGCAGCTGCAGGGGAAAAAGGGAGTTTGAAGGGAGGCAGGCAACGGCGCGCTGAGGCCATGATGACTGCTGGAAGGCGGGGCCACAGGTCCTGCCGGGGAGCCGCCGCCATGTTGCTCTTCCGCCCTGTCTGAGGAACCGGCTGAGGAGGAGGGTTGGAGCGGCCACGTGTTGGCTACGAATCCTGCCACTGTCCAGGCTGGGAATGGTTCCCTCCACACCCACACACACCTGGAGGGATAAATCCAGAGCAGGTGGTCCTACACCTCCTTCCACCACCTTGGACGTGGTGCCCCTTCTTCAACCTCTTCTCACTACTTTCCTTTCAGCTCTAGTATGGCTGGGACTCAGGGCAAGGGCAGTTGGCAGAAGATAGGCAGAGCATGTATGGGCGGGGTCACAGCCCGCTGGAGGGCCTGGGGCTTGAGGCGGAGGTGCAGACCAATGAGGAGCTTGGGCATCCTGCAGGTTATGACTGGCTGGGAGCTTGTAACCACAGTGTCTATTGGTGGATTGAAGGCTGGGTGCCTGCTGAGCCAATGTGAGGGGGAGGTGGAGCGATCTTTAGAGCCCAGTGGCTGCAGGGCCTGCTGGGTCTTGGGACTGCAGCAAATGACGAGAAGGGAAGTGACAGACATGCTGCCCTTCTGCCCTGACTGGAAAAAGGCTGAGGAGGGACAGAACTGCTGCCGCTTCTGCTGCAGTACCCGCTCCGTGATGGACATCAGCCCAAGGTGGGTCACCAGGTCTCTCACTTCACAGAGGGCACCCTCCCTGTCTCCTCTTGTCCTTAGCACCAGGCTGCTCCCTGACTTCCCCTCCTTGGGGCTGGCTTCAGCATCAGGTCCCTCAGGCAAGGCCTGTCTGAGGGAGAGAGGAAGAGGTTTATGTGCTTGGGGGCAGTTTTCAGTAACGATAGGAATTCTAGGCAGGCGGGCTGTGGGGCTGCAGCGGCTGTCAGGAAGCCACCGCCGTGTTGTCCTTCCTTCCTGGCTGAGGGAATGGGCTGATGAGGACCAACACAGCTGCTCTTGTTACACTGGCAATTCCCGCCTCCCCATGCATACTCCAACATCCCAGAGTCAGCTCCTCTGCTCTTTCTGACACCCATTTCCATACCTACAAATATACTCAGAATCCAGATGTGTCTAACTGGCTCCAAGCCTCAGCTTGTATTAGGTTATCATATCATTTGTGCAGATACTGCATAGTGCAGAGTATTCAATTTTCCTCATTTCCCCCCCATTTTTTATTATGGAAGTTTTGAGCTTACAAAACAATCATGCATAACGTGCAGAATTCCCATATATCACCCCTCAACCAAAATCTTACATTGTTGTCGAATATTTGTTACAGATTATGAAAAAATATTATAGTATTACCACCATGGTCCATTGCATATATTTGGTGTATTTTTTCCATATGCCCCCCTATTAGTAATACCAAGTATGAGTATTGTACATCTGTGATACTTCATGAGAGAACACTCTCCTATTTGTACTGTTAACCACAGTCCATCTTCCACCACATGGCTCACTGTTTTATAGAGTCCCATGCTTTTTACATTCTATTCAAAGTGTATACTCAGTGGCTCTCACTTTCTTCACAGAGTTGTGCAGTCCTTGTCAACTAAACCTTTGAATATTTTCGTTAGTCCTTTGTCAATTTTTTAAAAATTTAAGTTTGTTTTATTCTGTTAACATATATACTGCATAAAATTCAAATGAAGAAACACCAGTTTTTATTTACAAACCTCAAAGCATAATAATAATGAGTGCAATGTTTTGTGATACAGTTCTCATGATGAGAAGAATGAATACCACCATTTTGCTTCACTGAGCTTATGGGTAAGTGTTCCCTATCTTCAAAATTGATTGCTAATCTATATCCGTGAATACTGATTGTGTGCATGAGAGCAATAAAAGTTCATGTGGCACTATCATTCTTTTTTTTTAATTATTTATTTATTTTTTTAAATTACATTAAAAAAAATGAGGTCCCATTCAACCCCACCTCCCCCACCCCCCCACTCCCCCCACAGCAACACTCTCTGCCATCATTGTGACACATCCATTGCACCTGGTAAGTACATCACTGAGCATCAGTGTACCCCATAGTCAATGGTCCACATCATAGCCCACACTCTCCCACGTTCCATCCAGTGGGCCCTGGGGGGATCTACAATGTCCCGTACTTGTCCGTGAAGCACCACCCAGGACAACTCCACGTCCCAAAAATGCCTCCACATCTCATCTCTTCCTCCCATTCCCCAAACCCAGCAGCCACCATGGCTACCCTTCCCACACCCATTCCACATTTTTTCTGTGGACATTGGATTAGTTGTGTCCATTGCACATCTATGTCAAGTGGGGGCTTAGATTCCACATGGATACTGGATGCACTCCTCCTGCTTTCAGTTGTAGGCACTCTAGGCTCCGTGGTGTGGTGGTTGACCTTCTTCAACTCCATGTTAGCTGAGTGGGTAAAGTCCAATAAATCAAAGTGTAAGAGCTGAAGTCTGTTGAGGCTCTGGGCCTGGGTGTCATATTATCAGTCTAGAGATTCAAATCCCCTAAATATATCTTAAACCCAAGCACCAACTACAATTCCAATAAAGTAGCATGCAAGTCTTGTGAAAAGAGACCCCCTCTGAGTCCAATTCCATCACGCAGAAACACCAGCTCCAAAGAAGGGCCATCTGCCATGGCAGTGAACCCCATCTGCCATGACCATAGAACCCGTGGGTCTCTTTATCCCTCAAAAGAACCAATATCTGGGGTTGTATCTACTTTATCTGTCTCTTAGACTCTGCTCAGTTGTGCATAAGGGCATTCCTTCTGACAACCTCCAGACTCTTTTTTAGAGACTCATAGCCTTATAATCTCATTTCTCCTTTCCATTTCCCCCTTACATTAGGTCAAACAGCATTTTGAAGTCATGTTATTATATGTAGACAGGGATATTCTGCTGATCCGTATTGAATCTTTAATTCAAGGTCATTTTCTAGTTGCATCTTCAGCTGGTATGTGGTAGTGATCCCTCGGTGCCAGGGAGGCTCATCCCCGGGTGTCATGTCCCTCGCTGGGGGGAATGCACTGCATCTACATGCTGAGTTTGGCTGTGAGAGTGGCCACATTTGAGTAACATGAAGGCTGTCAGGAGGAAACTCCCAGGCACAGTGCTACTCTAGGCCTTGCTCTTATTGCATGTGTATAGGCTCAAAAGCATAGCCATTAGTATCAGGAGCCCACTGTTGGGCCCTCCTTCCTTCCCGGTTCTTGCTGTTGCCCCTGGGGGACTGCTGCTTCTCCCCCATGGTCCATGACAGTGACCCCCCGGCCAGGGGCCCAGTACCCTCCCCAGCTGTTGTTTTTAATTGTTTCCACTATGAGTATATCTAGACATTACTATATACCCTGGGCATATGCCTTGTATAACTCCCTGTCAACCATATATATCCTGTCAATAACATCCTATATCAGTATTCCTCCGCTGCCATTGTTGAACCACTCTGTGATCCAAAACTTCCTGTAAAGTGAATCCCAACATAATGTCAGCTTCACAAGAGTCTTAGATCACTGAAATTCATATATACAATATACAGTACTTCCCCAGATCCACCATAAAACCTTTCCCTTCCACAGCGATAATCTTTTAACTTATTCATATGATATTTCCTGAAACTGATGTACAGATTCCAAGACAATAGCTTTCAAACAAGGTGAATCTGTGCTTACTATGTGGTCCATACTTTAGGTTGTACAGTTTTCTAAATTTTTTAGTTATTCTATGTTTTGCCTTATGGTTTACATTATTAGTCTGTCGTCCCCTATATGTTTTTGGTGTAATATTACATGTTTTATATTCATCCTCGTGTACTCTCACAAAACTCCTCTCTTGCCCCCATATTTACCTTGGTTCCATCCATTCCACATCCATTTTCCCCTCCCCTTGGGGCCCACAACGCCAGCCAATCTCCATTTCCCAAGAAGCCATGTCCAGAGATACTTGCAGCAGTATTCAGGGCCTGACTTTCTCAACTGCCCTAATGCCCTGGGAGCCTTCCTTTCTCACGAGAGATACAGTTCTCTCTATTTGACGGCATTAGTCCTCCCCAGGATGTGGGTCCACCCCAACTCTCACTTCTTGGGTCTCTTCCCAATGGTACAACCCACCTTGGCAAAATGAGCCTTCAGCTATTTCCCCGGAGTCTGTCCCACATCAAACCATACCCCCTGAGCATCCTAAACAGGTAACCCTCCTACCTATACTTTGATACGATTTTCTCAACATTTTGTTCTCAACGAACACCTGACACTTTCCCATGTTCGTATGTTGCCCCTCCCTCCCCCCAATTTTTGAACAATATTACCCCTCTGCCCATCCCCAGGTCCCCTCAAACCCACAAAGCCCCACCCAAAGGCAACCCCTTGCCCCCATTTTGTCCCTTCTTTGTACTCATGCTTACCGCCAGATCATCATAGATTCCACCCCTGCAGAAGTTAACTCACATCCTTCCTCCACCCCCCGATTTCCTGTAAGCCTCTTTTCCAGACTCTAGCTCTCTGAGGCAGTTTGCTTATTTCATATCATTGAGGTCATGTAGTATTTGTCCTTCAATGCCTGGGTTGCTTCACTCAACAAAAGATTCTCAAGGTTCATCCATGTTATCACGTGTGATTGTAGTGTATTTGTTCTTACAGCCGAGTAGTATTCCATTGTGTGTATATACCACATTTTATTGATCCACTCGTCTGTTGATGGGCATTTGGGTTGATTCCAACTTTTGGCGATAGTGAACAATGCTGCTATGAACATTGGTGTATATATATCAGTTTGTGTCCTTGTTTTCAGATCTGATGGGTATATACCCAGCAGTGGTATTGCTGGGTCATATGGCAAATCTATGTTTAGTTTTTTGAGAAACCGCCAAACTGTCCTCCAGAATGGTTGGATCCATCTGCATTCCCACCAGCAGTGGATGAGTGTTACCCTTTCTTGACATCCTCTCCAGCATTTGTATTCTTCTATTTTTTTCATAGCTGCCAATCTTATGGGAGTGAGATGGTATCTCATTGTAGTTTTGATTTGCATTTCCCTGATAGCTAGAGATTTGGAGCATTTTTTCATGTGCTTTTTAGCCATTCGTATTTCTTCTTTGGAGAAGTGTCTTTTTAAATCTTTTTCCCATTTTTTAAATGGGTTGTTTATCTTTTTGTTTTCAATATTTATGAGTTCTTTATATATGCAAGTTATAAGTCTCTTATCAGATATATGGTTGCTAAATATTTTCTCCCATTGTGTGGGTTCCCTTTTTACTTTCTTGACAAACTCCTTTGAGGTGAAGAAGGCTTTAATTTTGAGGAAGTCCCATTTATCTATTTGCTCTTTTGCTGCTCATGCTTTTGGTGTGATATTCATGAAGCCATTTCCTATTACAAGGTCCTGTAGATGTTTCCCTACACTGCTTTCCAAGATCTTTATGGTCTTGGCTCTTATATTTAGGTCTTTGACCCATCTTGAGTTGATCTTTGTATAAGGTGTGAGATAGTAATCCTCTTTCATTCTTCTACATATGGCTATCCAGTTCTCTAGGCACCATTTGTTGAATAGGCCATTCTCTCCCAGTTGAGAGGGTTTGGTGGCTTTATTGAATATTATATGGCTATATACATGAGGTTCTATATCTGAACTTTCAATTCAATTCCATTGGTCTGTGTGTCTCTCCTTATGCCAATACCATGCTGTTTTCACTACTGTAGCTTTGTAGTATGTTTTGAAGTCAGGAAGTGTGATTCCTCCTATTTCGTTTTTCTTTTTCAATATGTGTTTGGCTATTCGGGGCCTCTTTCCTTTCCAAATAAATTTCATAGTTAGTTTTTCTAGTTCTTTAAAGAAGGCTGTGTTGATTTTTATTGGGATTGCATTGAATGTGTAGATCAGTTTTGGTAGGATAGACATCTTAATAATATTCAGTCTTCCTATCCAAGAACAAGGAATGTTCTTCCATTTATTTAGGTCTTCTTTGATTTCCTTGAACAGTCTTGTATAGTTCTCGGTGTATAAGTTTTATACCTCTTTAGTTAAATTTATTCCTAAGTATTTGATTTTTTTATTTACTATTGTGAATGGTATTTGTTTCTTGATTTCCTCCTGATCTTGCTCATTATTGGTGTACAGAAATGCTACTGATTTTTGCGCATTGAACTTATAACCTGTGACTTTGCTGAACTCATTTATGAGTTCTAGAAGCTTTGTTGTAGATCTCTCAGGGTTTTCTATGTATAGGATCATGTCATCTGCAAATAATGAAATTTTGACTTCTTCCCTTCCAATTTGAATGCCTTTTATATCGGGTTCTTGCCTCAGTGCTTGGGCAAGTACTTCCAAGGCAATGTTAAATAGGAGCAGAGACAATGGGCATCCTTGTCTTGTTCCTGAGTTTATAGGGAAGGATTTCAGGATTTCGCCATTGTAAACAATGTTGGCTGTAGGTTTTTCATATATACTCTTTATCATGTTCAAAAAGTTTCCTTGTATTCCGATCTTTTGGAGTGTTTTTATCAAGAAGGGGTGCTGTATTTTGTTGAATGCCTTTTCTGCATCTATAGATATAATCATGTGATTTTTTTCCTTCAATCTGTTTATATGGTGTATCACATTGATTGATTCTCTTATGTTGAACCATCCTTGCATACCTGGAATAAATCCCACTTGGTCATGGTGTATAATTCATTTAATGTGTTGTTGAATATGATTAGCAAGTATTTTGTTAAGTATTTTTGCCTCTAGGTTCATTAGAGAAATAGGTCTGTAATTTTCCTTTCTTGTGGTGTCTTTGTTTGGCTTTGGTACTAGGGTAATGTTGGCATCATAGGAGGAGTTCGGCAATGTTCCTTCTGTTTCGATTTTTTTGAATAGTTTCAGCAGGATTGGTGTTAGTTCTTCCTGGAATGTTTTGTAGAATTCACCTGTGAAGCTGTCTGGCCCTGGGCTCTTCTTAGTTTGGAGGTTTTTAGTGATGGATTCTATCTCTTTATTTGTGATTGGTTTGTTGAGATCATCCATTTCTTCTTTCATCAATATGGGTTGTTTATGTGTTTCTAGGAATTTGTCCATTTCCTCTGAATTGTCATTTTTGTTGGAATATAGTTTTTCAAAGTATCCTCTTATGATAGGCTTTATTTCTGTGGGGTCAGTGGTGATATCTCCTTTTTCAGTTCTTGTTTTGTGTATTTGCAGCTTCTCTCTTTTTTTCTTTGTTAGTCTCGCTAAAGGTTTGTCAATTTTGTTGATCTTCTCAAAAAACCAGCTCTTGGTCTTGTTTATCTTTTCAAGTGCTTTCTTATTTTCTATTTCATTTAGTTCTGCTCTTATCTTTGTTATTCCCTTCCTTCTTCTTCCTGTTGGATTACTTTGTTGTTTTTTTTTCTAAGTCCTCCAAATATGCAGTTAGTTCTTCAATTTTTGCTCTTCTTTTTTGATATATGAATTTATGGCTATAAATTTCCCTCTCTGTACTGCTTTTGCTGCATCCCATAAATTTTGTTATGTTGTGTTATCATTATCATTTGTTTCAAGGTAGTCATTGATTTCTTTTGAGATTTCCTCTTCGACCCACTGTTTTTCTAAGAGTGTGCTGTTTAATTTCCTAATCATGGTGTGAAATCTTGGCCTCTGACCCTTGCGAATTTCCAGCTTCACTCCACTGTGGTCAGAGATATTGTTTTGTATGATTTCAATCTTTCTGAATTCATAAAGCCTTTCTTTGTGGCATGGCATATGGTCTATCTTGGAGAATGATCCATGTGCGCTTGAGAAAAATGTATATCCTGCTGTGTTTGGGTGTAATGATCTATATATGTCTATTAGATCCAGCTCCTCTATTATACTGTTCAAATGTTTTGTTTCTTTAGTGATTTTCTTTTGAGATGTTCTGTCCGGAGTTGATAGTGGTGTATTAAAATCCCCCACTATAATTGTAGATGCATCTATTCTTTCACTTAGTTTTTCCATCGTTTGCCACACGTATTTAGAGGCACCCTTGTTAGGAGCATAAATATTTATGATTGTTTGATCTTCTTGATAGATTGTCCTTTCACTAAAATGTAGTATCCTTCTTTGTCTCTCACAATTGTTTCACATTTAAAGTCTATTTTGTCTGATATTAATATAGCTACTCCTGCCTTTTTTTGGTTATTGTTTGCTTGTATGATTGTTTTCTAGCCATTCACTTTCAACCTCCATGAGTCTCTGGGTCTAAGATGTGTCTCTTGTAGACAGCATATAGATGGGTCATATTTCCTCATCCAATGTCTCAGTCTGAATCTTTTGATAGGTGAGTTTAATCCATTGACATTCAGTATTACTTTCAAGGAATTATTTGTGTTAGCCATATTTTGATTGGACTAGTGTTTGTCATTTTTTGTTTGCTTTTTTTCCCCTTTTTTGTTGTCTTTTTTGTCTTTTTTGTTGCTCTTACACTCTCCTCCAACTCTGCCTGTCCTGTTTTTTCTTTTCTTCCTGCAGAACTCCCTTTAGAATTTCTTGAAGGGGAGGTTTCTTGTTGGCATACTCTTTCAGTTTTGGTTTATCTGTGAATATTTTGAACTCTCCATCATTTTTGAATGCTAGTTTAGCTGGATAGCATATTCTTGGTTGGAAATTTTTTTCCTTTAGTACCTTGACTATATCATACCACTGCCTTCTTGCCTCCATGGTTTCAGATGAGAAATCAGCACTTAATCTTATGGAGCTTCCCTTGTATGTGATGGTTTTCTTTTCTCTTGCTGCTCTTAGAATTTTCTCTTTGTCTTGAGCATTGGATAATTTGACAAGTATATGTCTTGGGGTGGGCCTGTTGCGGTTTATGATGATTGGGGTACACTGTGCTTCTTGGATATGTACTTCTGTCTCTTCCAGTAGATTTGGGAAGTTTTCAGCCTTTATTTCCTGCAACACTCCTTCGGACATCTTTCCCTTCTCTTCTCCTTCTGGAATGCCTATAATATGTATGATTGAGTGTTTTGCATTATCATTCAGGTCCCTAAGTCCTAGCGGGATTTTTTCTATCTTTTTATCGACCAATTCTTCTATCTGTTTGATTTCCGATGTACTCTTCCACATCACTAATTCTCTGCTCTGCCTCTTCTAGTCTGCTGATATTTGCTGCAAGTGTATTTTTTATTTCTTGAACTGTGGTGTTCATTCCCATCATATCTGTTAGCTTTTTGCGTATGTCTGCAATTTCCCCTCCCCTCCAAGTGTTGTCTTCATGTTGTTAACCTCTTCCTTTACTTCATTAAATTTGTCGGTGATAAATGTTCCTTAAATCTTTCATTACTTGTGAAAAGTTCTACTCCCCTTCCTGATTTTTAGTTTGTTGATTGGATTCAGCCATGTTTTCCTGATTACTGGTTTGGTTTGTAGATTTTTGTTGCTGTCTGGTCATCATTTTTATCTTGATGGGTTTAATCAGTTCCTTAGTTTCTTTGTCTAGTCTTGGGGATTAATTAACTGTTGTTTTTGTGTAAGTGTTATATCTTCTCTTTGTCACTTTGTTCTTCTTATTCTAATTTCTTATTACTGGTTGAGTTTACTTTAAAGGAAAGTATTAGGGCCAGGGAAAGGCAATTGTATAAGCAAGGAAATGTGTAAAGTAGTATTGGTGATAAATGTTAATAGAGCAACAATATGAGATCTGGGAGGATGGATATTAGATTCATGTAAGTTGCGTAGAGTTATAGCAGTAGGTAGAGTACCTATAATGAGGTAGTCAACTGAATATGGGAGGAATATGGTATGAATTTAAAAGCTAGTATTTTCATGAGAGAGGGAAAGAGAAAAGAAAGGTAATAGTTTCAAGAGTGGATAACAGACCAAAAACAAAACAAAGGTATTAGAAATTAAGAGTTAGATGCTTTGTGGATCAAAGAAAGGGAGGTGGAATATAGGAGAGACAGTAGATGATGGAGGATATCAAGATGTAGGGGAAAGGGGATAGTGTAGGTAGCCAAAATCAATTCACACAGAAATGAGGCAGTGGAGCATGAGGAAACCCAGCAAATGTGAGGTGTTCCCTGTAGCACCTATTGTATAATAAAGATAAAATGAGAAGAAAATGAGGGACAAGAGAGAGAGAAAAAACAGAAAAAAAAGAGAAGAAAGGAAGAAAGAACAAGGGTGTGGGTAAAGGGCAGGAAACAGGTAGGGAAAAGAAAAAAAAGATATACACCAACCAGAACAGGAATAACAACAACAAAAAAAACCCCTAAATAACTGGAAAAAAAAAAGACTTTGGGGGATACACTGGGAGAAAAGACTAGGGGATAATGCAATGTTAGCAATCAGGACATTTAAAAAAATAAATAAAAAATAAGATAAAATGAAAATAAAAACAAAACAAAATGAAACAAAAAATAAAAAATGCAAACATTGAGGGCTAGGACATTCAAGGACCTCAGATGGACCTCAGGGCATGATAGATTCAGGGATGGAAAGTCTGAGATATTGAAGACTCAAGAGGTGTGAGTCTCTGGGTTGTGGGCCACCAGGGTTTAGGGGACTCAGACCTGGCAACCTCAAATCTGGTCAACAGGGAGCGTGGGAGCACCACAGGGTAACACAGCCTTCAGGGATCCCTGAAGCTGGGTGCCAGCCCTATGGGGGAAGTCAGATCCGCAAACTCTATTTTATGTGTCTGAACCCCACAATTCACTCACTCACTGGGGTCTATTCTGTGGATGTATCATCAATTCGACTTCAGGACACCTCCCACCCTGTAAGCCCCCGGAACAGCCACCTGAGGGCACCTCTACACTGCATCCAATTTAATGACGCAGATCAGAAGCCAGGCCCAGGAGTGGGGCTCCAGCTGGAAATACTGACAACAGAGTCCAAAACTGAAATTTACAAGCTTCGCAAAATATTCCCCCAATCGGCTTCCAGACGTGTTCCCCACCCCCACCGCCCCGCTACACCCTGTAACAGCCTCTAGTTATGTCCCTTTATTGCCAGCAATCTAAGTCTGCTGCAGATTGGCAGCCAGGTTTGGGGGGGCGGGGCTCCAGGTGGACGCGCTATTACTTGTTTCCACAATCAAAACCCCCGTTTGTCTCCCCAAATTGGTCTGCAAAGGCATCCTGTCCTGTCAACCCCCTAACAGCCCGCCCAGGGCTTGTGAATTCCCCAGTACTGCAGAGCCTCCAAAAAGCACGGCAGCAGCGCTGGTTCCATGGCTCCACACACCCCAGGAGGGAGTGTCCCATGTGCAGCTCTCACTTCCATGCAATAGAGTTTCAATTATATCTTATAGACTAATCCTCTCCATTACCTTCCCACCAAATCGATGCCCAGACACCTCCTGCCCTGCAAAAATCCCAAAACAGCCTGGTCCTGGAGAAACTCCAATGCTGCCCAGCCACTTCTTTGCAGGAAAAACTGTCAGGTAAGCTCACTCAGCCACCATCTTGCCCCGCCCTCCGGAAAGAACTCTGCTTTCTTTCTTTCAAGTCCCAATTCACAGTGCCCCTGCATTATTTTTATAACCTAGATATCTGGCCTGAGGTAGGCATATTTGGGCTTTTTTCTTAGACACTCGATAGCCTTTTTGCTGTAGATGCTTTAAAAGAGCATGGGTTCCACCAGCACAGTCTTGGTAGGTGGGACTTCTGAGAATGAGGTCATCTACATAATGGAGGAGAAAACAGTTATGGTTTTTTGGTTTAAAGGATTTGAGATCACTAGCCAGACCTTGTCCAAAAATAATGGGGGCATTTTTAAACCCCTGAGGCAGTCGCATCCATGTTAGCTTCTGCTTTTCATCTGAGTTCAGATTCTCCCACCTAAAGGTGGAAATTGGCTGGCTGCAGGGTATTACCCAAATGCAGAAGAAGGCATCCTTAAGATCTAGGCATGAAAAGTAGATTGCCAATGAGGGTATTAAGCTGAGAAAAGTATATGGATTAGAAACTGCAGAATGAAGGGTTATTACTGCCGAGTTAACTGCTAGTAAGTCCTGGACTGGGCGGTAATCCCCATCAGCTTTTTTAACTGGAAAGAGTGCGGTGTTCCATGGAGACTGGCATGGCTCAATATGCTTTCATTCAGTAATCTCTGAATAAGTAGCTGGACATTTGCTTGTGCTTCACGTGGTACTGGATATTGCTTTATGCTTATTGGACTGGCTGTGGCCTTCATTTCAATAATAATTGGAGGACTGTCATGTGCCATCCCCATTGGGTTACCCTCTACCCATACTTCAGGCACATCTTCGAAAAGGGAGCTGCATGGGAATGGACTGGCCAGTTTCACTGAGGCAAAACAGTCTCCATTCCTCCTGCAGAGGAAGGGTTAGCACTATTCTCAGAGGGTCCTGTGGCCCCTGTGTCAGTGTGGATTGCCCCATGACATCAAAGGTAATTTGAGCTGCAGTTTAGACAGCAGATCGCAACCCAGGAGGGGGACTGGGCACTCTGGAAGATAAAGGAATTTGTGAGTGACGTTTTTTCTCCCAATGTTGCAGGTCCTGGCTTGCGGGAAGGGCCCTTGGGTACTTTTGCCAGTTGCACCTATGACAGTGGCCTGTCTTTTTGAGAGAGGCCCAATTGGCTTGGTCATTACAGAATGTTGAGCCCCAGCATCAACCATCATATGTATGGTGCGGCCCCCAATTTGGACACTGACCATAGGCTCTGCAGGGCTGGGAGAATAGGAGCCCGGTCTGTCCTAATAATCTCCATCAGAGTCCTCTATTCCTGCCAGCCCAATTATCTGATTTGCAGGGTTTTTTTCCTGAACTTTTTTGGACCCAGGTTTTGGTTTGTGATGCCCCACTAGCTTTTCTGGCTAATGTTTTGGCTGCAGTGGCAGGGTCGAGTGGCCAGCTGGGACACTCTTGCTTCCAATGCCCATCTTCTTTGCAGTACACACACTAATTTTGCCCTAGCATAGGCCCTTCCCTCTCCTTGGGGCAGGGGATTCCCAGTTTACTCTCCTTGACACAGGAATGGATTTTTCCATGATTGCCACTGTCAGAAGATCTGCTTTCTTCTTCATCTTCTGACTTTCTTCCTTCCTTGTTTCTACATCATGGTTGACATAGACTTTAGTAGCTACTTTCATGAGTTGAGAGCTAGTCATTCCAGCAAACCCATCCAACTTCTGCAGTTTTCTTTGGGTGTCAGCTTGTGGTTGGGAAACAAACACTGCGTTAACCATTGTTTGGCTCTCAGGAGCATCTAGGTTTGAAGGGTATGCATACACAAAACATGTTGCACAGCCTCCCATAGAATTGAGCTGGACTCTCATCCAGAGCCTGTAGAATTTGAGTAGTTTTTCCCATATTTACTGTCTTGTGGCTCCCCACCCTGAATCATTCAACTAAGGCCTTATGGAAAGTTTCTAGTCAGTTGAGCCTGGTTGTGCTCTTTGGATCCCACAGGGGGTCCTCCTCTGGGGATGCAAGTGGGCATATTGGTCACTGTCCAAACTTTCCTCAGGTGGGTGCTAAGCCAGGTTAGAGTTCCCTGCATGACACACATTCTTTCTTCAAAGTTTAATAAAGTCATTATAAATTGTTTACAATCAACCCAGGTGGGTTTGTCCATCATGGCTTGAGGCTTCTCTGAGAATGGTGAGGTGTGGCTTTTCCAGTTAAAAAGGACCATTGTGGTAAAGGGCTGATAGATGAATGTCCAGTTTCCCCCCAAACCTAGCCATGTGCATCGTAAAAAATTGGGGTCCAGCCTTCATGGAAAGGTAGCTGGTAGGCAGGCTTTCTCTCTGCTTCCTCTGCCCCTAGGGCTTCCTGTGGTTTAAGTTGCTACCTCTCAGCATCTCCCCCATGACTGCATGGCAGCACTGCAGCAGCATTGCCAGGGGCAATGGGCTGTAAAACCTGCAGATCTGTATTTTCCATTGCAGAAGGTATCAAAGAACACTGAGGAGATGGTAAAAGCTGCTACAGGGATGGCGTAGGGCTCTCTGGTGCAGATGTCGATAAAGGCAACTGCAGGGATGGTATAGGTGCCCTCTCAGATGGTGATAAAAGCAGTGGTGGGGGTGGTATGGGTGTCACACTTCCCTGTGTGGATGATGACAATGGGGCACTGCTTAGAGAGACTAGCTCATTTTCATTCCTTAGTATTGCTGGGGCAGGAGTCATTGCATAAGGGAGCAGAAATTCATGTTTGTATGGCCCTTCTAAAATGGGCAGATTGGCACTGCACTCAGGGTACACTTTCTCTGGGCCCTTTGCATGGTGATTGTTTGGTCTGGCCCCTTGGACAGCACTCCTTGGTTTCTGTATTAGGCAAATTCTAGCTTCCATATTCATGCACTACCCTAACCAAGGTGGATTTTGGCTTACAGTATTTTCCCAAGGATCAATGTAGGGGAATTGGGTGTCCTGAGCTTCCAGTTACTGCATCATGGACTTTATGGATGATCCAGGGATATAAAATGCCATCCTGTGGCCAGCCCATGCCAAAAGTTGGCCATTCTAATTCACAAAGCATCCTAAGCTTTCCTGGTTGGAACCTTATGCTGTATACATCTTCATGGAATGCACGGGGGAAGTTTTTCAGCATACATATGAACAGGGTCCTACTTTGTGTGTTTCCCATGTTTCCACCCTGTGCTGATGGTACACAACAGTCACTCAAGCCATACACTTAGTCCATCTCTGGTCGCAACCCTCACAGAAACTTTCAGCACCTCTTAACCTTAGCAGGTCTGTATAAGCCCCCACTTGGAAGAGGGTCCCTTTGCAGGGACCCCCAGACTGCCCTTGATCATATGAGGTCACCACAGAACCACAGATCAGGACTCTGCACTTGCCACACAGAAGTGACTTTCTGCACCTCACCCAGTTGCCACAATCACATACACACAACCACCCCCCTTTCCTTTTCTCAGACCTGGAGAGGAGGTAGCTTCCTCCTGTATTCTCAGGTGTACTGGGGCCTCCCCTTTTAGAGAGCTGATCAGTCTCCCTCCTTATTTTAGAATTAGGCTTTTCCTGCACTATGCCCCTGGGGGTCTTACTCATCTGATTTGTGGTTCTCCTTGCTTCATTCTCATCATCTCTAAAACCCACTGGTGCTCTGGTTCTTCCAGGAGGGCTCTGGTGAAGACCACAACCTCTTTCTGGACTAAAAGGGGAGTCCAGGGGCACCCAGGGCTGGGTTTCACCTGGGCCCTCCCAGCCTCCTCAGAGACATCCGAAAGGGGCAAACAATTGTTGCCACCTCTGACCTTCTCAGCGCAATCCTGGACAAGCCCCCAGAATTGTAGTAGCAGAGAAGTCAGGTGTATGTGGTGTTGAAGGCCAGGACATGAGAACTCTGAGAAGGAATTTGACTTATTATTTTTTTTAAAGATTTATTTATTTATTTCTCTCTCCTCCCCCCCCCCCCACTCCAGTTGTCTGTTCTCTGTGTCTATTTGTTGCATCTTCTTTTTCCACTTCTATTGTTGTCAGTGGCATGGAAATCTGTGTTTCTTTTTATTGCGTCATCTTGTTGTGTCAGATCTCTGCGTGTGCAGCACCATTCCTGGGCAGGCTGCACTTCCTTTTGTGCTGGGCGACTCTTCTTACAGGGTGCACTCCTTGTGTGGGGGGCTCCCCTATGCGGGGACACCCCTGCATGGCATGGCACTCCTTGTGCACATCAGCACTGCACATGGGCCAACTCCACACTGGTCAAGGAGGTCCGGGGTTTGAACTGCAGACCTCCTATGTGGTAGGTGGACACCCTAACCACTGGACCAAGTCCACCACCTGGAAGTTGATTTATTTTGACCAGCCAGAATTGGTGGACTCCTGTCCTAATAAAAACTGAGCCCCAATGAAGCCTCTGCGGGGCTTCGTGGGGTCGCAGGAGGTGAGGACGACACGGCCCGGCTAGAGGAGACAGACCATGGAGACTGGCTGATGGCACAGATCTGGTTTATTGTGGAACTGCAGGCACTGATATACTGGGCTGGTGCAGGGAGGGCCATTGCTGGCCCCAGCTCCCTATTGGTCCGGGCAGGCTACACGCCCTTATAAGGCTAGGTGGTCAGCTCGGCAAGCAGGGGGGGCATGAGATGACGTGTGGTGGGAGGGCCGAAGGGCGGGCCGAGGGCGGTGACGCCCGTACCAGGCCGAGGGCGGAGCGCCCGTACCAGCCACCCTTACCCTAGCGGAAGCGGTACCTACTTCGCGCCAGAGTTGGCCAGAGAGGCAAGCCAGAGTGTTGCCTGACGCTGTGCCTCATCTCTCCCTTCGTTTTTACTAAGAACCAGAGAGGCAGGGCAATAAGCCATCGCTCTTGCTGCACATGCCGCAGGGCGCCACGGACACAACAGAGGAGGAGGAGGACAAGCAAGAGCCCGGCACCAATAATGCCATAGAATGCCAGGCTGGCAGGGATGAACAGGCTGGCGAATTTTTGCCCCAGCTCCCCAAGGACAGATGAGGTGAGCTGGGGAATAGCTAGGTCTGAATAACTCTCTATGTAGGCCTCAAGCGCCAGGGTGTGGTTGTAGAAGGAGGCATTATAAAAAGATAGTATTAGGTTTCTGAGGGTGGACTGGTGGGTGGAGCGGTTGACAGGGACGGGGGTGATGCAGAGCTGGGAGAACGGGTAGCGCCCGTCACACAGGGTGTTGGCAAGGGAATAAAGGGTATCAACGTCCAGGGCAAGCAAGTCTATTTGTGGCTGGAGGTTTAAGATGGCATGGTGGTGGAGAAGGTTGATGTCCATTTGAGTGCTGAGGGATGCTTGGGTTTTGCTAAGATGTTGTTGACGACTCCGGCAGTGAGGGAGGTTTGCGTTAGGGCAACGGCGGCGGTAGTGGCAGCTGCTAAGGAAGCGATGAAGGTGACGGCGATGGCGGCGGAGAGTCCGAAGTCACGCTGAACCCTGAGGGGTGCAAGATCTGACGGGGACAGGGGACAGGGGGAGAGTTGGGGAGGGACCCAATCAGAGGCGTTGATAGGAACCCATACGAGGGGTGGCTGGAGAACCAGGAAAGTGTATGGGAAGGAGTTATTCCAGAAGTTGGAGAGAAAGCAGCCACGGAGGGGAAGCTTAGAGTTCTGCAGAGGAAAAAGGCAAATGGGGGCTTAACGTAGGCAAAGGTGTGGATGGTTTGAGTGGAACGACTGGCGAAGATTGACGTTGAGCCGTTGACCGTTAGAGTGCCATTGGAGAGGGAGCAGTTGGAGAGACAGACGAAGGGTCGAAGGTTGAGGCAGGAAGAGGGTCCACAGAGGGACAAGGTAGAGAAGGAGTATGCGGGTGTGACCCGGAGCAGGTCGGCGAAGATAGTGGTACTTGTTTCATTAGGAAGCAAGGCCATGGGGGTGAAGAAGCCTGTGGCGGTAGGGTTGGGGTGTGTGCAGTCGCGCCAGCGAAAAGACTGTAAGGGCACAGCATGGGGGGAGCCTTTGGGACTGCAATTGGGGATGGGGGGGTGTTGCACATAAGCTGCAAATTGTTTGGATCGGGTGGCGTTGGAGGTGGATGGCCAGAGGCCATCTAGTCGGTAGGCTATGCGGAAGCGCGTGCGGAGGCGGAGGTGTGATTGTACCAAACTTCGCAGATATTGTGAGGGAGGAAGTAGAGGGTGTCGGGGAAGGTCGAGTCAGACTGATTACTGAGGGAGAGGAAAATGGTGTCCTGGGGGGTGTGTGAAACGGAAATGTTGAGGTGGGAGGAGGAAGGTTGGAACATAGGGTTGCATGGGAGGCCGAGGTCGCAGGAGGTGTGGTAGACGGTGGGGAAGAGGGGGCTAGAACGGGTCAGAAAGAGGAATCGGGGGGGGGGGCTTGTAAAGCGGCCCAAAGCTCATACTGGCTGCACGGCTTAGCGGCTTCTCCTGTTGCGGCAAGGGAGAGAAGGATGAAAAGGGGAACAAGCAAGGTGGGGGCGTTATTTGGTGGTGGGTGGACAGCTTGGGTGCGGTGGTACAGGCGCAGGAGCTGGATAAGTTCAGTGTTGGGCTCGGTGGCCGGCTCGTCGAGGATGAGGCGGGTCATCTGGTAGGTGAGGCTGCGCAGCTGGTGACGTTCCCTCCTCGTCATCCGTCGCTGCTGCGGTGGCTGGCTTGATGTTTCAGCCTGGGATCCAGATTGGCTGCGAGGCATTTTCTGGAAAGATACAAGAGAACCCTCTCCCTTGGGTGAGAAGGGGGCTGGGCCCTTCCCAAGTATGTGTTTCTGGGTCTCTCCAATAAACCATTGGGGCGACCGTTGGTGCGTAGGAGGGGCCCCAATGTTTGTGAAGGGGGGAGAGACCATTCTTATCAAAGGAGAGGAGGTTCATGTGAATAAGACAAGCTGTTATGATGTCACTTGGTTGGCTGTGTGGGTGCAAGTCTCTCTCCTTTTGTATTTGAATTTTTAAGTGGTGGTGGGTGCGTTCCACTATGGCCTGGCCCTGGGGGTTGTATGGGATCCTGAAATGGTGAGTGATGTTGTAGAGACTGAGGAAGGCAGCAAAGGAGGAGCTGCGGTATGCGGGGCCATTGTCAGTTTTTAGCTCCCATGGAACTCCCATGAAAAGGATGGCTTGCCTTAGGGCCTTAATGCAGTGCTTGGCTGTTTCTCCTGCGAGGGGGACAGCATAGCAGAGGTGAGAGAAGGTGTCAATGGCCACATGCACATATTTGAGGCGTCCGAAGGACGGTACATGGGTGACATCTAGCTGCCATCGAGAATTTGGTTTAAGGCCACGGGGGTTTACCCCCTGTGGCTGCAGGGGCCCTAGAGGCAGGAAAGGGGCGCAGGTTTTGCAGGCGTGCACCAAATGTTTACATGTGTCTATAGAAAGGTCCGGCAGTAGACGTTTAAGAGAGGCAGCCGAAAAATGAAATTTAGAGTGAAGTATCTTTGCTTGATTGATAAGGTTCCCTATGGCGGTGAGCGCATAGGTGGAGACTGCTTGGTCGGCTAAGGCATTGCCCCGAGTTAGGGACCCGGGCAAGTCTGAGTGGCTTCTCAGGTGTGCCACGTACCATGGAGCTGTACGGCGCTCGAGCAATTCCTTTAATGAGGCCAGGGCCGTGTCGATGGGGGTGTCCTTAGGAAAGAAGGTGGAAAAGGCCAGAACACGACAGGCTTGGAGTGTATACTGGCTGTCAGTGAAGATACTGACGGCCTCGGCCGGGGAGGCCCTGAGGGCGGCATACATGGCCAGTAGCTCACCCGTCTGCACAGAGAATTGGTTAGTATAGGTGAACGTACAGGGATGGGGGTGCCCAGGTTGGTACACTACAAACGCATATTTGGTTTTGGAGGCATCTGTGAAAATGGTGGTAGAATGGGGCAGTGGTGTTGAAGAGGGGAAGGGATGGAATGGGTCGGCAAAGGGGAGTTGGACCAGACCCTGCAGTAATTTGTGGTGGGGGAGGTGATTGTCGAACTCTCCCCTAAAGTCCTCAAGCAAGACTTGCATATCCTCATTGGTTTGGATGAGGTGGGTGGTTTGCTTGGCATTGAGTGGCCAGACGATGGTAGAGGGGGGAACATGGTATGTATGCAGACAGAGGGTGTTAAGGTCTATAGCAAGAGAGATCCAAAGGCGAATAGCCGGGCATATCTTTTGGAGCTTGCTCTTGGATGGGTGTAGCCACAACAGGGGTCCCTGCTGCCACAGAACTCCCGTGGGAGTTCCTGGAGTGGCGAGAATAAGTGCCAAAATTGGTTGAGTGGGGTCGTAGCGCTGGAGAGCACAGGACTGCAGGGCACGACTCACAGCCTGTATGGCTTTTCGCGCCTCTGGTGTGATGGTGATTTTCTTAGTAATTGCCTCGGGTGGGTTGCTGGATGTTTGTAACAACTCAAAGAGAGGGTTGAGCTGTGCCGTAGTAATGGGAAGCGCTGATTTAACCCAATTGATATTCCCGCATAGCTGTTGCAACTCAGTTAATGAGAGCTGAGCGGGGACATTCAGTTGGGGGGCGATGGGCTCAACATGGCGCACAACCCAAAACCCGAGGAAGGTAAAAGGAGGGCTAAGCTGCACCTTCTCCTCTTTAATGTGGAGGCCTATAAGTGACAGGTTTAGTTTGAGCTGTGTGAGAACGAGTTGCAGCTGGTGGGGGTTCTCATGGGCAAGGAGGATATCGTCCATATAATGGATGATATAGGCTCGGTGCTGGAGAGGGGCAACCGCCAGGTTGACGAAATTTTGACAGATGGTAGGGCTATTCCTCATGCCTTGCGGGAGCACTTTCCATTGATACCGATAAGTGGCTCCCTGATGGTTGGGGAGCGGGACTGTAAAGGCAAACTTGTGTCGATCTTGTGGATGCAGTGGGATAGAAAAGAAACAGTCCTTGATGTCAATCGTAGCGACATGAAAGCGACGGGGGACTGCTGTAGGGTGAGGAAGGCCAGGTTGGCTGGACCCCATGGGAAGAATGTGTTTATTAATTTCCCTGAGGTCATGTAAAAGCCGGTATTTGCCTGTGGATTTTTTGTGAATAATAAAGACAGGCGAATTATAGGGGCTAGTGGAAGGCTCAATATGGCTGGCCTCAAGTTGTTCTTGGACTAGGGTGTGCAGGGCAGTAAGTTTGTGGGATGGTAGGGGCCACTGCTTGACCCAAATAGGCTCCTCTGTGTCCCATTGCAGAGGGGTGGGGTTGGGTGGAGCGAGCTGAGCAGTGGCACAAACTATTGGGGGGGAACCGTGGTTAAGATGGCTCCACTTTTCTCTAAAATGTCTCGCCCCCATAATATAGTGGTGAGGGCAGACAGGAAGAGCGGCTGGAAGGTACCTGTATGACCTTCTTCATCTTCCCATGTGATGGGATAGCGTGCTCATTGAGAGACTGAGTCCCCGGTGGCCCCCTGAACGGGCGGTCCGTGCTGTACTTCCCAATGTTTGGCATAGCAGGCAGGGAAGCAAGAAATTTCAGCCCCAGAATCTAGGGTGCCATGGTACCAGTGGTTGTTAATCCTTAGGGCCATAGTAGGCTTATTCCCAGTTATAGGGACGGACCACATTAGGGTTTTGGCAGGTGGTGTGCCTCTTGGGGGCGGGGCTGAGGCTTGCCCCCTTTGAAGTTTAAAGGTTTGCCGTTTATGTTTGACCGTGAGTGACAATCTCTGGCCCAATGATAGCCTCTCTTACACTTCGGACATGGGGTAGAAGGTGTGTTTGGCCCCAGTGGCCTTTTGGGAGGCGGGGCTCCCTTTGAGTTGGGGCAGTCGCGGGCAAAGTGCCTTTCCTGGTTACATCGGAAACAAGGTCCCATGGCCAAAGTGAGGGCAGAAGTGAAGGAGGTGGCAAGGGTATGAGAGGTTTGGTCTAGGTCTTTGCAGGCCAAAATCCACTCATGGAGGCTACCCTCCCATTTGGAAGCAATGGCTTGCTTGCAAACAGGGTTTGCCCCCTCTAAGATGAGCTCCCACGTGAGAGCCGCTTGGGCCTGCTCATTGGTTACTTTGCGGGCACACGCCTCTTGAACTCTCGAAACAAAGGCAGAAAAATCCTCCTCCTTGCCCTGAACAAACTTAGTGAAGGTTTCAGTTTTTATAGCAGAGCAATTGCCAAAAGCACGCATAGCTATGCTCCAGAGCTGATCCCAGAAAACGGCAGTGGCCTGAGCGAAGGCTGCCAGGACGTTGTAGGGTGGTAAGCTGAGGAAGGCATTCACGGGAAAAGTAATGCCGTTGGGGTGGTTGGCCCTCACCTGCTGCTCAGCCTGATCTTGAAAGTGGGCTCGCCAATTAACAAACTGGCCGGGAGTAAGGATGGCTCGGGCAATGGCTTGCCAGTCATAGGGGAGGTTTAAGTTAAGCGAGATGTCATTAAGGAGTTGTTGGGCGTAAGGGCTGCCTAGTCCATCCTCCCGGATGGCCTCACACAGGTGCTTTACCTCCGAAGGACTGTACAGGTACCAGGGGAGGGGGCGCTGAGGTGTAGGCATTAGGTTGACCGGGTATAGCTGAGGGGGTTGTTGAGGCAGGGGCATGGCTTGATGGAAGGTAAGTGGCATGGGGGGAGGGGCCACCAGAGGAAGAGTAAGCGGGTGCAGGGTGCTTGGAGTAAAAGCGAGTGTTGGGTTTAAAGCAGGGGAGAAGGTGCTAGGGAGGGACAGGGTTAACATAGGGCTACCGCTAGGTGGTGCTGTGGTATTGCTTAGAGAGGGGTTGTGTAACCCCGCCCTCATTTCTGCCCCTGAGGCAACCGCTCCAGTTGGGGGCGAGTGAGGTAATGGTTCCTCTTTCAAGTTGACCTCTTCCTGTTTGTCAGGGGATGGTGAAGGAGGAAGCTCCGGGTACAGAGACTTCCGTGTGTTAGCCGAGGAAGAAGGAGGAAGTTCGCCATCTTGTTTGTTAGCACTAGGGAGGCGCCCGGCAGTGGCAGAATCGCCATTTTGTTCGACAGCAAGGTGGCCTTTTGGGGCAAGATCATTTTGGATTTTAGAGGGCAGCAGTGGACCCGGGGTGGCCTCGTCCTCCTCCAGGATGTTATTAAGCTGAAAAACTAAGGAGGTAGAATCATTATCCATGGGGTCAGAATTGCCCTGTTCGAGGGGGTCTGGCTGGGCACAGTTATAGGCTGTGACAGGCAGAGCGGCGCCAAGTAAGCAAGAGCGGATGGCAATAAGCGTGGGAATAAGGCCGGGGGGGAAGCGCTTGTTTTCATGTTCCATAGCGGCAGAAACACGATCAACTAGCATGCGGTAGGTGTCAGGGTCCCATAGATTGGCGGTGGAAAGCCAGGGATTGAAGGGGATCAGTAAATCCCAATAAGTCTGGAGCTGCTTGGCCGAAACCTTACATTGGTGGCAGGCCAGTAGGCCAGCAAGCACCCGAACCTGTGGGGCCTGCCGGCTGGAGAAAGAGGCTCCCATAGCGGAGGAGGAATTGGTCCTTACCTGCTCATGGGCAGCGGGTGCTCGTGCCCCACGTTGGGCGCCAGTTGAAGCCTCTGCGGGGCTTCGTGTGGTCGCTGGAGGCAAGGATGACGTGGCCCGGCTAGAGGAGACAGACCACGGAGACTGGCTGATGGCGCAGATCTGGTTTATTGCGGAACTGCAGGCACTGATATACTGGGCTGGTGCGGGGAGGGCCGTTGCTGGCCCCAGCTCCCTATTGGTCCGGGTGGGCTACATGCCCTTATAAGGCTAGGTGGTTGGCTCAGCAAGCAGGGGGGGCATGAGATGACGTGCGGTGGGAGGGCCGAAGGGCGGGCTGAGGGCGGTGACACCCGTACCAGGCCGAGGGTGGAGCGCCCGTACCAGCCACCCTTACCCTAGCGGAAGCGGTACCTACTTCACGCCAGAGTTGGCCAGAGAGGCAAGCCAGACTGTTGCCTGATGCTGTGCCTCACCCCAAATAGAATTTTTTGGGTCCCTATTATACAGAGGAAATAAGAGTGGGAAGAAAAATTGTGCTTGTATGTATGCAAAAATATTTTTGTTAGTTTCTTCAAGTGTTTTATCTGAGTATTGGATTGGTTATATCCCCCAGGTAAGCTTGAATTAATGCATATCCCCCACATTCCAAGTCAGCGTTTAGCACTAACACCCCACATTCCAGCTTATATCCTTCCTGAACATCCAAAGCCTACAGAATTTATACTTCTCAATTGGCTTTCTAGGCATATTTGGAAATGAAATAAGATTGGATTTGTGCACAGGCTATATTACATCTGCTGCTTTCAGCCCTCCATTTATAAAGGACTCCAGCAAGAGGACCAATACCCACCCTAGACTCACTGAAGCAATCCAATCAAAGACCCCAAATTGAATCCAATTCAAGTTCTCAAGCCCACAGGAATGAATTAGCTCCAAGAATATGTGATCTTTCCTGGGCTCCACATGAAGTTTCAAAGTGCCCCAACATGAAGGTCAGTTTCTTTCTCTTGCCTAGTATTTTATTGTTGATTAGCTTTATATTAAAACTTTTCTCTGACATTTAGAATTGGCTGTATTTAATTTATCAAATTTTCCCAGTTCTTCATCTCATTCTAGCCCTGGATATTTGGTATAATTTTTAAGATTGTACTATGTGTGCAATTGTTTTACCCTAAGAAAAAGATTTTTTCTAGTTCCTTCTCTGAGAATATTGATCTGTTCTTTTTTTTTTTTTTTTTACACACTCCTTTCATTGCCTCTAGCTGTTTTACATGATATACAAAATCTTGGAGGATGGTCACCTCAGAAAGGACTTTCTGAAGTCAGTATTTCCAGTCAAATGAGGACCAGAGACTCACAAAAAGGGCTCAGGCCAGCCCCAATGAGCACTGGAGAGAGGTACAGGTAAGACACCAGAAGCCTTTTTCATAACTCGGTGAAGCTTGAATTCCTGGCCTGCCAAAAATATGGCACCCTTTAGAAAACTGTTCCCTGCAACCCTAAGGAGGTATTGTGCCTTTAAGCTTTAACTGCCTTCCTCCATGTCAGCAGTGGGGTTGAGTCAATGGCAGTGGCTGTCCTTGTCTGGATTAGCTAAAACAGCAGTTCAGAACTGGAACTCAGTAATCAAAACTTCCTGATCAAAACATATGCTCAACCCCACCATCCTCAGGGTAGACTTCCATGTTCCTCTCCACCCACAACAGGCAGCCAGAGACTAGACCCTAAGATAGCTCATATCATGAATGGGGGAGGGGTGCCAGCTGTCACTGCAGAGTGAGCTACTCAGTATTTTTTAAACTTGATAAAAATTGTAATTAGACTGTGTAGTGTTCTTTTTTAACAAGTCAATTTTATTTATACATATTAATAAAGCTTACAATTCATACAAAGTATAAAAACAGTGGAATTTGGTATGATCACATAGTTGTGCATTCATAACTTCAATCATTATTGGAGCATTTCCATTATTTCAGTAATAATAAAAAACAAACAAGAAAATTCCTCACCTCTTAACCTCTCTATGATTCCCCTGCTGTTCATAGTTGCTATTTCTGGCTACTCTTGCAAAATTATTTATTAGTTCATTAAGTTGCTTTTTTGAGATGTATTCACATACACTATGATCTATCCAAAGTGTATAATCAGTGGCTTTTATTATAATCATAATGTTGTACATACAGTTTTTAGCACAATTTCTCAGCCTTTTCCATACACCATTGTCTGGAGGCTGTATAATGCTCCTTTGGCCTCCTGAGCTCCAGAACAGCTGTTACAGACAGTTTCTGACTCTTCACTAGCTCTTTTGGAAGAGAAGTGAGTCCTGAATCTCCCTGCTCTGCCATCTTCCTGGAAATTCCCTTGCTAGTGTAAATATCTTTGGTATACATGGAACAAGATAACCTAGTACACATCTTCCTGACCAACCATGGAGAAAAGTTTTATATATTTTCCCACATGGAAAATAAGCAATCCAATATGATCTAAAGTTAGGTTAAGATTAGATCCAGAAAACCACCTTGAATGTCTCTCTGTTTGTATTTTTTTACCCTTTAAGGAGGTCATATAAGCATCAGCACATTGCCATTTTACAAGAGTCCATTAGTCTGAGAAAGAAGAAAGCATTCCTATTTAAATGATGTAACAATTCATGTATATTACTCCCAATTAAGTATGTTGAGTTTCCATTTTAAATATAACCTGAATATTGATGAAATCATGTTATATAAGTTTATCGTATTGGGAAAGAGATAATGCAGGCATTACACATGTAAGTGGGATACTTGTCATTGAGTGAATATCTAATTTAGTGATTTTCTTTGTTACATCAGTAAAAGTATCATTATTGGAGTCACTTTTAAGCTCTCAGTCTTTGAATATGGAAGTCCCATCTCTATTGTCTGAATCTAACCTGATTGATTGGTTTTATACAACCAATATATACAATCAGTCTTGTATATATCCAATTTTGGCCCTGTCTTATTACAGTTTTCTTGCATAAAGAAGAGTTTATAGTCACCAAATTATAAGTTGTGAAAAGCTAGTTAAAGCTTCAAATAAAGTGTCCCAATGCCAAATACATTTAACTTATTGATCTGTAACAAGGGCTGACTAATTTTTAACAGGATATTAAATATTTTTATTAAACATTTATCTCTTTTTTTTGACCAATGATCACTTTTGCCTGAATGGAACACTATTTTAGGTCCATCTTTATCATCTAGATATTGGCAAACCCAGCAATCAGTTAAATTCATAATGCTAGAAACCCTATAAATAACTGGAGTTGAGATAGATCTAACAGAGAAGTAGCAGTGATTAATAGCATTGCTTTTTAAATTTTTAAAATCACTTAATAAGTTGTTTCTTTGTAAATCAATCAATAATATTTTACACCATGCTTTAAAATTTAGGTAATCAAGACCACATTAATAATCCATAGTCATTTAGAGTGAGATTCCATTTGCTCAGAATTTTGCATTGTAAGCAGCATAATCACTGCATAGATATACTCTGAATGTATATTAAATTATCTCATTTATACTAATTCTTCTTAGAAAGGATATATTCTGTTTAGCTCTAGTTGGAGGTATCATAAATTAAAAATTAATTAAGCTTTACTGTATTTGAGAATAGCTTTGGCTTAATTACCAATACCTTCAGCCATTTGTTTTATATTTACATACATACACATGGGTAAGTCATATGTGGATGTGTTTATTCTTTTCATGAAGTCTATCTATAACAATCTACTGCTAGTAACAGACACACTATGTTGCTGTTTAAAATTGTCCCTCAGTTCTATTCTAAACTCATAGTTCAGTTTATTTTATTGCCCTCAACCTGTCATAACCAGAAGCAAAACACTGGAACTTTAAATTAAAACTCAACTCCACTTATCTAAAGGTTTGTTTATTCATACTCTTTTGCTGAAGGACTCATATGTATACATAAATCAATAAGTTAATCTGTGCAGTTTGACAGCAATATTAGAATCCCATGACCCTGTTATTCTTGAAGGAAGTGATGTATATTTTCTGGATAATTTAGAGAAATGTTGACCTTTCCAGGTATTTTTTTTTAAATGAACAGTTCTTCCTTTTAAATAATTTATGAATTAATCTTTCTGAATTCACTGGTTTCTGAAACTAGTCCTAAGCAAAGTTCTGATGTCTAGGCAAATAATAGAGACTGTGTAATCCTGTCTAAGAAGACACTTCAAAGTGAATTAAACTGCTTTTCACTTGAGAGAAACAAACAATTCCCACCAAACCCTGAAAATGTTTGTCACACTGGACCTCCCAGAACAACTCCGCATTTTACTACAGAGCTTTAAAAAAGTTGTATTGGCTCTTCTGAAAGACTCTCAATGGACAACATCATCACCACCTATACCTGGAGAACAAGTGGTACATTTTTTACTTCAGTAGCAGAGAATATAACTACCAATTTCTATTTATCTGTAAAGAATATTTTTTAAAGATTTTTTTCTCTCCCCTTCCTGCCCCCCACCCCCAGTCATTTGTTCTCTGTGTCCATTTGCTCTGTTCTTGTTTTTGTTGGCTTCTGTTGACAGCGGCATGGGAATCTGTGTCTCTTTTTGTTGCATCATCTTGCTGCATCAGCTCTTCATGTGTGTGGTGCCATCCCTGGGCAGGCTGCACGTTCTTTCATGCTGGGCAGCTCTCCTTACAGGGCACGCTCCTTGCACATGGGGCTCCACTACACAGGGGACACCCCTGTGTGGCACGGCACTCCTTGTGCACATCAGCACTGCATGTGGGCCAGCTCCACACAGGTCAAGGAGGTCCGGAGTTTGAACTGTGGACCTCCCATGTGGTAGACAGACACCCTAGCCACTGGGCCAAGTCTGCTTCCCTGTAAAGAATATTTTAAGAGACTCTGAAAGAGCAGAGTAAGGATGAGAAGATTTAAGAGTATCTAAAATTTAAATAATAAATCTCTCTCACAGAATTTATCTCCTTAAAAGAAAGGTACTAAGTAACATATATGTGAATCCCCTACTTATATTTTGAAAAATCAGATATTTTTATTTAAGTGAAGGTGGAAATGAATTAAAATATGAAGGATAGAATTAAAAAACCAGCTATATAGCCAATTCAAATTACATTAAAGCCCAAACATGAACTATAAACAGAAGTGAAATTTTCCTAAAATGAAGTGAATATTCACTAAACCCCATCCCCTCCCCAAGTAGGTAAATTATATGAAGGAGAAGAATTCTATTTTTTTTATTTTTTTATTTTATTGACTTTGTAATAATATTACATTAAAAATATATATGTGAGGTCCCATTCAACCCCACCCCCCCACCCCACCTCTCCCCCCACCCCAGCAACACTCCCTCCCATCATCATGACACATCCATTGGATTTGGTAAGTACATCTTTGGGCACCTCTGCACCTCATAGTCAATGGTGCACATCATGGCGCATACTCTCCCCCATTCCATCCAGTGGGCCCTGTGAGGATATACAATGTCCAGTGATTGCCTCTGAAGCACCATCCAGGGCAGCTCCATGTCCCAAAGACGCCTCCACCTCTCATCTCTTCCTGCCTTTCCCCATACCCATCAGCCACCATGTCCACTTTTCCCAATCCAATGCCACCTCTTCTATGTGGACATTGGATTGGTTGTGTCCATTGCACCTCTATGTCAAGAGGAGGCTCAGATTCCACATGGATGCTGGATGCAATCCTCCCACTTTCAGTTGTAATCACTCTAGGCTCCATGGTGTGGTGGTTGTCCTTCTTCAACTCCATCTTAGCTGAGTGTGGTAAGTCCAATAAAACAGATTGTAGGTGCTGGAGTCTGTTGAGGCTCAGGACCTGGCTATCACATTGTCAGTCCAGAGATTCAAATCCCCTAAATATATCTTAAATCCCAACATTAACTGCACCTCCAGCACATTAGCATGAAAGTCTTATGAAGGGAGATCCCATCTGAGTCCAGATTCATCACACATAAACACCATTTCCAAAGAGGGGCCATCTGACCTGGTAGTTAACCCCATCGGCCATGACCATAACTCCCATGGGTCTCTTTAGCCCTCAAAGGAACCAATACCTGGGGGTTGTATCTGCTTTATCTGTCTCTCTGACTCTGCTCAGTTGTGCATAAGGGCAATCCTTCTGCCAGCCTCCAGACTCTTTTTTAGAAACTCGTAGCCATATAAACTCATTTCTCCTTTCCATTTCCCCCTTACTTTAGGTCAAACAGCATTTTAAAGTCATGTTATTTTATGTAGACAGGGATATTCTGCTGATCCGCATTGAACCTTCCGTATAAGGTCATTTTCCAGTTGCATCATCAGTTGGTAGTTGATAGTGGTCCCTCGGTGCCAGGGAGGCTCATCCCCGAGTGTCATGTCCCACGCTGGGGGGAAGGCATTGCATTTACATGCTGAGTTTGGCTTCAAGACTGGCCACATTTGAGTAACATGAAGGCTGACAGGAGGAAATTCCCAGGCACAATGTTGCTCTAGGCCTTGTTCTTATTTTAGGCTTATCAGCTCACAAGCATAGTCATTAGCATCAGGGGCTCACTGTTGAACCCTCACTCCCTCCCGGTCCCCGCCACTGCACCTGTCGCTGCTCCCCTAGGGACCACAACAGAGCACCACTGGCCAGGAACCCAGTACCCCCCCTGCTGTGGTTTTTAATTTTTACCACTATGAGTATATCCAAACATTACCATGCACCCTGGACATATGTTCTGTACAGCTCCCTGTCAGCCATATATCACCTGTCAATGGCATCCCATACCAGTATCCCTCCATTGCCATTGTTGAAACACTCTGTGATCCAGAACTCCCCGAAATTTGAAGCCCAATATAATGTCATGGTCCCTTACTAGGGAATGGCATATAGCAATGGGTTTAAAGGTTAGATAAAGAACACGTGTTTACTTGGAAAAAATTCTACATCCTATCTTTTTCTTTTTTTTTTTTCCCCCCTAATTATTCAGCTTCTCTTCACAGGAGCCCTAGACCACAGCAATGCATATATATAATGTACAGCACTCCCATACATCCACCACAAAACCTTTTCCCTTCCACAGTGCTACTCTTACACCCTATTCACATCATATTTACTTAACGTGATGTATAGAGTCTGAGACACTAGCTTTCTAACAAGGTGACATCTGTGCTTACATTATGGTGCATACTTTAGGATACACAGTTTTTTACATTCTTAGTTATCCTATGTTTTACATTATGGTTTACATTATCAGTCTGTTATCTCCTATATGTTATGGTGTAATATTACATGTTTTATATCCATCCTTGTGTACTCTCATGAAACTCCTCTCTTACCCCCCATTTACCTTGGTTCCACACATTTAACATCCATTTTCCCTTCCACCTTGGTGCCCACAGTGACAGCCAACCTCCGTTTCCTGAGGAGCCACTTCCAGAGATAGATGGAATAGTGTTCAGGGCCTAACTTGCTCAACTGCCCCAATGCCCTGGGAGCCACCCTTTCTCTCGAGGGATACAGTTCCCTCTATTTGATGGCATTAGTCCTCTCCAGGATGTGGGTCCACCCCCACTCTCACTACTTGGGTTTCTACCCCATGGTGTCACCCACTCTGGCAGAATGAGCATTTAGACATTCCCCAGGAGCCCGTCCTGCATCAGACCCTCCCCTCCGAGCATTCTAAACAGGTAACCCTCTTTATTATATTTTGATATGATTTTCTCGGCATTTTACTCTCCACCAACACCTGACCCTCTCCTGTGTTCGTATGCTACCCCTCCCTCCCCCACTTTTGGGCAATGTTACCCATCCATCCCTCCCCAGCCACCCTCAAACCCGCAAAGCCCCAACCAAAGGCAACCCCTTGCCCCCCTTTTATCTCTTCTTTGTGTTCATACTTACCACCATCTCGTCTTAAATTCCACCCCTGCAGACATCGGCTCACATCCTTCCTCCACCCTCCGATTTCCTGTAAGCCTATCGTTCAGTCTCTTGCTATCTAGGGCAGCTTGGTTATTTCATATCATTGAGGTCATGTAGTATTTGTCCTTCAATGTCTAGGTTGCTTCACTCAACATAAGGTTCTCAAGATTCATCCATGTTATCACATGTGTTTGTAGTGTGTTTGTTCTTACAGCCGAGTAGTATTCCATTGTGTGCATATACCACATTTTATTGATCCACTCATCTGTTGATGGGCATTTGGGTTGATTCCAACTTTTGGCAATAGTGAACAATGCTGCTATGAACATCGGTGTACATATATCGGTTTGTGTCCTTGTTTTCAGTTCTGCTGGGTATATACCCAGCAGTGGTATTGCTGGGTCATATGGCAAATCTATGGCTAGTTTTTGAGAAACTGCCATACTGTCCTCCAGAATGGTTGGAGAGGGAGAAGAATTCTACATGAACTGAGATACTTTTAAGCTTCAATATGTATGAAAACATAAAAATAAATTTAATGTTGCCAAAATAACCAGCTATATAGCCAATTCAAATTACATTAAAACCCAAATATGAACTATAAAGAGAAGTGAACTTTTCCTAAAATGAAATGAATATTCACTAAACCATATCCCCTCCCCAAGTAGGTAAATTATATTAAGGAGAAGATTTCTACATGGACTGAGATACTTTTACACTTCAATATGTATAAAAACATAAAAATAAATTTAATGTTGCTAAAATAACTGAGTTTTTAGGGTTACATAGTTAGAAATATATAATTCTACTCTTACAAACAAGTCAACTAGGAGATATAAGTTAGCATAATCATTTGAACTAGCTGCCTATATATTGGGCAGGACTTATTTTGTTTTTTTGTGTGTTTTTTTTAGCTTTTTTGAACATGTGAAACAAGCCATAAGATGTCCTTTTTTGTCATGGATGATACAGTCAATTTTAGGTCCCAAGGTTCAATGGCACAAAGATGGAAACTAGATTCCATGCATTTTTCTTTATCTTGTGTTTCATTCCTCTCAAACTCTCGGACAGCTTTAATTTTTTTTTTAATTTTTAAAGAAGCTTTAGATTATATAAATGTTGAATAAAAAATATAGGGGATTCCCATATTCCCCAACCCCTCACCCTAACCCTCCCACACTTTTCACATTAACATCTTTCATTAGTGTGGTAAATTTGCTACAATTGATAAACACATATTGAAGCATTGTTATTAACAATGTACTATAGTTTCTATTATAGCTTACACTCTGCCTTACCCAATTTTATAAGTTATGACCAAATGTAATGGCCTATAGCTGTCATTGCAATGTCATGCAGGAAATTCCAATGCCCCAAATGTCCCCATATTATATCTATTCTTCCCTCTCCCTCACTTCAGAGCCTCTGGTGGCCACTATCTTTACATCAATGATAAAAGTTCTTCCATTGCTAGAATAATATTAAGTCTATAATAGTATAATACTAAGTCTACTTTAGTCCATTGTTCACTCCCCAGTCTTGAGAATTTCAGGATGGTGATCCCACTGCTTCTACTTGAGAGGGGGCTTAAATCCCAATGGGCAGATGGCTGACATCTTCTTGACTGGTATAAATGTTGCTACTAGAAGATGATGGCTGAGAATAGCCCTCATTTTCTTGGGATTGGGAGGCTTGTGTGATTTTATTATTTTCCTCTATGTCATTTCTCTGAAATCAGGAACATTAAAGCCCTCTTCTACATGTGTTGAGTTTTCTAGTATGGCTTTCCCAGGTATTTTCCCTTTATCATTTCCTTTATCTTCAGGAACCCAATTCTCACATCTGTTGTAATGCATTTTCACAAGGGGAGGATACATTTCATTGCATGAAGTACATTTCCCACAGAGAGCTAAGGAAATTTTAGGATCTTCTTCAGATGAGTCTGTATCACTCTCCCCTGCTTGATAAACAGTAACTTGATAAACCTGATCATCTTCATATGAGAGTTCTTGTCCTTCTTCACTAATCTTCTGAATCAAGAGATTCAACTTCAAATTATACACTGAATTGATCTGAAACTGAATCCTGATTCAACCAATCACCAGAATGTTCACTTATACCAGTATCAAGATCCAGATTTGATAGTCTCCATTGATTCACTCCTACAGAGTCTTTTACACCATATCTTCCTTATTATAGAACAAGACTTTCATCAGAGGAAAGGAAAATGCTAGCAGATTTGTGGTGCTTTCTCTGTTGTCCACCAGCTAAGTCTTCTGAATTTTCTGTCTCACTAATTACTCTCCTTTTAGATGAAGGTCTAAAAATCAAATTTGAGGATGAAGTTTTCTCCTCCTACACCTTTAGGACAGGGTCCCTTTGATGGCTGCCATCTTTTTTTTTAAGATTTATTTTATTTATTTCTCTCCCCTTCCCTCTCCCCTGCCCCAGTTGTTTGTTCTCTGTGTCCATTTGCTGTGTGTTCTTTATCTGCATCTGTTGTTGTCAGTGGCATGGGAATCTGTGTCTCTTTTTTGTTGCACCATCTTGTTGTGTCAGCTCTCTGTGCATGTGGCACCATTACTGGGCAGGCTGAACTTTCACACTGGTCGGCTCTCCTTATGAGGTGCTCTCCTTGTGCATGAGGCTCCCTTATGTGGGGGGCACCCCTGCGTGGGGCAGCACTCCTTGTGCACATCAGTGCTGCACATGGGCCAGCTCCACATGGGTCAAGGAGGCCCAGGGTTTGAACCACAGACCTGCCATGTGGTAGATGGACACCCTATCCACTGGACCAAGTCTACTTCCTGATGGTTGCCATCTTGAAGGTGACACCTGTTTTCACTTAGAGATGCACCTGAATCTGATGATTCCTGCTGGTTGACTACTACCAAGTTTCTGTAGACATTTTCCTGTGTTCTTTCACAGAGGAGTTTGGTACTACAAACAACTCCCCTAGAAGATAATTTAAACAATATACAATATATTGTTGTTTCTCATCACTTGGTCATAATATAGTGGCCAAGATAAAATATAATGTCTTTCATTGTGTGTCTTTTTGTGCACCAACAGACTTTAGCAACTTCAGTAATGATTTTTTTGTTCTAACCAGGGTCTCTGGTTCTGAAACAGGAATCTGTGAGGTGCTCATAGCATATCAGTAGCTAGATAATTGTTGGTATTGCACATTTGCCATGCAGGGTTTTTTGTGCCTACAGTTGGATCTTTTGAGGCTCCCCGGTTCTGTTCATGGGGCACATGGAAGCCTTCGTGTCAATTTCACACTACTATTGTATTCCAACACATTAGGTTGAGAGTAGGAGATCCCTTGAGGCAAAAGCATCAGAACCTGAGTCAGAGGTTCTGACCAGAAAAAGGCTCAGCTTCTTGCTCCATCCCCCTTCCAGTCACACAGGGCAACACAAGCCCCAAACAAAAGGAACAAAGGTTGCTAATAGCCATGCTCCCCCCTCTTCCCATCTGTCCTCTTGATAGTGGGAGGCCACTGGGGCTGGGAAGCTAAGTGTGGAGGCCCCTCCCAACCTCCTGACAGCCCATATGGATCAGCATTCTGCTTTGATGCCTTGAGAGACATGCTTGTTGTCTCTGCTAACTAAAAGGGAAAAAGATTAGAGCTCTTCTGTTTTACTTAAGCTCTTAGATGCTCTTATCTTTTTAAACAAAAGAAGCAGTATTTCAAAATGTACACACACATCTTGTCTATTCTCCTGTATGTAGCCAGAAATGAAGCAGTTGCTTACAGATAATAAAATGCTTCTCAGTTTTACTACTGTGTGGAAGATGTTTTACAAACTCTTTATAATTGACTATAACCAGATTGACTAGCCACCTCATGTTTAAATAAACTTATTAAATTACAATTACCAACCAAAGATATTTACTCTATTTATTTAAGAGAGTATATCTACAATTTTTTCCTTTAGCCTAATTTCACCAATGTGAACTTATAATTTTATTACTCTAAAGATTTCATACATATAATGTTTTTTTTTAAAGATTTATTTATTTATTTAATTCCACCCCCCCTCCCCTGGTTGTCTGTTCTTGGTGTCTATTTGCTGCGTCTTGTTTCTTTGTCCGCTTCTGTTGTCGTCAGTGGCACGGGAAGTGTGGGCGGCACCATTCCTGGGCAGGCTGCTCTTTCTTTTCACGCTGGGCGGCTTTCCTCACGGACGCACTCCTTGCGCGTGGGGCTTCCCCACGCGGGGGTCACCCTTGCGTGGCACGGCACTCCTTGCGCGCATCAGCGCTGCGCATGGCCAGCTCCACACGGGTCAAGGAGGCCCGGGGTTTGAACCGTGGACCTCCCATGTGGTAGACGGACGCCCTAACCACTGGGCCAAAGTCCGTTTTCCAATATATAATGTTAATTTAGTTTATAAATTAACTATGGGAGATTACACTCAAGTTAAATAAAATCAAAACCATTATAGTTTATGCAAGGAATGTTCTCTTTTTCTCTTACAGGAAGCTAAAAACTTCTTTTCTTTAAGTTATGAAAATGAATAATTTAAAAGCTTACTGACTACCAGGTTTTAAAACACATTACACAATTACTTAATTTGTTTAATCATAATCCAGGAAAGATCTCTCATAGTTTTTATGGACTCTTCTTTTACTTACTGAAATTTGTTAATAGAGCCACTAATTACATTTATTTTGTTGGAAAGAAATCTTCTGGAAGAAAATAAGGCTCACCAGATTGTGGAGAAGAAAATAATTTATTCTCAATCTTGCAAGAAGGGGCACAGAGCCAGATATGGCTGGTGCCTCGAACAAAGAAAAATGACACAATTTATACCCCTAAGCCTAGCACACAAGCTCTTCCTGGAAAATCTCTCTAAGATCAAGGATGCTGTGACTTGCTCACTGCATTGAAAAACATGCTAAGTGGAGCTATGATACCAGGATACTGTAAGTGAAACTTAAACACAATTGGCATTATGGCCTGCTCTCATGGAGAGATAACATGTAAAGTATTACAAACCTGAAACTTAAAACTATTAATTGCAACTCTAAATCCTTTGTATTAAGTAATAATACATTAATTAATATTAAGTGCTATACTCTTATCCTGTGCTAAATGTATGCCTAATAATTATAACATTATCTTTTCTGTTTTAGATCAAATGTGAAAGTATATTGGACATGTTAAATTCCTAGTGAATTCATTTTCTAAACAGTTAATAAACATGTCTGTAGAATGAGGTGGCAGTCTCAGCCAGGCTCAGTCAACTTAACTATATTCTGCTGTACTCTACTGTGTAGCAAAGGTGAGGCTTGCTTGCTGATGGTGAGTCACCTATTAAACAAGTCAAAATTGCTGGAAATTTTACAATTAAAGCCAAGCTATAAAAAAACCTTTATTCTGTAGTTCTGATCACTCCCACAGCTGAAAACTAAGAACATTTCCAACTTAGTGTTCTAATCCTGAATGAAGCCAGTTGCCCAAGGAGTGCCAGTTCACCAGGAGCATCTGACAGAGCAAATGAATGCCAAACATTAAACAGCTTGGAATGTGTCCTGATTCAGACAAAGCTAAGTGTCTGTTGCAATATCTCTTTAAAGATAAATAACTTAAAAAAGAATATATATGCTGTTCCCACCAGCTTTTAAGAAGGAATGCCATCTTTATAGGCACCTAACCTTGTCTACCTCTGTAATCCAATGTCCTCTTTTAAAAATGGGTATTCCAAATTTTTTATTAAATTTATTTCTTTCAGAGTAAACATCTTATTAACCATATGAAAACTTCATCCAACTTCGTACAGAATGCCTGATGCATCTTCCTCCAGTTAAAATAAGAAATTACACCTTGTTAGGCAATTACTACAGCCCATGGCCAGCAGGAAGCAGTTACAGAAAAGAAATCATCTCCCTTCAGCACCCCTTTTAAATTAAAGGTGTAAACTCTTTAAGGGTAAAATGAAAGTAATAGATGGATCTGGAACCTGACTAGAAATCCACGTGAGTGCCGGTGGCAGCAGAATAACTGCAGGAGGCCCCTGCCCCAAGATTCTGCTGTCCAGAATGAAAAGTTCTAAACTTCTAAAAATAGCCCTGGATACTGCACTAAAGACTAATAAATAATCAGTCAAAACAACAAACAGCCATCCACCTCATAGCTCCAACAATAATTATGCCAAAGTTTAGCAAGTTAAACTTTGGCAAAGGGGGGAAATAATGTGGGCTATGGGTGGGAGGCTCTTTGTCTCTTCAGAGATAACCTAAGCTGTTTGACTTGTGGGTGTGGAATGGTAAGAGGCTGCAGCCCTGCCCTTAGTGACAATGGCAATGACTCCAGTCCCAGGAAACAGTTAAACAATGCAAGGTCTATAAACTTTAAGTATTTAGGGGAAATGCAAACCAAATATGTTATAAGTTTATCTAGAATGTCTGGAGTCCATGCTAAAAGCTTACCTAAGATGTGGAAGATATATATGCTAATTCAAGCCTATTGAGAACTGAAACAATGGGACCATTTAGACTTCCGTCTCTGTATAAAAGACATTTTGAAAATCTTGTTCGGGGCTCAGGATTCAAACAAAAAACTCTCAAGTTCGGCTGGCCATCAATAAACCATTTTTCCTTCTCAAAATCATTCCTGAGTCCTGGCCTCTCTATATGCAAATAATTGAACCTCTCTCAAATTCTACAACAATGAAGCCCGAGTCAGGGGAAAGGAAGTGAAATAAAATCATTGCCTTAGTAAACATGAGAACCTTTACTTGGCCTTATAAGGTGGGAAGGGAAAGCTAATATTAAAAATCAGCCTTGAAGGGTGGGTGCAACACCATTTGCTTTGTTAGGTGGTTTGGTGAACGTTTTTGCATGTGAGTCTTTCTCTTTTTACAGAGTAGATCGAGGTCCAGCCAAGTTGACTATAAAGGAAGTCAGATATCCCATTAAATTGCTATAAATTAGGAATGTCCCATTGGAGATTGCAACCACCCTAAATTATTCAAAGCAGCAGCAGCTGTTTGCTGAGGGAGAAGGTTCTGTGGTGTCCTCATCACCTGCCACCTTGAAAGGCTGCTGACTGCTCCTCTTTGGACAAAACTGCCACATCCAGCCCTTCCATTCCTCCCCAGTGTGCTTTGCTTTTAGAGTGGAAATTCACAGAATGAATTCCAGCCCTTCATTTGCATGGCTGTGGCATTGACTGAGCCTCAACTTCAGGGTCATAGTGGTCGGGAGGCACTGGTGGCTGTCCTGAGTGCAGTGGCCCTCACTGAGCACCTGCCATCCAGTCTTCAGTCCATGATAAGTGTTGCTGCTGGGGAAGCAGAGCTGAGTCTAAGCACTTCACTCATCACACTGCGTAAGACAGACACAGGATTTGAGTCCACATCTGGGAGCCCAGTGTCTGGAATTTCCCTTCCTGGGTGTTTCTCAGTCAGCTAATTAAAGTATTTAGAGCAAGCATGCCTATTTTAAATAAGCAGCATTTCTAATATTCATTGTGCTATTCTAGTATACATAGTATTAACTATAGTCCTTTGAGAAACATGTATCTGCTGTTCACATCTTATTACAGCTATTTAAAAGATAATCAGCTTTGCCAAAAATAGGGTGTTTTTGCTTTCACTTATTTTCTTAGAAGTTTAGGTATTGTTTGTTTAGTTTTTTAGTCAACAGTGTATTCAAATCAAGTTCTGGAAATATAAAATTACTGCCTTATGTTACCTAATATAAAGGCATTCCATGAAGTTTGAAACAAGCTAAAAGGACACTGAAGTTCTTCTTCCTTATAAAACTTCAATAATTTCCTGATGAAATTAAAGAGTGTGGTTGAAGACAGTTGTTCATCCAACTTTTTCTTTCTGGGGAAATGTGGTCTCTTCCCCCTTACACGTTTAGAAAAAGGGTCATATTTAAGTAAGTTGGTAAAGTTGTGGCAGTGCATGAGCCTGCCTGTCTGCCTGCAATAAACATAGCCTCATTCCTTTCTGAGTGATTTAAACTACACAGAAGCCCATTAGAAGGCTCTCTGGAGCCATTGGGCTTCTGTCTTCTCTTCTAAAACTGCTGAGCTCATGACCCTGTATAAATAGCCCTTATTTTGTTTGTCACTGACATAAGAGAGATTGAATGGGAGGCTGGGTCATGAAAAGACTGGGAATCTTAGGGCACAGAATATGCAGAGAGCTTTGTGGTGATCATGGTGTTTGTATGTCAGGGGCACTGTGGACCTCTGTTTAGGCAAGAGGTTCCTGGAAACCTGAGTTCTGCACCCTTTCCCCCATCACTTCCACCTGCACCACATCTGTGGCTCAGCGACACCCTGCACGTGGGGTCTGGGGTTGGTGTGCTGCTCTGCCAGCTACTTCAGGGGTAACTCCTCTCCTGTCTGCCTCTCCTTCACACAGAGAATCTACAGTTTTGGAGGATTTGACCTGACAAACCATTCTTTGCACATAGGCAGTAGTAATGCCTCCCCAGTGGTGAGTGCAGTCAGAAAGAGACCACTGGTTTATACTGGAGGGATGTGGTGGGCAAGGGCTCAAGCTTGGTGCTTAGAGAATAGAGGCCCTGTGAGCAGGTGGTCCTTTATGGCCCTCAGGCTCTTCCCTGCTCTGTGGGGGTAAATGAGAGCTCCCCCAGCCTGGTCTTCTCCCTGGAGGCAGCCACTTCCCCAGGTGCTTTTATCACTCTCCTCACACAGTGGATCCAGGTGCCTTTGGTTTGTGCAGAGAACGCCAAACAGAGCATGGCTGAATGGAGACTGAGATTTCCCACCAAGTCTCTGGGCTCCTGTGGCCTCTCTGCTGCCTTCATGGTCCAGTTCCCACTCACAGGGGGTTCTGCTTCTGGATCAGCCCCAGAGGCTGCTGGGTGCCCAGCATGCTCCCTAAAGGCCACTCTCTCAGGGCCCAAGTGTTTAGGTGAGCTTTCTGTGCAGCTTTGGAAAAACATGCATTTTGTCACAAAACTGAAATTTAGATTACCTGCTTTATATTTGTTAGTATCATATATGACACAAGAAGAGTTTGAGAAATTCCTGGGAGAAAAACTATTTTATTTGGATGTCGAATTTTATTACTTTGCAAACCCATAATTTTATGTAGTGATGCTTTTAAAAAATGAGAGAAAGTATGATTTTTTTTTTCTTTTCTCAGGAGAAAGTTCTTTTTTTTAAAGCAAAACAAAATGAGTGCTGACCACAGTCTGCCTTTTCAGACTAGGAAATTCAAACCTAGAAGAGCCAATACCCTTGGTCACCTGATGCTGGCTTTGCTGACTTGCCTTTTGTTCTCCTGGGAAGGGTTACCTGGATATTAGTCCATGTAAACCACTGTTGGACTGATGAAGTGCAGTCCCCTTGGGATTTTTGTTGTTGTTTTTGTTGTCTGTTTGACGTACCAAGGCCAGGGTTTGAACCAGAGACCTCATATGTGGGAAGCTGGAGCTCAAACATTGAGCCACATAGGCTTCACTGAATTGATTTTTTCTTTTGTTTTTCTTGTTTGTTTTTCTTAATTTTTTAGGAGGCATGAGGCAACTGAATCCAGGATCTCCAATGTGAGAAGTGGACACTCAACCACTTGAGCCACATCTGCTCCTAATAGTGTTATTTAAACTAAGGGTTTTATCTTGATGTCTAGAGAAAGTATGGAAAATCGGCTTTTGAGGAAGATAACAAAAGCATAAAAACAAAATTGTAAATATAGATAAAAGCACAAGGGTGTCAATTAAACAAGGGAATTTTGGTGTAATGAAATAAATTATTTTGACACATCTTCACCTTGTCCTGACTTAGTCATTTTGAGCAACCACCTGAGTTAACCCTTCCCTGGGTATAACCACAAATAGCAACACCTGCACCTTCACAGGTATGGATGATAAGAGCTAACCTCAGCTTCTATGATCAGCCTCTGCCACTTCTTTTCAATTGCCCCCTTGCCACTGCAGCTCTTTCCTGCTGTGTAATTTATTTGCAAGGCATCAATTTCCATATGGCTTGGATGATAAGAAGCTGTTTTCAGCTTCTCCACATGGCCTTAGTCACATCTGCTTTTTGTACCATATATTGTGAAACTGCCAGGCCCAGGATCCATTGGATCCTTCCCATCTGGGTCACAGTAAAGACAAGAGCCTGGAATAAACATGTGCTCCAACCTGCCCTTCCATGAACCCTCACAGGAACCTAGGCTAGGTAAGCTGGGACCTGCCATGCCAAGATTCTCCATTCTCCCCCTCCAGATTCTTTGATATTATGAACCTCTCATTTCATGCTATCTTGCTGGGTATCTGTGTTTGTACCTCATCACTGAAAAAACTTCCCCATAATCTACAAAACACTTGGCTGAATGGGTTCTTGTTCCATGATCTTGGCAGTACCTCTCCACATCAGATACACACACAGTGTCAAGTGCTTCTGGATTATTTTGGTTAATTTTAATTTTGAATCATGTACCATTTCATATACCCACCTTGGAAGTGACATCAGTTTTAGCTGCATGTGTTGTACTCAAGTCTCATTTCCTTCTAATTTGACAGCTATATGTGAAGTTATTAACACCTGATAAGTTTATTTCAAGTAGGTCAGAGATTGGTTTTTCATTGTTTTCTTTTCCAGAATATAATTTCATCAGTTTTCAGGTGGTGGAATGTTGTCTTTAGGTGGTAGAGGGTCAGTAAATCTTCAGTAACTTAAAAAAAAAAAATCCCTGAGGATATTCCACTGATTTCCTACAGTACTGAAAAAACCTCAATTCACTATCATTGGATCCTGTTTTAGTAAACCGAGGCTGATGAAAACAGTATTTCCCCAAATGAGTTGGCTTTTCCAAAGGGAGTTTATTGACTTGCAAGCTTACAGTTGTGAAGCTGAGAAAAGAGTCCAAATCAAGACATCTTCTGGCAATGCTCTCTCCTCAAAGATCAGCTGTGGGTGATCCTGGACTCTTCTGTCATATGGGAAGGTACATGGTGTCATCTGTCAGTCTCTGCTTTCTCCTCTGAACTCTGTTGCTTTCAGTTTCTGGTTTCTCTCTCAGCTTCTGAGCATTTCACTCTGAGCACCTGTGTCTGTCTCTTTCCATATGGACTCTAGTAAGAGGATTAAGTCCCACCCTGGGGCATGCCTTACAGAAGTAATCTAATCAAAGAGTCCCATTTACAGTAGGTCCACTCCCACAGGAATGGATTGGCTCTAAGGACATGATTCTCTGGGATCCATCCAGCATCAAACTGTTACAGATCCTCTCTAGTGAACTGTTCGCCATACATGGGCTGCCCTACAATTACCTCTTGTGGGATCAGTGTTGTTGCCTGATGGCATAGACCTCAGGACCATGAGGACCAAAGGGAATGTTTTGGCCAAGACAGCACCAGTGAGTCAATATTTAAGCTTTAATTTATATATTTCATGGATTTATTCTACCTTACCATAGGTGTTGGAAGATATGGGCAATGGATGATTTGGTGGATGGGAAACACTTGAACCAAACTTTAAATATATATATATATATATATTTTTAAAAAAGATATTTAGATTACATAAATGTTTATTGACACTCTTTTTTATAACCTTTCCAGTGAAGTGAGTTTGAAGCTTGCTTGAGAGTTCAAAGGGTACTCCCTGCTTTGGAAAACCATTTTCTTTTTTTCCCCTACAGTTAAAGCATTCTTATTTTGACAAGAGAATGCCTCAACCCATTCTTAATACCTGTAAGCCATAAACTATATATAATTATAATCCATTGAAAGAACTGACTGGTAAAGCCCTTCAGCTGATGTTCAAATAGTCCAGTTGTGGAGGTTAAGTTTATGGAGATACATACATTAATAAATTTTGCCTAGTTTACAAGCCTGTCACGTATGATCCTGGTTACAGATTTTTTAAAGTACCTTATCAAAGACTGCCCACCAATATATTTCCTTGTCCTTTTTCATTTTTTGCATTCTGTAATGGGTAATGTCATGGAGGGCTCACATGTAGTTTCTTCTAGGGACTCTAGGGCAAACAGGGCACTATCCAGCACTTCCTAGATTCTATCCCCAGAATTTAATTGGTGACCCTACTGACTCTATTTTTCTTTTTCAAATACAAAAACACTTTCCTAACTGTGAGCTAACTCATTTGGAGAGGGCTTATGAGGGACATTGTATAAGGAAACTGTTTTGTTGTCTCCACATAATGTTGAGCTGCTAGGTTGGCATTTTTCTTCTAAGTTTTGTGAGTATGAGCTTCCACTTTTATCACAACATTTTTTCTTTGTTTTACCTTTTTCTTAGGTGATAGAAATACATCTATTACTTCAGATATTTACCATTCTTTATTTGGTTCCTAATGACTTCAGGGAGTCCATTTGTTTTCATAAACTTCCCAAATCATGAATTACTCCAAACACATATCTACGGTCAGTATAAATATTGTGATTTCCTTTTAGCTAAATGACTGCCTCTATTTAAAAGGTTTTTCCACAGCTCATTAGGGCATGGTGAGGCTAGGGGCTTGTTGACCAGTAACTGCTTCTACTGTAGTGGTTACTTCATAGTCTGACTCATAAATATCTGTTTCTGTTTTATGGTAAGACACATCTTAAAATATGATCTAACCCAGGTTTAGCAAGGATTTTTATGTTGTTGTTTGAGGGCAAGCATGCAAAAGTTTGGCTCTCAGAACTGGCCGCCTCCGAGGTCTGAGGCACGAAATACGTCTCCCTTAGTTGGCCCCTCGGGACGAGGTATGCACCTACGCCTCCCCGCAGGGGAAACTCATGCAAGCCCCCTCACACCACCTCCGTCTGGGCCAATCTCAGGGCCTCCTACCTCGTAAAGACACGCCTGCTCTCTTCCACCTATCAGTGAGCTATCCAGCTCAGCCCTCTCAAATTTAAGCTCTCCCTAGTAACTACTGACCAGCCTAGTAGATGAGTTCTGCTTCTATGCCCTTATAAGGTAACAACAGCTAAGCTAGCCTATCAGAACCCAATCGCCCTCCACCAATCCCCTCTCTTCATACTCTATAAAACTGCTTGTACTTCCTCAATAAAGTAGACCTGCGCCATCCGCCTCATCTCTGCAGTTGTTCTTCGAGTCACTGTGCATCCTCTCACGCCTGCGCCTCCCCACCCCGAGCCCCCTGTCTAGAGAAGCGGGGGCTCCTCACCTCAGTTGTTTTTTTTGTTTTGTTTTGTTTTGTTTTGTGTGTGTGTGTGTTTTGCTTTGCTTTGCTTTATTTTTGGTAAATCTGGTCCTGGGGATAATAATTGAGAAACAGGAACCTCACAATCTTGAGAATCATCTTTTTCAGGCATGGACAACAGAGTACTGGATTTAAAGTATCACAGTAGAGGATTTGGATATTTTAAGGAGTGAGCAGCATGATTTCAAAAAAGGTCAGTCTGTGAGTTGACATATGCTAGGTTTTTCTTGAGATTAGCAACCAGCAAATCATGAGCTCTATTAACTAAAAAGTACGCCCCCTGCCCAAGTCAGCTGACACCTCATGTAATGTTGCAACCGCAGCTACTATCCTTTCATGGCTGAGTATGGTATAACTTCTGCATCCAATTACAGACTGGAATATTCTATAGCTTTTTCCCTTTGGAAACTGAGGCACAGTGGTCTCACAAGAAGAGACATGCTGTTTCCATGGCTATGCTTGCAACCGAAGGAATGTGGTAATAAAGAGTTCCCAGTAAACAGGAGGAAGCTGTTAAAGACTAAAAGAAAAGATGAGCACATACATTTTGTAGTAAATTGAACACCTAGACTGTACCTTGAGATAAGATTTTCTTAAGTTCCTTAGACTATGAGGAATGCTGATAGTTAACTGCATGTTGCTGCTTGTTCTCATGTAGACTGGAGTATATATAGAGTGCCTTGTAAACAAAAAGTTGTCTGATGAGTCTCTACTCACAGACCCCCTGATCCCAGCTCTATCTCTCTTTCTTTCATTCTTCTTTTTCTCTTTCTTTCATTCCCAATAACGTTCAGAGGCAAATCTCCAACAAATGCTTGGGCACTCCAAAGCAGGGCCCAAAGAAGTGAGTCTTCCAAAACAGCATTGGGACCCACGGAAAGGACTCCTACGAGGGTCATGAATGATGTCCAAAGCAGTGTGTCTCAGGTCTTCTTTTAGGTAAGTAACATTTCCACGAAGTCATCAGGGTAATGGGTATTCAAATGGGAAGTGTAGAAGAATATTTGCAAGTGTTAAAAACTTCGTTGAAAGCTAGTGGGGTGCCTATAAAAAGTTGTGAGTTAATTGAATTGTTTGCTTTAATACAAAAACATTGTGGTTGGTTTCAGCCTCAGGGGCATAATGTTTTAAATTTGAAACAGTGGAGATGTGTAATGAAAGCTTTACAGAGAGCAAATCAAAGAGGGGAATCCATTCCTTTTATCTGCGTGAGCTTTGTGCCAGCAAATTACTGCCACCTTAGATCCTTTACAATCAGAGGAAGATGACAAAGAAGAAATTACTATATTTTCAAAATGAATAGAGAAACAGAAAGTGGAGGGCCATTTGAAAGAAATAAATTCTGAGCCAAAAAGGTGGAGGAGATTTGGTGAGACAGTGATAGAAGAGATTCTTGCAAGAGGTGGAACTTTCGGTTTCTGACGTGGAGGACAGAAGTTTTAGGAGGAACCCTTCCACCTAGGGCTGGCAGCCTGTCTGGGGTGGTCCCTGAACTCTTTGTAGTGCAGCAGCACACCCAGCAGGCTGTTTCAGAGGCTTGCAGGGCAGGAGGTGTCTGGATGTCGATTTGGTGAGACAGTGACAGAAGAGATTCTTGTAAGAGGTGGAATTTTGGGTTTCTGACACAGAGGTCAGAGTTTGCAGGTGGGGCCCCTCTCCCTAGGGCTGGTGCCCAGCTGCAGGGATCCCTGAAGGCTGTGTTGCACTGCAGTGCTCCCAGGCCCCTGTTAGCTGGATGCATAGTTCCCAGGTCTGTGTCCCCTAAACCCTGGTGGCCCACACTCCAAAGACTCACACACCTTGTGCCTGCAATATCAAAGGCTTGCCATCCCTGAATCCACTGCACAATGAGGTCCACTGATGTCTTTGATTATTCTAGCCCTCAGCATTTGTTTTTTTTTTTTTCTTTTTTCTTGTTCTTTTTTTGTCTTGGTTGCTAATATTGCATTATATTCTGGTCTTTTCTCCCATTTTATCCCCCAAGGTTCTTTTTTGTTTATTTAGGGTTTTTTTTCTCCTTTTCTTTTTCTTGCTTGTTTCCCTCCCTTTTCTTTGCCCACCCTCTTTTTTCTTCTCTTTTTTTCTTTTCTCTCTTTTTCTTCTTATTTTATTATATTTAGTTTATATAATAGGAGCTGCAGGGAGCACTTCACATTTGTGTTTCCTCATCCTCCATTTCCTCTTTTCTGTGTGAATTGATTTTGGCCACCTACACTATCCCCTTTCCTCCACATCTTGTTATCCTCCCTCATCTACTGTCTCCCTTACATTCCACCTCCCTTTCTTTGGCCCCCAAATTGTCTGACTTTTAATTTCTAATACCTTTGTTCTGTTTCCTGTCTTTTGTCCACTCTTGATATTATTGTCTTTCTTTTCTCTTTCCCTCTCTCATTAAAACACTGGCTTTTTAATTCATACTCTATTCCTTCCATATTCACTTGACTGTCTCATTATAGGTACTCTATTTACTGCTATAACTCAACACAATTTACA